>NW_019154139.1:16495312-16725852 GCF_002288905.1 Enhydra lutris kenyoni
TCTTCCCAGGAGAACACATCCTGTATGTTTGTCAGTAAAAAAGCAACCTGTAGGGATGCCTCTGTAGAAAAACAAATTGGGAAAAAACTCATTGGCAGAAAACTCCATCTCCAAGGCACTTGTTTACAATATCTAAGCTCCCGGCAGGCTGTCCTCAACCATCTTCTTGTCTTGCACTGCAGTGCACTCCCTGCTGTGTCTGCTTATCCAACTCAAATTTTCTTTCACTGCTTACCACTCCACCCGCAAGGTGACAAATTCCTGGTTGTGTGACCCAAGACTCAGGCTCTTCAAGCTTTAGTTTTCCCACCTGCTCTACGGCTAGTAATGGGAGTGATAGCTTACAATGATAGAGCTCTTCGTATCTGCCACCCTGCGAAGGAGGAGCTTAGGAGGAGGAGCTCCTCCTGCCTTCATTTCACAGATGACGACCCTGAATCAGATAAGTAATTCACCCAAGGTAACACACCAGGAACAGAACCAGAATCAAAATGCAGGCTGTCTGGTCCATGGTCTTAACCAATATTCAACACTTCTTGATCCAATTCATCAGCATGTTTTGAAGGTTAAAAGAGATAACTGGAAAATGGTAAGCAGTGAATAAACATTGTTATAATATTGGGTGAAAATATATATCAAAGCATCTGGTATGGTGCCTGATTCATAAAGGGTCTTTAACTTATATTAGTTCCCTTTCTTTCATCCATCTTCTTGAAGCAATGTCCCTGGCCAGGATCTTCTTCAGGCAATCCAGAATGTGCTTTTTGAAGGTTATTCCTGAAACAGCTGTAGCACTCAATAAGTTTTTTTCCTTGAAATAGTCTTCTGAGTAACTGAATCATTGACAGGAGATCCACCACTTCCTAGATGGTGCTTTAGCCAAAGGTACTCAGCCATGGACACAAGTACCATCAGTGCAACAGAGAGTTGATTCTTGGTAAGAAAGCAGGGTTGTTATTTTCCATGATGGAACTCCTAACAGAGTGATAGTCTTGTCTTTAACCATTGTCCTCTCCTTTCTCACTTTATCAAGGATAAAGAAGAGCATCATATAATGACAAAGGGGCCAATTCGCTAAGAAATAACAGTCCTGGATGTGTATGCACCTAACAACCTGAAGCAAAAATTGATACGACTGCAAAGAGAAATAAAAGAATCAACTATTATAGTTTGAGCCTTTAACACCCTTCTATCAGAAATGGATAGATCCAGCAGGCAGAAATCAGTAAAGACAGAGTTGAACCCAACAGAGACCACAGTTAACCCTCAGACTCACATGGAATATTCACCAAAATAGACCACACTCCAGGCCATAAAACACATCTTCACAAAGGTAGTGGAATAGAAATAATACAATGTCTGCTCTCAGGCCCCAGTAGAATTAAACTAGAAATCAATAACAAAAATATAGCTGGAAAAATCCCCAAATACTTGGAGATCAAACAATATGCTTCTACATAACATAGAGGGTCCCAGCTCTTGAGCTAAGTGGGAGGCATGCTGTGAAGCTGGCTGGGATGTTACAGGCTATTGGAGTTGTAGATGAGGAAGAGGAGCAGGCAGAGGAGGACTCTGCTGAGATGCCCCACGGAGATGAAGGAAAGAGAAAAGGAGGAAAAGTCTGGCCCTAGTGTTAAGATTCCAGCCACAATTGTCACCAGGTATTTCGGTGCTAGGAAGACAATACTTTTGAATGATATCTTGACAATACTTTTTGAATGAATGAGAGCAACATAGTGAAAGAGGAATAGTTATTTCAAACAAATTTGAGAAAGGAAGTACAGTGGAGAAGTCCTTAGCTGTCAACCAAAGTGCTCTACCAAGAAAGGTTGAAACTTTAAACTGTTGCCTCTGCTGTTCAATAAAAGACAATGGCCTTAGAGTTAATGAGAATTTGATGCAGAGAAGGGAAAATTTGATGATTATACCATTAGAGACCACTAGATGAGCAGATCCTGGTGCTGTAGCTTCTCTGCTTTGGGTTGATGCTGAATTAAAGATTGATATTTATCTTGCTGGGATCTTAACTCTTAGGGATTCAAAATATGGATTAAAACATTTAGCAGAAGAAAAACCTGATGCCCTTATCCATGAAGCTTCTAGGCAAGCTGCTTTGGCAGGTATCATCATTATTAATAAGAGAGATAGGGTTTCACAAGGGAATTTAAGCAAACTAAGAATGACTATTAGATCAATAAATGGACAGGGAAATTAAAAAAAAAAACAAAGATGAAGTGAGCTGATCTCTCTAATGTACTAGATCTTCATGCCTTTGACAGTCTCTTTGGAATACACTTGCAGAAAAAACTCCATCACTTACCAACCACACAACTTTGCCCTGATTAAGGCATTATCAAGTCACATTTAAGTACCAGGAAACATGAAGGAAGAAAATCTAAATGTATTTATTCAGAATCTTCTGTGGGAGAAGAAGGTGAGAAACAAGGGCAATGACTACATGGGACAGGTGTTGATCAAAGACACACCAAAACCAACAATCAGCCAAGGTGTCCATGAGCTCTGTAATCTGGAGACCAGTGAGCTGGAAAGAAGATGCTGAGACAAAAAATCAATCGGTTCTTATTGATGGGAATTTAGACGAGGACATCCTTCAATAACTACTTATAGCTACTGTGACTGAAACAGAAAAATGGTGGACAACATATTTCAAAGAAGGTCAAGTTCACCCATAACACTAGGAACATTTCTTATCGAAAGCATTGGATGATACTGGGTGTATTGAAAGCCCCTATTCTTTGCATCCCTTCTGTTATGAATTACAATATAGTATAAAATAATGCTTATTTTGTGAAATACATAAAATATAGTAAATAAGTACTGGAAAACACTTGACATTCATACAACAAAATATTATGTCCTCTCGAAAATAAATACATACATAAATACATAAGTAACACATAGGTCAAAGAAGAAATTTCAAGAAAATTTAAAAATATTTTGAACTAAATAAAAATACAACTTATCAAAATTTGTGAGATGCAAAGAAAACGGTGCTTAGAAAAATATTTATAGCACTGCATATCTGTATGAGAAAAGAGGAAAGTTCTGAAAATCAAATATCTAAGCTACCATCTCCAGAAAACTAGAAAAACAAGAAAGAGAAAGAGCTGATCCAAACTATGCAGTTTTCAGTTCAGCCTTATATCTGTGTTGGCCTCCAAGAGCTCCAACCTCAACTCAAGGAGGCTCCTGGGCTCTGTTTCAGTTCCTCCTCCTCTCCTGGAATGTTTCTCCAGGCAGTAATCTGGGGCAAGCATTGATTTCTCTTCTCTCAGGAATCACTGCCCTGAGTCACCAGCTTCTCTGAGTCAAGCACTGTGACAATTTCACACTTTTGTCCGGTGTTTAGTTGTTCAATAAGGGGAGGTAAATCCAGTACCCATTAGTGCACTGTGACCACAGGCAAAAGTCTTATCATTGCTATTTCAAAGCCCTTCCCGCTTTCTTAGTCACACAATTAGCAGTTGGGCTGACCTCATTGCAAATAATAATTTCTGTGTGAGCATCACAACAATGCACCACATGGGGACCCAAGTGTTTTGTCTGATTGGTTTCTCATGTATCATCAATTCACAGTTCACATGTGTGTGGACATGTGTGCCATGGGGGCAGCTGCAGGCAATGCACTGGTAGCAAGATAACCTGAACAACTAGAGGTTACAAATAGTTTCATGTTCTGGCCTCGTGTGATCACAGCATATATATTTATATGCTTGTATATATTTATGCATATTTATGCATATATATGCATGTATATATTTAGCCCTACCTTCTGTTACATCAGCAGTTCTGTGTATGTGTGTGTGTGTGTGTGTGTGTGTGCACGCATGCAGGCACACACATGCGCATATTGTTGCTTGGAGGTAGGTGGTAGCAAATCAATGCAAAAATTTCTACATAGTCGACCATTTTGTAAACTACCATGTGATGTGTGCCAAATAACCTGGAATATATTATGACTTTTAATGCTCACAATTACCCTGGAAAATAAGCGTGATTCTTAGGCTCATTTTATAGAACTTGAGTTCAGTGGTAGGCTCCTCAAGGTCATGCAGTGGATTTGGGATGAAGCCAAGTTTTGGACACATAGCCATCTCTCTTCAAAGCCTGTGTACTTAATCACCATGCTCTTCTGGCTTTTAGTTTTTCACTTCCTGTCCTGCCTAGAAAGATGGTCAACACATGGCTGGGCCACAATAAACAGTTTTTCATTTGATGAATCTCGAGGTATATTACTTTCAAAACTATTTTTAACGAACTTGTTGTGCCCTCTGCAATTAAGTCAAGCACAGTGCCTAGCACACTTTAAATGTTTAATAAATAATTTTTGTCTTAATAAGCAATATTACATTTAAATAGGACATAGTGCTAGAGTGTGACGACTCACATTTCATGGTGGGTGGCACTTGGTATCCCTATTTGTAAGCATTATTTGTCTATTTTCATATAATTTGCTATTTTGATTTTATAAAGAAAGATAAAGCATAGTTAGCAGAAACGAATAACTTCCTCTGACCAAATCTTTGTTTTTAACAATAAAAGTCTAATTACTCAGCCCAAGAGGCACCAGCTTTAATACTACCTATTTCCTTCTTACATAGATAAACTATATCACAGTTTTGAGAGAACAAACATCCTCCTGAGTATTGACAAACCTAGAATAAGGAAAAAGAAGGGAAGTGAAACTTGTTCTTTCTTCTCTGGTGTCCATTCACTTTTATCCTGCCAAGAGAATCTGGATTGTTTTACAGAGAAACAGTCCTGCCTCACTCTCAATCCAATCCTGGAGGTTCACCCCATCCTCTCTCACCATTACCTCCAAGCTCCAGAAGCAAGCATATGACCTCCTCCTGACCTCCTGACCTTCTGATCTATCACCCAGCTGTATGGCACAGTGAGTGGTTTTGTACCTGATTTGTTACATCTATATTAAGTGTGACTTAATTCTGGGAACTCCAGTGTAAAAAAAATGTTGGGAAAGAGAAGTTTTTCTTTTTCTGGACTGAAACCTTATAAGATAGAAGCCTGGAGCTGCTGATAGCCAATTTTGTCACACCAACACGGAGCTGGCCTGAGAGGGCCATAGAAGAAAACTGTAATTTCTAATGATAACATGTAGGCCTATAAACCAGCTTCTCTTGAGCCAAAATCTACTCAAAATCATACAGGTAGCCTAACAAATTCCCGTTCATGCTCAAGCCAGTTTGAGTTTCTGTCATTCATAACCCAGGAGTCCTAAGGAGAAGACCAAAAAGCTACTGTGCCTTCATTGCCTGGGGGATATCATTTCAGTTCGTTGTCACAAAACCCTTAAGAAGTATGTATCAGTCTTCTCCATTTGATAAGTAGGAAAACCAAAACCCAGAGAAGTTACGAGACGAGGCACATATGAATAGGAAGTACTTGATCTTGGATTTACTCCTACCTTTCCCTGGCTCTAAAACCTACGTCCTTCCCACTACTGAATACAGCAGGAGCAAACTTTATGTGATAAATCACCCTTTTCTAGCTGGGTGTGTGGAAAGCCCCCTAAATAAGAGATATGGATTCCTAGCTTTTTTGACCTGGCTCACCATACCTTTCATATGACCTTGAGCACTTCTTCTTTCTAAATCTCAGGAGCTTTTTGTTTTTGTTTTGTTTTTTTGGTCTACAAAACCATGGGGTTTGGATTAGATACTAATGAGCCAAGTTCTTTCCAGCCCTAAAAAATGTAAAATGTCAATTCTTGACTATTTTCCTGGAATTCCCAAGTTAGGTAGTTGAAGAACCAGACATTGTAGCAAGCCAATAGGCGAAGGTTCCCTCCGTGAACCTTCGCTCCTAATTTGGTCAAATGGATGAGGTATGTGTAATTAAAACTGCAGAAATAACAAGCTTCCGGCCAAGTTCTACCCTCACTTAACCATACTCTTGGGGGTTGATCTCGGGGATGGAGGAGAGCGGATGTTGAACCCAGGGTGGAATTTGGCCTGATATGTGGATTCTTATAATTTCCAAATGATGTCAGTGCACTTATTTGAGAGACTGAGAAAGTGCTGAGTTTAGTCTATTTGACTCCATAAAGAAAAACTGAAAACCGCTGGGCTAAGGCCAGTGTCGACCAATGTTATCAAGCCAAAAACACTTTTGGCAGGGCAAAGTCATTCAGGGATGATAGTACCCAATTCATGTTGGTTTATGGTTGTGGTCTTTCTTTTTGATTAATAGTTTGTTCTGAGATAGGGAATACCAGCCCTGTACTTGTCTGCTGGCTCAGAGAAAGTGGAGCTGCTAAAATGTTTCATCATCTGTTGATCCCAGAACCACTGAGGTTACAGAAATTTCAGCAGCAGCTAAGAGGGGCCAGAGTTGAGTGCCCGTTCAGAAGAGTCAGCAAGCTATGGAAAAAAACTTGTCTAGTTAACGCAACTCAAAATAGAGTTTTGATTCTGTCACACAAATAATGGCTTTGCATTCTTCTTTCTTTTTGACTTTGAATTGGCCTCTCTCAGGGGTTTAAAGCAGAGTTTTGATGATACTAAGATTGTAATGTGCAGGGGACCCAAGGATTCCAATATTCTACCTTGTTCCCTTATTACCCATCCCTTTATTATCCATCCCCTTATTACCCATCTACCCTATTATCTTATTCTACCTTATTACCCATCCCCTACCCCAGGCAGCTCCTTAAGACGATAAAGTACGCTAGGTAAGAGGAGAGAGGGAATGACAAGTTATGTGCAATTAAAGGCAGGTGCACTAGGTTCAAATCTTACTCACTTACCGTAAGAAAACCTTGGGCAATTTTTTCATCTGGAAAAAAAAAGGAATAAAAATAGTACCTTCTCACAGAGTCATTATGAAAACAAAATGAATTACTTTATGCAAAATACTCACTGTTTGGCACATAGTATGAACTCAGTAAATGTTAGCTCTTAATCCTGAAGATGCTATACACATAGAAAACAAAACCAAATGTATACAAGGTAAAAAAATTTTTTTATTGGGACTAATACCTTGTATATCCAATGTGGTGCTCTGGTTAAGACTAAGAGAAGCTTACAAATTAGTCTAATAGCCTACAAAGACTCTATCACTCAACTACAACTCTTGGGTATTATCACCTTCTGGTTGGGCCATACCATACAGGGGACCAGTTTTCATGACAACATTTAAGAAAGCATGCAAATAAAGCAAAAGATGATAAAGTAGTTAGGCACTGAGGGATCTTGGCTTAGCTTAGTGATATATCATCAACGCAGCTGCAAAAAGTAGAAAATAGGATAAGAAGTGCAACTACTTGACATTTTAAAATGTAATGATCACGTCCATTAGTAAATATATCCTGGTCTATATTTAGAATCTGGCTAATCAGATAAGCAACTCCCCATCATCTAGAGAATGGGAGAGTGGTGGGAAAGGAATGGGACTAAGACATCCTTCCCCCGCCTCCAGTCCCCCTGTTTCAGTGATTCTAAAAATGTGGAGGGTGAACCATCCATATCAGACTCATTTGAGATGTTTGCAAAAAGGCAGACATACTGTGATGGTGAAAATTACCCATTAACTTGACTGAGCCATGGGATGCCCATGTATTTGGTTAAGAATTATGTCTGAGTGTATCTGTGAGGGTGTTTCTGGAAGAGATTAACATTTGAATCAGTGGACTGAGTAAAGCAATTTGCCCTCCTCAGTGTGTGTGGGCATCATCCAATCCACTGAGGAACTGAATAGAACAAAAAGGCAGAAGAAAGGGGGAATTCTCTTTTGCTGTCTGACTGGAGCATCTCTTTGAACTGGGACATCAATTTCCTCTAAAACTCAGACTAAAACTTACACCATTGGCTCTCTTGGTTTTCAGGCTGTTACACTCAGTTTGAAACCATACCACAGGTGTCCTGGTTCTCCAGGTTATAGATGGTGATGGTGGAGCTTCTTGGTCTCCATAATCATGTGAGCCAATTCCTCATAATATCTATATCTGTATCTTCCAATAAATCTCTCTCTCTCTCTCTCTCTAGATGATAGATAGTTGATAGATAGATAGGTAGACAGACGATAGATAGAGGATATATAACACATTGGTTCTGTTTCTCTGAAGAGCACTGACTAGTACACATAGTAAAGTGGACTTTTTTAGGGTGAGGGTCAAATATTACAAGTCCCCCAAATGAACTGAAGTTTAAGGATCATTTACCTAATTTACTACAAAGTCACCAGTGGAGATAGTATTATAAAGTGCTCTGAAGTAGTTATATTTAGGCACCTTCCAAGAGGGAGGGGCTATCAGGCCCAGTGGAAATTGCACTAGGCCAGTTGGTGCAGACTCTGGTATCTCTTGTGGGCTCAGCCATTTGAGTCTGGACACATCATGGGCTTTGCTTGCATCTCTCTTCCTTCACTTATCAATGAAGAAAAGCTCTCCCTTGCTTTCTTTATAGAGTTCTTGTGAACCTCAAATGAATTGATGTGTGAAAAAACCTGTAAAACTTATATAACACAAGTAATTATGTATTCCTATGAGCTCAGAAATACCCACCCTTCCCCACTTTTCCTGCAGTTACGGGGAATCAGAGGTTTGTATTTTTCCCCTCAACAGGCTCTCCACAAAGATCATATTCACCAGATAATTGCAGACTTCTTTTTTTTTAATTTTATTTTTTATAAACATATAATATATTTTTATCCCCAGGGGTACAGGTCTGTGAATCACCAGGTTTACACACTTCACAGCACTCACCATAGCACATACCCTCCCCAATGTCCATAACCTCACTCCCCCCAACCCCCCTCCCCCCATCAACCCTCAGTTTGTTTTGTGAGATTAAGAGTCACTTATGGTTTGTCTCCCTCCCAATCCCATCTTGTTTCATTTATTCTTCTCCTACCCCCTTAACCCCCCATGTTGCATCTCCTCTCCCTCATATCAGGGAGATCATATGATAGTTGTCTTTCTCCGATTGACTTATTTCGCTAAGCATGATACCCTCTAATTCCATCCACGTCGTTGCAAATGGCAAGATTTCATTTCTTTTGATGGCTTGCAGACTTCATTTTATTCAGCTTGTGGATTCTGTCACAGGATGGATGCCCATAACTAATGGGAAAGTATCCCACCATCAGTCCAAAGCTTAAAAATATCTATCTTCTCTCATTAATATTATTAAATAGTTCCTGCATTTTAATTCTACCAACCTAGCTTTTGAACTCCAGGCCTGGATCTCCAGCTGTGGCTTGAATATCTTCCCCTAGATATGCTTTTGTATAACCCCAAAACCTCTGTGTGTCCCAGATCGAACTTCGTCATTTCCATCCTGAACAGATTCCTCCTATTGACTTTCTCATTCCTATTCATGGCCTTACCATACTCCCAGCTCCTCCAACTAAAGAACCCAGAGTCAACTTGGAACCCTACACATCCAATCAATCTCTAGCCAAAAAGAGTGTCTCATTCACAGATTCTTTCTTCTCTAAGCCCACCAACACTACCCTCCTTCTGGCCCCCATCTATCACCACATCGGCTTAGACTCATGGCTATGCAGTAGTAAAAATGTTGTAAAGTCAAGTCTAGAAATTTGGCTCAGAGTTGAGTCATTCTTAAATAAGTGAGCATAACAAGAGGACAAAAGACATCAGACATGCATATGGCCTTTCTAGTTGACAAGACCCAGGAGAGGATTCTGGAGGTCTTTGCCCTATGCAGCCTCTGATTTGGAACACACTTAGGGAAGTTCTAGCTGAAACAGAGAGCAGCATCTCTCCTGGGAATGCTGAGATACACTGAGGGATTTTGCTTATTTATCTCACCATCTTTGTATCTTTTCCTGAAAATAACCCACATTCCATGGAGATCGTTGGGTTTTATTTTCATCACACAACAACTCCCTAAGGATGCAGGGCAGGAAGCCGAAAGGAACTGGCTCACAGTGGAATCCCTGAGCCACTGTGACAGACCTGGCCTACCTCCCCCTGGACTTCCGGTTGTATAGGATGAACAACTTCCCAGTTATTCATGGGTCAACTTTTCTCTTGCTTGCAACCAAGTGCAATCTTGGTCAACTAAGAGTGAAAAGACGCATCTGGATCTTGAGCCAAAATCTGTTTGACTCCAACACCTGTTCTTTTAATCTCTACCTTACACTGTAGCTTATCTGAGTCAAGAGCTGTACAAATGGAGAAGACATCAGATATACTAACAGGGCCAGAGCTAGCAACAGACAACCCACACCTGGACAGCCACTCGAAGAGGCACCATCCTCAGCCAGCCATGTCCAACTTTAGTGCAACTTTCCACATGCCAGGAGCCAATTTAGTCATGTCTTAGGGATGGAGTTGGAGTAAGATGCTGATTTGGTTTTCTCAACTTGACGGGAGCTACTCCTTTCCTTTGATGGTTCCCCAGGCTTTCTAACATATACCTTTGCCTCAGGAAATGTTAAGAAACCAGGACCTCAATAATGGAAGGCATAGCCTCCATCAGCATTTGAACCAGATGGTCCTTCCACTCCAGGTGACAGAAAGGAATCCTCTTTGCCTCATGTCCTAGGAAACAAGAGGCCCTCATCTAATTTGATCTATATCTTGTGGCCTGGCATCAAACTAGAAACATGGGTGAAAATAAAAACATAAGGTAGGCCATTTTAGACTAATCAGAACCTTGCTTCCAGAGCATGCCTACAGGGTCCAAATGAAAGAAAATATCACAGTAGAGCAAAACGGGGCTGAGAGGAGCTGGAAGGCGAGAGCAGCCAGCTGACTAACAGCAAAGGAATGCATCATCAGCTTTTATCAGGTTTGACATGGCATCCGTCCTCTGCAGCAGGTCCCATCCTCCAGTGTTTACATTTGTCACATCTCCTTTCCTTCCAAACAAAAGATGCTTGACAGTCTGAATGGATCATGTATAAGGTGCCACGACTCCTCAGCCATCCATGCATACACATTTTTGGATGGGGAGAGGGCAAGTGGAGGGCAGTGGCTACATTTTGAGGGCAATGACACTATGATACCCCTGAAACATGCCCAGTGTAGAAAGAACCGGGAGCTATGATCTCCATCGTGCAAAATTCAATTAACGGCTCTCAGTGTGCTTCAGAGCCCAAGAGGGCAAGAATGAGGCACAAAACATCTCTGCAGGAAAAATTAATGTTTTTGACTTTCTGCCCAGACTAATAAACTTCTTCATGTTTGCAAAATCCTCCTTTCAGTTTTGGTTGTCCTGGCCTCATCTACTGCATGAAAAATCAGTTCACATTTCTCGTCTCAGACTTTTAGAGCAGTTGGAGGTTTGCCTCCATTTTTGTAATTTTTTTTGTAACTAAAAGGGGGTATGGGAGGGTGTGCAGTATGAACATGGGGTACAAGACTCCACTGAACCTTGCATTCTTGACTAGAGTTTTGGCCACAATCTCTACACCTGATTAGGTATATTTCACTTTTGCAAATAACCTCAAACTGTTGACCAGCTACTTATTTGTTTTTAATCACCATCACCATGGGAACACCAAACTTCCATTGCTCAGCCAATCAGCATATTTATTGAAGTTATTGTTATGAGAAGACACAAGACCTCACTGAGACAGGACCCAAGCCCTTAAGGGATGACAGTAAAGAGAGAAAAAAAGTGAATGAAGATTTATGTGTCAGTGCATGTGTGAATTTTTCTTGGAAATGACTCTCTTACTTGCACCTAAAGGATCTGAAATACGGTAAAATGTTATAAGAGAAGAGTACTACCTAATAAGCTCTGTAGACAACTTGGGATGCTTGGGTGAGGGATTGAATCTCAGTGAACCTTGATTTCCTTATCTGTGAAATGGAAAGTACAATGTGGGCTTGGTATGAAGATTAAATAATGTATGAAATAATTTAGTGTGGTGCTTGGCAAGTATTAGGTCATTAATACATGTTAGCTATTGTAATAGGGAGGCAGAGAAGAAGAAAAGACAGAATTGGTGCAGGGATTTTTCTAGAAAGGTATCACACATTGTGTGTCCTAGATGCTATGGGGCTAGAGAAGTGAGAAGTCAAGGAAGGCTGCCTGGAGGAAGTGAGACAGGATTTGGCCCTTGAAAACCAAAAAGGATTCAAACTGAAAGAATTCCTGAGTGTCAGATCTGAGCGAGGGTGGGGTAAATGTAAGGGAAAGGAGGATAGAAATTGGGCTAAGGATAAGTAAGGTTTAGTCTTACTGTTAGAGACTGAGGTTGAGGAAATAGTAGTATTCAAGCACAGAGAATTAGTAGAATCCAGTCCACTAAATGACGGCAAGGAGATGTGGCTAAGACAGATGGCCTACATTGCCTGAAAGTGAGTGATGAGTTAGACAATGAGAGTCTTGGATCAAAACAAGTAGTTTCTCCAGAGTGTTGTTAGAGCATGCTGCCCCAGCCCACTTGCCCTTCTGTGCAGGTTCATGCAAGCTCACTGCAGTCAGTGACTGTGCTCACCAACGACAAAGGCAGTACTATTTCCCTGTTATTCGTCCCAGAAATCAGCCCCACTGGAGTTGCTGCCCACTAAACACAATCTCTTGGAACCATGAAAGGGGAAAAAGTCACTCTCCAGCAATTGCCACTCCCATTCTGCATCTATCAGCCTTCTGTTCTCCTCCACAAGGCCATGTTTTCCACAGCTCTATGTGATATTTTCATGCAGGGAAGAGAAGAGAGGACAAGGGTGGGCCTTCCCTTCTAAATCTTTTACTCTCCTTCCAAACCACTTTTGAGATGAAGGTTGCTGTAGTCAAAGGAAAAAGAAATGAGAACTTCTCAAGTGTAAGCTCTGCTCTCTCTATAGTTATGACTTACGGTTGTCTTTAAACTCTCTGCCATGTTTTCCTCGTGTGTGAATCTGAGTGTGAACAACTACTTTATTAGGCTACAGTGAACTTCAGATAGTTACCATTTCTGGTACTTTTCACCCATTCCTCAAGAACTGTGTGTCCATTTCTTTTTCTTTCTGAGACTCCTTTTCCTTCACACTGAATAACTTCGTTTTGCATTTCTTGGTAAAGCAGGGCTGGTGGCAATGACTTGGCCTAACATTTTTATCTCAAAACGTCTTCATTCTGCCTACATTATTGAAGGATATATTTGCTGGATATAGAATTCAAGATTGACAGATTTTTTTTTTTCTTTTAGCACTTTAAGATGTTCTTGCACTGGCTTTTGGCATCCATGGTTTCTGATGAAGTGTCTATAGTCAGAGGAAGGTTTTCTCACCTATGCAATGTGCCTTTTTTTTTTTTTTTGCTAATTTTAAGATTTCTTTTATATCTTTTCTATTGTTTGACTATAATATACCCAGATGCAATTTCCATTGATTTTTTTATTCTATTTCATTGTGCTATGCTTCTTCCCAGAATGTTCTCTGCTATTTTCATTGTTGCATCCTTAGTGCCTAGAAAAGAGTCTGGGTCTGCCCTGTGAGGCTCAGAGATGTACACTTTTCCCAAATCATGCAGCCACTGGGTTTTAAGAGTCAGAATTTAGAACCACTTCTCTTTTGACTCCCTGCTTGTGTTTCTACCCTACACCAAGGCTGGCAAAACTCAACATTGCATTTCTCATATTAGTTGATGTGCTTTCTCTACAGCTGGCATTTCCCGGTTAGGAGGTTTGGGTCATTCTCTCCATTGGTCTATTTCCCATAGAAACAAGACCTGACTTTAAAGTGCTTAATTTGCATCAAATTAATAGTAACCTTAATATAAGATGAGCTCTCTCTTCTCTATATGAAAATATTAGATTCTGTAAAAGGGACCTAGCATGAGAGAAACTGTAGTCTAATAGATCTTTACTTTGAAAACCAGCAGATCAAAAGGTTTTAAAACCATGTTAAAGTTTATTTCTTCATTACCAAGAGGAAAAACAAACATGTATGGAGTCATTTTTATTTATAGCATAATACACTTGATAAATACTAATTTATTGAAGAGACTGTCTTTTTTCCACTGCATATTTTTTCCTGCTTTGTCGAGGATTATTTGACCATAAAGTTGAGGGTCCATATCTGGGCTCTCTACTCTGTTCCATTGGTCTATGTGTCTGTTTTTGTGCCAGTACCATGCTGTCTTGGAGATCAGAGCTTTGTAGTAAAGCTTGAAATCAGGCAACGCGATGACCCCAGTTTTGTTTTTCTTTTTCAATATGGATGGGACTGGAAGAGATTATGCTAAGTGAAATCAGTCAAGCATAGAGAGTCAATTATCATATGGTTTTGCTTATTTGTGGAGCATAAGGAATAACACGGAGGACATGGGGAGATGGAGAGAAGTGAGTTGGGGGAAACTGGAGGAGGAGACAAACCATGAGAGACTGTGGACTCAGAAACAAACTGAGGGTTTTGGAGGGGAGGGGAGTGGGAGGTTGGGTGAGCCTGGTGGTAGGTATTATGGAGGGCACATATTGCACGGAGCACTGGGTGCATAAACAATGAATTCTGGAACACTGAAAAGAAATTAAAAAAAAAATTGTTTTAAAAAAAATAAATACAAATTTATACATCATGATTTACAAGATAAATCAAAGGAGTCCCATCCCTCAGATCTTTCACATGTGAGTACCAGGTACAAAGAAGTACCAAATAAAATGGGTAATTGAAACACACTCGTGGAATATTGTATTCCTAAATATCTGCATGTTTTTCAAATGTACTCATATGCATTGTTTCATTTGATCTTCTGACATTTTTGTGAGGCGTATGTGATATCTATTATCATTTTTAAACCTACAGTTTACATTTAAAGCTCGGGGGAGTTATTACTAATAAGTAGAAGAGCGAAGATTTAGATACGGATCTTTTAAACCTAAATCCTATTTCCTTAGGGTTCACTAGGCTGCTTGAAGCAGTTATATATAGATAAGATAAAATATTTGCTCCAGCTAAAACCAGAGGGAGTAACTGAGTATCAGATGGGCAGTGCTAGTGAATGTTCATATTTACCAGAGGTGAGATGGAATTGGTTGGGAACACATGTGAATATGCAATGTGCACATGACATATACACATATGTACACATTCATATGCATATGTTTTTACATATGGACACGTGCATACATTCACATATGTGTATGTAATATACTTGGGAACATGCATATATTATATATATAGCTGGGGGAATTAAAGTATGATACTATAATAAGCTGATTGAATGAAGAAGAAATGAGTTGAACTTTGGAAAAGAATCAATATTGAAAAGAGGAAAGATTAGAAGAAATGAGAAATTGTCCCTGGTGCCAGTCAGTCCATTTGACAGGAACAGAAAGGGTTTAGCACTCTAGACACCATTGTCTCTGCACCCATGGAGACCTGTTTCATTGATCTTGGCACTCTTTCCCACTGAGCTTGGATACAACCACAGTCTTCAAAACTGCACTCCAAGCAGACACTGCCAATAGATCAGAGATCAGAAAGGCTCCAGCAACACCATAGGCAATCCTCAAGAATTCCATTCTCACAGTATTTTTAACTGAGCACAATAAAACTTGAGGACCTTCCCTTTAAGTTCTTTCATTTAATGAATCATTGATCCACCAGTATGATTTGCTCTAAAGCTAGCTCTTCTTTCTTCAGATCTTAACTGAGATTTCACAACTCCCCAAGAAACTTCCTTATGACCCCACTTACAATATAGTAGTCCTCCCAGTTCTTTATCTCGACCGCCCAAACAAGCTTCCTTCAGAGCATTTATTTTTTGCTTGCTATGTGTCCTGTCTCCCTCACTGGACTGAAACAGAGGACATGTCTGCTGAGCTCTCCCTTGTATCTCTAGCACAATCCATGTGATTCAGTGATTCAAGGAGTGTACCGGCAAATGAATTAATGAATGAACACACTTCATGCCTGACCTCAGTTGGCTCAGAGTCTAGGGTGAAAGTCTTTCATGTGAACAGACAAAAAATGCTATCAACCCATCAACAAACCCAAACAACACCTAAGCAAACTGCTAGGAGAGAACAAAGAGGGCAACTGGAAGACTTTCCAGAGAGATGATTCTTGAAGGTGGGTAGAGATCAGCAAAGCAAAGACATAAGAGTGGATATTGAAGCTCAAAGGCAAATTTAAAATGATAGCACTGAGGATGAATTAGCTGAAACAAAAGGAGGTGTCATTAGGGTGGGAATGCATAAGTGGCCAGTGAGGAGGCCACAAAGGCCAGAGGAGGCTACATCAACAACAACCCTCAGCTAATTGCTTCTTCGGGGCCTCCTGCCCAGCTCCCAAAGCTCTGCCTCTCGGACTGCTTCCCTAGGAATCCTGTTCATTTTTATAATGAACGTGCTTCTCTTCGGTAGACAGTTTAAGCCCAGAAATGGAATAAGATTATCTTTGTGTTTATTTTAGTCTCACTTTAAGGATTTTATCTCTAGTAAACCCACCATCATGGGTCACCATAACAGGACACGATAGGAAGAGCCACTTTCAAAAAAAAAAAAAAAGAAAGAAAGAAAGGAAAGAAAGAAAGAGAGAAAGGCAATTATTTTTCCCAAACCCATTAAACTGTCATGAAGTTATTCCTTATTTACAAATGCAGATTCATTGCCCCAGGAGAGGAGGGCAGAGATGAAATCCTGAGGTACACGACAGTTCTGGTGTCTGGACTTTAGGGAAAATTTTTTAGGGTTTTATGAAGAATTAGCTTTCATACTAAACTTTATTAAATTCTATCCCTGAATCCCTTCCCCTTTGGAAAGGACCTCTCAGCCATTAAGCCTGGAGAACAGCCCACGTCGGATGAATTCCAAATGAAATGTAGTGGAGGGTCTGAAATCCTCTGAACACAGACAACAGAAGTCTCATTAAATGTGTATAGACACTCGCAACAAAGCCCGCCTCACTTAAAGCCCAAGAATGGAGAGACTGGGGGTGAGGCCTGGTCAGGGGTCTCAGGGGCACAGACAAAAAGAAAGCTGCAAGGAGAAAGCAAACACCACTCTCCCTCATGAGATTTTCTTCCCCCAATTGCAAAGGGAAAATCATTTGGAAATGCCAATTAGCCTCAATTCTTTTTGTCCATTTTAATTTTCTTTCCCTTACCAAATCAAGATCTGTGACTGCTTAATTGCAGCTCAAATTCTGGTAAAATATGAAAAGGACAAAAATGGTTAAAAAAAAAAAAAGCTGAGGTTTGGGACCCAAGTATTTAATTTACCTTGATGTAATAAGCTCATTGGTAATATCTCAAAAAAGAGAAGATTATGTTTTGGGGCAAAAAGAGAAAATCCCCTCACTTTCACTCCCTATATCCTTTCCAGGAAACAAAAATAATTAATTCTCAGCTGCCAGCAATATAAAATATAAATTTGGGGACTATTCCTATTTTTTTGTCTTTTGGGGGTTTTTTTGGTCCATTTCAAGAGGAGTTTTTCCTTAAAACACAGCCAATGTTACACAGTTAGTAGACAAACCACTTATTCTCTTCTCAGGCCCGACAAGCTTGGACAGCACAGATTCTGTGAAGTTTGATTCTATCACAAAAGAAAAACCTAGAAAGTGTACAGAGGGGAAGAAGTACATGGTTGAGAACTCCTTGGAGGTATTTTAGCAAGAAAATATTCTTTAGCTAAATTAGTACTGAAGCTTTTGCTGATACTTAATAAATATTACCATTAGGGTATGTCTTCAAAGCTCACACCTGCAACTTGTTCACACCTTGATGTTTCTAGAATTGCAATATGTTTTACAATTAAAATGTTCATTTATTTAATGTAATGGTGCTTCTTTTGTTCTTGCAAGCTATTATTAATTTGACAGTGAATTTTATAGTGACACTTGAATATTCAAAAAATTATTATTACTAATTATCATTATTATTATTAGGTAAAGTGAAGAAATGACACAAGAAGACACCATATGAGGAGACTCTGCCTGTCCTACGATATTGGTAGGATTCGTGGATTAGTAAATGAACAAGTGGTGGTGGTGGTGGATTAGTAAATGAACAATTAAGTGGTCAGATCATGAATGATCTTAAGTACAATGCTCTGAGTTTGTAAAATTATGGTCCACAATGTTTAATGTGTTTTGAACAATGGAAACATTCCAATGTTTTGAACATTGGAAACAACGGAACAATGGAAACATGTCCCGATGGAGACAAAGAGCAAGATTTGAGTGATATTTGGAAAGTAGAACTGTCACAATTTGGTGACCCACTGGATGCAGACAGCCTTCCTTGGTTTCTCATGTATGGGAAATCAGGCATAGATGTTGAGTTTCCTCAGTCTGCATGAAGTTTACAATGGAAAGCACCAACTAGGCCTCTAGGCTAAGTATCTAGTAAATCAAACCTTTGGAAGCTCTATGCTCTGCAATGCACACTAAATCTCTCAACCACTCAGCCTGAGACCCCTCGAGTATAACAGGTATGCCAACACATGAAGCATCCCTGAAGACAAAGAAAAATCATTGCTCATGCTGCAGAGACAAATTTTAAAGGTAACACCACTGTGTCAGAAGGAGGAGATGCATAAAATGATATCCAGAGAATGTCACCTCCATGCAAACCTCACCAAGGACAATATCACATCTAAAGTTGAAGAGGTTCTTAGCTCTTAAGAAATTGATTATGGAGATCTAAACTAAGTAGGAAAATTCATCAACTATGTAGATTATCGTGCCTTTCAAGTAAAATCCAGATTTCTTAGTCCCATATACAACTCATCATTCTTCCTCCATAGCTTTATGCATCTATCTGCATAATTATTAATAACAACTACCACTTACTGAGCATTTACTATGTGCCAGGCATTTTGCTAAGCACTTTACATTATCTCATTTAACCCTCAGATTAATTTTATATGATTTATCATCATCATCATCATCATCATCATCATCCTGATTTATAGATGAGAATGCTGAGAGTCTCTGAGATCAGTCAACCTGTCTGAAGTAAGATATTTATAAGCAGCAGTTCTGAGAATCAAACTCAAGTCTAACCATGAACCTCCTTTAGGACCAACACTCTCACAGAATACAACTAAAATCTCTGGAAAATTTAAAAAGAAATATTTGAAAGTGATACATAATAATTAAAAGCAAAAAAATATCGTAGGACAGGAGAACTGACATTGAGAACAGGCTAAAATTCTAGTAGAGGAGTCCTGGGTAGCTCAGTCAGTTAAGCATCTGACTCTTGATCTCTGCTAAGGTCTTGATCTCATAGTCATGAGTTCAAGTCCCACACTGGGCTCCATGGAACCTGCTTTGAACACTTAAACTAAATTACATTAAATTCCAGTAGAAAGCCCAATCTTACTGAGTTGAAGAACCAAAGAACAGACTTGAAGGCAATTCCAGACACTGAAAAGTACGGAGGATAACCCCAGGAAGGAGAAAGCCGGAAAGACAGAGTCCTAATTTCTATGTATAAACCATGTCCAAATCTCTGGCTAAGTCCTAAATCATGAAAACATGAAGCATACTGCAAGCAGATCAGTAAAGAATAACAGATTCAGTTGACATTAAAGCTTCCACCCAACATAGAGGAACCAATGTTTGCACCTAGAGTGCAGCCCATTTAGGTGCCCACCAGGAAAACAACAACAATAAAATCCACTTTTTGGAAGAATACACCCAAACCCAAATTCTCTACAACATAGCATTCAGAGTCCACAATACAAACCAAAATTGATCAATATACAAAGAAACAGGAAATGTGATATATTTTTAAAAGAAAAGGCAATCAATGAAGACCACCCTGAGATGACCCAGATATTGGAATTAGCAGATAAAACTTTTAAAGCAGCTATTTAACTATATTTAAGAATGTGAAGAAAAATGTATTATAATGGATAAGAATGTAGTAAACTCAGTAAAGAAGCAGAAAACATAACATAACCAAATGGAAATTCCAAAACTGAAAAATAAATACCTGAAAAAAAACTCCCTGGATATGACAGCAGTGGACAATGAATATAAAAATAGATCAATGGCAATAATTCCAATATAAAGAACAAAAAAAGAAAAAGATTTTTTTTTAAATGAGAGAGGAAAAAATCTTAGGGCTCTATAGACAATATCGAAAGGCCTTTTATTATGATGATGATGATGATGTTATGTTAGTCATCATACAGTACCTCATTAGTTCCATGATTCATTGTTTGTGTATAACACTCAGTGCTACATTCAATATGTGCCCTCCTTATTACCCATCACTGGACTAGCCCATCCCCCAATGCCCCTCTCCTCTAAAACCCTCAGTTTGTTTCTCAGAGTCCACAGTCTGCCCCTCTGATTGGCCCCCTTTCATTTTTCCCTTCCTTCTCCTAATCTCCTCCATGCTATGCCTTATGTTCCACAAATAAGTGAAACCATATGATAATTGACTTTCTCTACTTGACTTATTTCACTTAGCATAATCTCCTCCAGTTTCATCTATGTTGATGCAAAAGTTGGGTATTCATCCTTTCTGATGGCTGAGTAATATTCTATTTTATATATGGACTACATATTCTTTATCCATTCATCTGCTGAGGGGCATCTCAGCTCTTTATACAGCTTGGATATTGTGGACATTGCTGCTATGAACATTGGAATGCATGTGGCTCTTCTTTTCACTACATCTGTATCATTGGGGTAAATACCCAGTAGTGCAATTGCTGGGTCATAGGGTAGCTCTATTTTTAACTTTTTGAGGAAACTCCACACTGTTTTCCAAAGTGGCTGTACCACCTTGCATTCCCACTAACAATGTAAGAGGGTTCCCCTTTCTCCACAACTTCTCCAACATCTGTAGTTTCTTGCCTTGTCAATTTTTGCCATTCTAACTGGTGTACGATGGTATCTCAATGTGGTTTTCATTTGAATGTCGCTGGTGGCTAATATCAAAAGGTCTTACATGAATACAGCAAAGACAGAAAAGAAGAGGAGCAAGAGAATAGGCAGGGGGGTGGGAAAGATTTAAGAGATAATGACTAAAAATTTCCCAAATTTGTGAAAGACTTGAAACACAGAGTCAGGAATCTCAGTGAACACCAAGCAAGATATATGCAAAGAAACATGCCTAGGAACATCATAGCGAGACTGATGAGACCAAATATAAAGAGAAAACCTTGAAAGCAGCCAAAGAAAAATGGCACATTACTGTATCTGAGCTCTAACTTTTCATCAAAAGCCAAAAGGCAGTGAAATAAAATAATTTAAGTATTCAAAGAAAACTACTCTCAACCAGATGTCTCTAGATACCAAAAATAGACTTTGACAATAAGGGCAAACTAAAGACATTTTTAGATTTAAGAAAATTCATTGCCAGGAGGCCTGAACGTAAAAACAAACAAACAAACAAACAAACAAACAAACAGTTACAGGAAGTCCTTCAGGCTGAAAGGAAGTGACACCAAATGATCTTCAGGGAAGAATGAATAGAATCAGAGGGGTAAATATGTGGGTAAATACAAAGGGCTATTTTTCTCCTCTTAATTTGTTTAGGACATACAATTGTTTAAAG
Source organism: Enhydra lutris kenyoni (assembly GCF_002288905.1). NCBI lineage: Eukaryota > Metazoa > Chordata > Mammalia > Carnivora > Mustelidae > Enhydra > Enhydra lutris. The sequence continues at coordinate 16,516,768 of NW_019154139.1, forward strand.
CAAAAAACAATATTGTACTGTGGGATTCATAACATATGTAGATATAATACATGAGGAGTATAGCATGAAGGATGAGAAAGTTATGAAATGTAACAATATTAATTCTAATTATACTATTAAAAGTTAGGGATATGCAGTTGTAATTCCTGCAGAAATCACTAAGAAAAAATGCAAAGAAATACAGCTAAACAGCCAACAGATAAAACGTTATTCTTAAAAAAATTCAGCTAATCCAATAGAAAGAAGGAAAAGAAGAACATAGGAACAAAAACCAAAAGGCACAAATGGAAAACAACTAGTAATATTGCAGTATCGAATTCAATCAATCAAAAATTAAATATCAATAAACTAAAGACTCCAATTAAAGGGCAGAGACTGCTAGAACAAATTTAAAAAGGAAGACCCAGACATATGCAGTCTACATGAGATAAACTTAAATACAAAGCCACAGACTGAATGAAGTAGAGGGACAGAAAATTCTTGCCATGCAAATAGTAAGCATAAGAAGGCTGGAACAGCAGTACTATTAGATACAGATGACCTCAAGATAGAGGAGATGATAGAGTTGAAGAGGAACATTTGATGATATGAAATGCTCAATTTTTCAGGATGACATGAAAATCACCAATGTATGTGTGCCTCCTAACAGAGTTTCAAACTACATAAAGCAAAAATTGATAGGAGCAAAGGGATACACAACTCCATCATCAGAGTTAGAGAATTTAACATATCCTTTCTGGAAACTGATAGAACTAGACAAGAAATAGGTAAAGACATGGAATATATGAACAACACTATCAGCCACCTTAACCTAATTGATAATTTATAGAACACAACACCAGCAACAGTAGAATGTATGTGCTTCTTAAGTGCATAGGGTATGTTCAGCAAGACACATCACAGATGAGGCCATGAACAGGTCTCAATACATGTAAAATGGATGAAATAATGCAGAGGACATTTTCTAACAATAATGAAATAAAATTGGAGAGCAAAAACAATAAGATATAGAGAAAAATTCCAAATACTTGGAAATTAACTAACACACTTCCAAATAAGCTATGAGTAAAGAACAAATCATGTGATGTAGGGAGTGAGAAAATATGTTGAATTGAATGAAAAACAACATATCCAAATTTGATAGCTGTGGCCCAGAGAAAAGTTTATAGATATAAAAGCTTGTATCACACACACACACACACACACACACACACACACACACACAAAGAGTATTAATTTGTTAGGATTACTATAACAAAGCCCACACACTGGGTGGTTCAAACAGCAGAAATTCATTTTCTTATGATTCTAGGGGCTGAAAGTCCAAGATTAAAGTATTGGCAGGTTTGGTTTCTTCTAGGATCTCTCTCATCTCCTCAATGGCATTTTATCTCTTCTTTCACATGATCTTTCCTCTGCATCCGTGTCCTCATTTCCTCTTCTTACAAGGAGGCTGGTCTTATTGTATTAGAGCCCACCCTGTTACTCCTTTAACCTTACTTACTCATCTCCAAATACAGTCCCATGCTGAAGTGCTGGGGGCTAGGACTCCAACATATACATAAAGGGGAGAAAAATTCAGCCCAGGATGAAAGGTCAGAAATCAATGACTCAATGTTCCAATGTAAGAAACTAAAGAGTAAAATAAATAATAATAATAAGAAGAAGAAGAAACGTAGAAGAAAGGAAAGAATAAAGATTTTTTAAATCCATTTTTAAAAAAGATTTTATTTATTTATTTGACAGACAGAGATCACAAGTAGGCAGAGAGGCAGGCAGAGAGAGAAGGGAAGCAGGCTCCCTGCCAAGGAGAGATCCGGATGCGGGACTCCATCCCAGGATCCCGGGATCATGACCTGAGCCAAAAGCAGAGGCTTTAACCCACTGAGCCACCCAGGTGCCCCTAAATCCATTTTTAAAAACACAAACAATAGAGAAAATTAACATGGCCAAAAGTTGAGTTCTTGGTTTTCAAACATTGATAAATTCCTAGCAAAACTGACTTGAAAGAAAGAGAACACCAAGTGCTAATATTAAAAATGCAAGATAAGGATTAGCATTACAGACCTTACAGATGTAAAAATGATAATAATAGAATTTTATGAGCATCGTTGCACCAAAAAATTTGACAAATGAAATGGACAAATTTCTTTGAAAATATGACTGGGAACTGACACTAGAAGAAACAGAAAACCTGCAGAGTCACAGACCTACTGAAGAAGTTAAACTCATTATCAGAGAACTCCCAACAAATGGAACTCCAGTCCATGGTTTCAATGATGCAATACCGCAAACATTTAAGGGGAAAAAAACCACTATCCAAACTTTTTCATAAAATTGAGGAAGAATGCATACTTCTTAAGTTGTTTCATGAGAACAGCATAACTCTAAAGCAAAACCTGACAAAGATATTACACAAGAAAAAGTTACAGACCCATATTCTTCATGATTACAGATGTAAAATCCTTAACCAAATATTCTCAAATTGAACCCAGCAATGTACAGGAAAAGGATAACACATTACACCCAAGTTGAATGTATCCTAGAAATGCCAAGTTTTAACATTCAAAAAGTAATCAGTGCAATTCAGCATATTAAAAGAATAAAGGAGAAAAAAACACATGTGATGTTTTAATAGATTCAAAGCATAGGCATACAAAGTGTATACACATACAAAAGGATACTGCTCAGTGATAACATGGAATGAAGCACCAGTGCAAGCAAAAAAATGGATAAATCTCAAAAACATTGAAAGAAACCTTACACAAAAGAGGATAAAACATAAAAATCTATTTCTAAAAATTTTAGAACAGGCAAACAAATCCATAGTGGAGAAAGATCAGACTAGAACAGGCAAAAATATCTATGGTAGAGAAAGATCAGAACAATGGTTGCTTCTGAAGGTGCAGGAGCAGGAAATGATTGGGAATAGTCAAGAGGGAATTTTCTAGGGTGATGGTAACGTTTTATATCTTGATAGGGCAATGGATGACACATTCAACAAAACTCACCAAATGGTATATGTGAGATTAATGCTTTTCATTGTATGTAAATTTTATCTCAAATGGAAAATTCTCAAAAGATCACAAATATCAAACTCTAGTTAATGGCATGCATGCAAAGGGTTAAGGGGAGATTGTATTGATATGTGCAACTTACAATGAAATGTAATTAAAAATGGATCAGCAGGGACGCCTGGGTGGCTCAGTTGGTTGGACGACTGCCTTCGGCTCAGGTCATGATCCTGGGGTCCCGGGATCGAGTCCCGCATTGGGCTCCCAGCTCCACGGGGAGTCTGCTTCTCCCTCTGACCTTCTCCTCACTCATGCTCTCTCTCACTGCCTCTCTCTCAAATAAATAAATAAAATCTTTAAAAAAAAATGGATCAGCAGATAGATAGGTAAATGGTAAAACAACTAAATTGTTAATTCTAAAATTGAGTGATATATGTTCACTGTATAATAACTTCAACTTTTGAGCATGTTTGATACTTTTTATAATAAAAATGTTGGGGGTGGATAAGAGATCAGCATGCACAGAGAGAGAAAAAAAGGCCTCGAGTCTGTTCAACTCCAAAATCCAATCTCTCAACTCTTATCTGTTTATTTCTTCCTTATGAATTCAACTAAGTGAGCTACTCTCATTTCCCCAACAATCCCACCTTTTCTCAGCTCTTTGCCTTCGTACAAGGTATTTTTCCCACCTATAAAACTCCTTCTCACTAATTTTTCATGAGCAGACCCTATGAAATTAGCAGCAAATCCATTTCTTCCATTCAGCAATTCCCTCCCTTACACTGCCCAAGAACCCCAGAGACTTCTACAGTTCAGAGGGTGTTAACCTGGTTTCCCACTGAAAGGGACAGAAGGAACAAGGGACTGATCAGCCACTATGTTGCCATTGAAGACTGGCCCTGAGGACCCAACACCTGGCAACTATGTCAGCTCACTATCTCACAGTGGTTCCTGGACCACAATGATCCTGGCCACTCAGGGTTCCACTCTGAAATGCTTATTTACATGATGGGAGCTCAGATCCTCAGCGTTTTTGATGCATTTGAAGTCTAAGCCCTCCCAGAAGCACAGAGTCAGGATGGCCCATGATGATGTCTGCTAGTTCTTGGACCCAGAACTGCTGTCTCTTTTCCCTCTGGGGTCAAGCAGCTTTTCTTTATACCTTCAAAACACTCTTTTCTCCAAATTGTAGGGCTGTATATCACCCTTCTACGTGAGTAATAATAATCGTGACACTCTACTACTACTACTAGTGGCAATAATAATAATAGTTCTTGGTGACTTAGAAGTGGTTTATTCTTCCAAGAGAAACTTTCCAAGTGGGTGTGAGATTTCCATACCCACTGCAGCAGGAAGAATTGGGTGGGGAGAGAACGGAGGTGTGCAGGAGGTACCACTTTCAATGCTTCCAAGAGCAATATTATGACACCTATCACACTGGGAAATACTTTTTAAAGCACAAGTTTTGGTTTTTGATGTAGTATCCTACTACTTGTATGTATGAGTATTTCCAAATGTATGTTGATGCGATGGTGATTAATAAAATACAAATTAATTTAAAGACATTGCTAATTCATAGTGGCCTCTATCATTTCCTATATATCAGTCTGTGAGTGTCAAATGTCCAGCAACTCCTGTACATGTGAGTGGAGGTGGAGGACAATAAAGCAAATTTTAGGATTCTAAGATAGTGTTTATACTCAAAACAAAGTATGCCATTCATCTAATACTCTTCCCCTTATTTTATCTAATATCTTTATTCATCCCCTTGTTATTTTTTGAGCCTCTTCCATGTGCCACACAATGTACTTAGGTGCCACACCTACTGTTATGAGAAATATAGACATTTTCCCTGATTTCAAGAAGGCCAGAAGTGAGCTAGCATGCCATGAATTAAGCCATCACTGAATGAGTGGTAAGCACCACTTTAAGGAAATACCTAGTAGTAAGGGAGGAATTATCAGGGCAACCTAACTAACCAGAGGAGGATCCGGCAAGATTTCCAAAGAGAGCTCTATTTAAGCTCGGGCTTGAAGGATATCAGGCATTAGCCAAGCGAAGAAGGAAAGGAAAGAATATTCTGGAGTAGATCAGGGAAGGGCTTGGATAATGGCTAGAGGCAAGAGGATGAAGGGAAACTTGAAAGAGCTGAAAGATGCTCTATAACACTGAGGTATAGTGTACTATTCCGGGGGCAACAGGGAGATGACATTGGAGAGGCAGGCACCAGCCCAATACTAAGGGACTTAGGGAGCCATGTTAAGTTTGAGAAAACTGAACACCAAAGCATACCAAGAAAGTTACTCATTGGGCACAGAGCCAGGCTAGACTCCAACTTCACCAGGTTTTAAACTAAAACCTGCTTATTGACTCCCCTAAGATAGGACCGAGGGCGGTCATTACCACAGGAGGAGGATGACATGCAGGGGACCTGAGCCCAAGCTTGTGTCATTGACTAAGTGCAAACAGTAGGTGAGAATACGTTGGTCCTTATCACCCACCTGGGACTGTGGGGGCTAATTAATCATCGTGACAGCTCCCTGGATGCAGTCAAAAGGATTATTTTTTTCCTGAATGCTGCTAGTTTAACCTGCCCAAGGCAAGACTTCACTTTACGACACTGAGACGAAGCCTTGTTGAAAATGATGAATGCCTTTTGGAAAAGAATAACATTTTGATAAAGGCCCTTCCAACCAGGCTCCAGGTTAGAATAGAGTGGTTTTCTGTGAGTGTTTTTATAGCCATTTTACAAGAAAGCCAGCTTTATCTCCGGTCTCCAAATCAACTAACCTAGAGAGGCCTTTTACGATTAAAAATCAAATAAATAACTTGCCGTTGTATCTGGCTTTCATGAGTAATTACAGCAGGAGCTGCCACTTAGATCCCAACTTTCTGCCAAAGCCCTGTGTGGGTCTCATTATTCTAGCTTCTGACTCCCCAGCAGCTCCTGAAGATCACGATTTGGGTTTAAGCAGCAAACAGGGCCTCGTCTCTGCCCAGAAAATAGATGTTAGAAGAGCTTTGGGGGCTTCTTGCTGCACAGTGTGACTTTATCCTGTTTTTTGGGCATTAATTTAGCCTTTTTCTCCTTATAATCCTCCATTTTCTTGATCGGAAAATGCTTCGGTGTAAAGAGAAAGAAGAAGAAAAGAGACGGAGGGAGGAAACAGGCAGAAAAGCGACTTCCAGGAAGCACTGGGAAGCCTACGGACGAGAAGGAGAAAAATGCCCCTTTTTTGTTGCAGCTGGGTGGAGGTGCCTCCTATCCCAGATCCGAGATCTTCTGGTTACACCCTTCCCTATAGCCTGAATTCCACTTACTGGGTTGGGGGGGAAAAGGGACTAGGAAGAAGCCCATCTGGGCATGTTCCAAGGAAGTCCGTGCTGGCAGAGGGCAATTCCCATCTCTGACTCAAAAGGGAAGGTCAAGACTAAGAAAGGAGCCAACTTAGAAGCAGAGACTGTTAGCTTTTGTCTGCCTAATGGAGGAATCATCAAGACACACGTATCTCAGAAGTACATGCATGTGTGTGTGTACGTGTTGCACCTATAATAGGGCAACTAGATAATATATACTATGAATAACTAACGAGTAGGTTGAACCTGCCTTTAACTGTTTCTGCCACTTCTATATACAATTTACTTAGATGATAAAATATCATTACTAGTTACTATTAGCATACTTAGATCCTTTTAATGAAAGCTTTGGGTAAAAAGGCTTTGAATGCTAAAAGGGAAACAAGCCTTATAAAGGTATATATTCTTTATCCCGATAATTCTACTTTATTTTTTTTCTTTTAGAGAGACAGAGCACGTAGGTATGAGCAATGAGGAGGGGCAAGAGGGAGAGAAAGAGAGAGAGAGAGAAAATCTTCAGCAGGCTCTTTGCCCAAAGCAGAGCCCAATGCTGGGCTTGATTTCTCCACTTTGAGATCATGACCTGAGCCGAAATCAAGAGTTGGACCCTTAACCAACTGAGTCACCCAGGTGCTCCCCAGTAATTCTACTTTATACTAAGAATTTATACTCAGGATCTATCTGAGCATACCAAAGATTTATCTATAGGAGTACTGCTGAAAAAAAAAATAGATGTTTTTGTCCTCCCAAAATTCATATATTGAAACCCTAATCCTTTTTGCAATGGTGTTTGGAGGTGGGGTCTTTGGGAGGTAATTAGGTCATGAGGGGGGTAGGGTTCTCATGATGGGACTAGTACCCTTGTAAAAAAGACTCAAGAGAGCTCCCTTGTCCCTTCCACCAGGTGAGGACACAAGGAGAAGTTAGCAGTTTGCAATCCAGAAGAAGCTCTCACTAGAACCCAACCAAGCTGGCAACTTGATCTTGGGACTGCCAGCCTCCAGATCCATAAGAAATATATTTCTATTGTTAATAAGCCACCCAGTTTATCATATTCTCGAACAGCAGCCTGAATGGACTAACACAAGTATTAATTGCCAAGTAATTTACAATATAAATAACCAACAATATAGGATTATTGAAATCATGGCACATCATAAAAAATCAATCCTCTCAAGCTATTAAAAATTATGTTGTTGGAGAATATTAATTCACTTAAGCAGATAAGAAATATTTATATGGCACAAATGATCTATGAAATGTGATATTCAAAGTAGAAGAAAAATAGCAATTTATAAATTTGAGGTCATAATAAGCTTGCATTTTCTTAAAAATTCATAAATACATGTATAAAAATGTCTGAAATCAGAAACCAAAATGTTAGCCAATGTTGGATAGATGGGAGGGGAATTATAGGTCATGTTAACATTTTTATTTATAATGAATATATGTAAATTATGTAATCAGAAAAAAATGATTTTTTTTTCAATTCAAACCAATTGTTTTGTTTATCCATACACAAAACATCTGATTTTTGCCATATGAATACCACTAATATTAACAATAACTTTTAGTTAAGTAATAAGTGATGGGGTTTTGAAGTTCCCATCAACCCTGAGCAAAAGCTAACAACAAATATTCCAAGTATTGGTGGCCATAAACCAGCTGATGAATTATAACTCAGAATGTCACATAACCACCAAGCCTTCCCAAAAAGTCTCTATTGGCAAGGCACACAGAGCTCAGTCAAGGTCAAATGCAAGCATAAGGAAGTCTTCCTTTTCTCTGGGCAGCAACCCAATATTGTGGCAACCCAAACTTAGGGGCTCTATATGCAGTCACCAGCTTCCCAGAAGGTCCTGCTCCAGGTGATTCTGGTCAATAGTTTCTGAGGCAGAATCTCACCAGGTGTGAAAAGTACCAGGTGAGGGGCTTAGCTAACCTTAGGGATATTATCACCCCTCTTCTACATGGATCACATCTCAGTTACCCAGAAAGAGATCACAGTCATGACCCCATGATCTTTTTCCTTCAATAGGTTCTCTAAGGAAAGGTGGGAAGATGGATCATTTATCCAGGGAAGAAAAGAGAGATAGGAATTCTAATCAGGTAACCCACATGCTCTTAAGGTGTACAGGGATTAGGAAGCATCAGATTTGAGGTTCTAGCCTTCCCCAGGCACTCCTTTGACATTACATACATTTGAAGCTCTCACTCAGCCTGGAGAATGGAGGTGAGAGATGACTGTTTGAATCTTTTGGGAAAACAAACAATCAACCTCAAAATGCAACTAAAGTATATTAATAGTGTAGTGCAATGAGTATAAGCAGGGGCCCAGACATGAGGGTGAATTTAAGCCTTTCTACTTACTGAATGACCTTGGGTAAATTATTCAACCTCAGTGTACTCATCCACAAAAGGGGGCATGGATGTACCTCACAAGGTTGTTGCTGGAATTAACAGTGAGATGGTATAGCACTTCTCCTCGGTCAGGAATGCCTTGCAGTGAAAGCTCTGGGAAAAGTAGATCTTATTCATCTCAGCTCTTAGTGCCTTCCTCTCAAGGTCAAGCTCAGCTAATAATTTCAGCGCTCCTACTGCTATTTCTCCACCACATAACTCTCTGCATAGTTGTATCCTCCCCTAAAATAGGATCCTCCGGATCACCAGTGACCTCAAAGTTCTCAGTCTTCTTTCCTCTTGAGTCACTTCTGCTTGTCTACCTACTTCTTACATCACCATCTTTGTAGAGCTCCCGGACGCTGATCTTTCTCCTGACTTTTTAATCTCTTCTTGGTCTATTTCATCTTCAGTGCATGGAGCTCACATCCTCAGGCATGAGGGAACTGGGGATTCAAATCCTGTGCTGGCCCTTCAGCTATATTAATGAATTCACTTAGAAAATATTGAGGCCCTGGGGCACCAGGGTGGCTCAGTCAGTTAGGCATCAAACTCTTGGTTTCAGCTCAGCTCATGATCTCATGGGTCATGGGATCAAGCTCTGTGGCAGTCTCCCCACTCAGGAGGGTGTCTGCTTGAGATTCTCTCCCTCACCCCCCACTTTCTCTCTCTCTAATTAATTAAAATAAAGTAAATGTTTTAAAAAGAAAGAAAATATTGAGGCCCTACTTTGTGTTAGAATGCTGTTCTAAGTGGTAGGTATTCCACAAATAGACAAAACAGGGGGAAAAAAAACATCCTTGCCCCCTTCACTAGAGTTTTAGCAGGAGAAACAGACTGCAAACAATAAACAATTGAAACAATTCAATACATCAGACCGTGAGAAATGCTCTCTTTCCTGAATTAGAAGAGAAAGGGGATGGGGTGTCATGGAGGCAGGAGCGAGTTGCAATTCTAAAAAGGATGATCAGTGAAGGTCTCATGGAAAAGACAAAATTTAAGTAACATCCTTCAGCACATTGTTTAAATTTTAAGGGGCTCAGTTTTCCCATTTACAAAGTAAAGAAATAGTGGTTCCTCCTGGTAAGATGTGAGCATTAAATAGGATAACGAGTCATCAACAACATGACACTTGGCCCTAGAAGGGTCCCAGCAAATGCTAGCCCCTTGTCCTTCTCTTTCCCTTTTCAGTCCCTAAACACAAGTGTTTTTCAAAGGACTGGGCAAAGCCCATCCTTCCTTGATAACTTTATCCCCTCCCACAGCTTTAGCTCCTTTTTCACCTCCAATGACCCCCAAACAGCCACATCCAAGACCTTCCTCTTGTGATTACCTGGGGGATGGCACATCTCCACTGGCTTATAATTAGAAGTTGACTTTTTGCTGTTTCCAAATGGGATCCAACTCCTTCCTGGCAGAGGTGATATGTTTCATCTCTATAAGCCTAGAACCAGCATAGGAACCAGTTCAGAGTCACCACTCAAGAAAGGTTTATTAAACAAACAAATGAGCGACATATATTTTATACTTCAGTTGAATATTACCAATTTATCATTTCCATCCAAATGTCATAAAAGCACCACGTGGAAACATATATATAAGCACTTTCGTGTACCTTAAGATATTACAGATGCTGCACAAGCTGTTCTGTGACCTACATCTCTTGCCACTGAGTATTATGTTTCATCATTTCTGAAACAGCATCAGTGCTAAGATATGCCATTATTTTATGAATCACTAAGCAATAATAATGTTGCCTATTAACTATGATGTAATGCATATCACCTAAAATTACTTTATAATTTTCTTAAAGGGATCAGAGACTTAGATTGTTACATGCTATCTTTGCATACATCTGAAAAGGAAAATAGTTATTCCTAAAGCTTCTCATTTAGAGTTCAACTTGACTATGTGACTTTTTGTCTCAGTTACCAATGTCGGTGTTTTTCCAAACATTTGCATGCTCTGTGACATCAAAAACATTGGTAATGTTGCATTTCTTACAAGAATCCAAAACACATTATAGCTGGTTCTTTAACCAGCGATACAATTATATAGACCTGGCCTATTTTTTATGTTCCTTTGATTCATCACAACCACCCATCACCATGATTTTTCTTTCAACCCAACCACTAACACTCATTCTGCCAGTTCTAACACTGGCACCTTTGAGATTTGCCTGTTTACACAGGAAATGAAAAACTGCATTTTCTCTACACCCAGACCTCTGGAAATTAGAAGATAATGTCAATTGTCAGAGGCATCCCAATGACAAAGATGTCAAATTTGATAAATAGGCATCTCAGAAATCTAGGAAATGTGTTATATCATAAATATTTGCTGTGCCATTGAATCCCACAGGATTGGCTTAATGACTAATATATAACTAGCACTGATGAACAGCCAACATACACTGAAACTGAGGGCATTCTGTGTGCCAGACTTTGTCCTATTCACTCCAAATAGACTTATCTAATTCTCACACTACAGAGCATATGATGTTACTATACTTTTAATGAAATGAAGACATCAAGGCACATCAGATTTGTTATTTGTTAATAAAGAGCAAAAACAGAAAGCAAATCCAGGTGTTCTGAATCCAAAGTGCACAGACTCAACCTACACTAGTCACCATTCTATAACAGGGCATGGGATGCATAATCTAGCAAATCAATACCATTGAGTGGATCTTGATGTTTTCATTGCATAGAGTGAAGCAATGGTCATTCTCACAGATAAACATGTACCAATATCTGCTGGCTATTTCCTCAGGACAATTTCCCAAATTGTCACTGTTGGGTCTAAGATACAAAAGCCTTTAAAGATTTTGATATTTAAGGCCACGGTGTCCTTCAGGCAGACTGTCCCAACTACACTTTCACCAGCAGTGTGTGACAGGGCTCAGTTCCTCGTAACCTTAATTATCAGGTATTGTTGTGGGTTTTTTTTTTTAATCCGTACCAATTTGAGGAGAAGCAAATGAATACTCACCCCAGTTGTTAATCTGTCTTTCTTTGATTTTCTAGTAAGTTTGAAAGTGTCTCATATGACTATCAGCCATGTGTGGTTCATTTGTGAATGACGGATCTCCTCTTTAAGACTACAGAAGCTTCCCTCAAATTCAGGGATTCTCAGATTCTCAACAGCTGAGCCCACATATCCAGTCCTCCAGGGGTGCCTCTCTGCTTTGTTCAGGCTCTAGATCAGTGGTTCTCAGCCTTGGCTACACATTATAACGACCAAGGGAGCTTTAAAAATATTAAAGCCTGAGACTTATCCCCAGAGTTATTTATTTAACTCGTATACAGGCAGGCTAGGCAACAGGATTTTTTTTTAAAGCTCCCCAGGTCATTCAAATGTGCAGGGAGACTGAGAAACCTGGCTTCAGAGAGAGGCCCTACTAATGGTATACTAATGAGCATCTGGAGATGCAGGAAAATTACCTTCCATTAGCATCTGCTCCTAGTGTGAAGGGCAGGAAGATGAGGATGTACTTGAAAGACAGAGGTGAGGAGGGAAACAGATAAATTCATCTCCAGTGTCATCTCATTTGTCTCACATATTGACTCTATAAATACTTGAACATCGACTATGATAATAATGGTGCACATTTATTGAACATTTACTATAGGTCAGGCTCCCTTCTAAAACCTTTACACATATTCCCTCTAATAACCCTAGGAGGCAAGTACTCTCTTTATTCCCACTGAAACTGAGGCACAGAGAGGTTAATCATTTGCTTACAGCCACACAGAAATTAGTGGTAGAGGTAGGATTTGCACATGAACAGGTTAGCTCTGGAGTTCCCCGTCGTAACCCTGCATGCCAAACAATGTGAAAGCGGTTGGTATATCATAATAAAAAAAGCAGGTAACAGTTCCTGCTTTCACATAGCTTAAAGCTTACTAGAGGATTATGAATATAAATGAATAAATACACAAGATCTGAAGGAAAAATACAAGGTGCTATAAAAGAATATAAACATATATTCATGTTCATAAAAGCATTATTCACAATAGCCAAAAGATGGAAGCAACCTGAGAGTCCACTCATGAAGGAATGGATAAAACAAAGTGTTCTACACATACTATAGAACATCATTCAGCCTTAAAAAGGAAGGAAACTCTGATAAATGCTGCAAAATGGATGAAACTTGAAGACATTATGTTAATTAAAATAAGCCAGTCACATAAGGACCACCACTGTATGACTCAACCTATATGAGAATAGAGTTGTCAAATTCTTAGAGAGAGAAAGTATAATGGTGGTCATCAGGGGCTGGGGGGTGACGGGAATGGTGAGTTGTTATTTAATGAGTATAGAGTCTCCATTTTAGAAGATGAAAAATTTCTGGAGATGGATGATGGCAAGGGCTGCACAATAGTGTGAATGTTGCCTGGGTGACTCTTGATTTTGGCTAAGGTCATGATCTTACTATCTCAGGGTTGAGCCTTGCATCAAGCTCTGCACTCAGGAGAGAGTCTACTTGAGATTCTCTCCCTCTCCCTCTGCTCCTCCCCCATCTCTCTAAATTAAAAAAAAAAAAAAGGTTAAGATGGTGAATTTTATGTTAGGCATCTGATAGATAGATAGATTGATAGATAGATGACAGATAGATAAATTTCTAAAGGAATGTAACCATAGGCCCCAAATTAGATTGGGGAGGGAGTCAAGGAAGGTCTATTTCAGGAAATGACATTCAAATTGAGACTTGGGAATCAAAAGGATCTGCTAGGTAAAGAGGAGAGAAAAACTATCCTGAATGGAAGAATGGCAGCTGCAAGGGCCCTGGGGCAGTAATTATGTGGCAGGGGAAGCCTAGGGAGTGAGAACCACCTGGTGCTGGGTAACACCGTGCAGGGCTTCATAGACCTAGACTAGGAGTTTGGAATTTATTCTAAATGCTCTGGGAAACCACAGGTGGATACTGAACAGGGCAATGAAAAGATTTGCTTTACTTTTTATAAAGCTCCATTCATCTGCCCTAGAATAGTAGCTTGGAAGAGGGCAAGTTAGAAAGCAATCACCACAATGTGAGTGAGTATAGATGTTGAGAAAACTGAAGTTCAGAGAGGTTAAGTAACTTATGCAGGGTCACACAGCACACAACTCTCAGAACTCAGAATGAAGATCTCTGATTCCAGTGTCTGTATTCCTTACACTTTGTAGATGAGAGAGAGAGAAAGAGAAAGAAATTAGAACATAGAGGAAAGAAGATACCTCACAGTTCAGACCCTCTGGGGACAGAGAAAAGCACTATTCCCACTGTTCCTCCACAGATGTTTTATATTTATGGATGTGAAACCAAACAATTTGACTATAAAAAGGAGTGGAGAAGGGAGAAAGGAACACAGAGAAATGGAAAGGCAGGAAATGAGAAAGGAAAAAGGAAAGAAAGGAGCTTCCCAGGAATCCTACCACACGAACTCCCACATCTAGGCTCTCAGAACCACTCCCACAGCCCTCCTAGGCTCAGGGAGCAGAGCATGGATCAGCAGGTTAAGATTCGAGGGCAAGAAGGCTCCCAAGTAGTGCTTGAGGTTATGCATATTTTGGAGCAGACATATTGGGTAGGGTTCTGAGGCCCACTGGCAGCTTCCCTGTGGAGAATACCAGGGCAAGCTTCTAAAACTTTGAGCCCTCGGGGTGTTGGAGCATCATTAATTGCTTGGAAGATGTGATTGGGAATAACAAAAAGGATTAATGAGCCCATCTTTTGAAAAGTAAGAAAAATCCCTGGCAGGGCTGAGTCCCCTCTCTCCAGATTAGGTCATGTACCAACGAACACAAAGCAAAACTCCAGTTTACCGCAACCCACCAATCGGAAACCTTTGATTCCTGGGCCCCTTTGCCGTCCTCCCCATGAAGCAGAAAAGGCAAAGCCTTCAAAAATAATAATAATAATTCATGTTAGAGATCTACCCAAAGACCCTATTGGGGGGAATGTATAACAACAAATCTGAGAGGATTACAGCTGAAAGAGAACCCAAAAGTGTTTCTTGTACAACCCCTCATCTTAGAGACAGGGAAAAGAAGTGTCTTGCCCAGGCCACATGATCTTACTGGCTGGCCGTCCAGTCCTCCTTCTAGCACATTCCATGCCACTCTCCTCTGTGTCTGCAATGGTCCCACAGCTCTATGAAAGAGTGAAAACTCTGACCCACACCCATGCAGCTCCACACTGTATAAAACATCACCTCCACTGATTTTTGTCAGCCCTCTCAAGAGGTAAAGGGGCTGATAGGAAAGGACTGTGTCCTCGTTTGTCTTGGCAAGTGTTCTGGGTGCAGAGCCTAACATGTAGCAGGCCCCAGAGAATGGAGGTTGAATTAACAAAACTGCTGTCTTTTGTCCATTGCAGACTAAGCGCTGGAGCTGAGGGCTTGACCTCCATCTGCTGTCTCCACATCACCTGTGAGGTCAACCCTGTTACTACCCTCCATTCACAGAAAGAGAAATTGAGGCCTGAGACAATTCGGTGACCTACAGCGTTCCCAGCTCTCCTTAAAAGTGCCAAACCAAGATTTAAGTCCAGGAAGTTGGAATCCAGAATCTACTTTCCTAATACTATACAATTTTTCTCTCCTTCTTTGTCTCCAGCAAATGAACAAATGTCCATTTGGCAAATGAGAACCAGAAGGCCGAGGAACTTGCCTGAGGGTGCACAGCAAGTCAGGCATGAAGTGAGGTCTCTTAAGCCAGTCCTTCAGCCGCAAGCCTAGTGTCCCTCCCTCCAACCCTAGCCGTCTGCACCTTAGCTTCTCAGGGAGGGAATCAGCTGAATTGCACACCATACAGCGGCTATAGTAGGAACATCCAAGAATCCACTTCTGGGATGGAAGTGGTGGTTGTACCTCAAAGACCTCAGCTTCTGAAGGTGGATGCTCCAGACTGAGTTCTGGATGCCTGGCATATGGCTGGCTGACTTTGAGGTTCATCTTGTTATGCATCAGCTACTTCTCAGGACCAAGGGAATGGTCCTACCTCTCTCAAGAATTCTGGTATGACCTCCTGGCTGTGATTTATTAGGATAGATAATACTCCAGATACACACAAACCTTATTATCTGAGACTCGGTATAGCACGGTGTTTATCATGGACTACCACTTCCCAGATGGTCGACTTACATCTTTCTACCTTAGGTTTCCTTATCTACCAACAGAGATAACTATAAAGCCTACCTCCCAGGGCTGTTGTGAAAGCTAAATGAGCTGTTCCATGAGAACCATGGAGGGCAGCGCCTGGTACACACGCTCCATGTGCGTTAGCTGTTGGATACCTTCCATTCAGGTAGACAGAAGCTGTAGTTTATCTCCGTAAAGATCTCGAATTTCGTGGCTTTCATGTTACATATACCTAAGGAAGGAAGGAGAAGCTCCTTGGAAGTGAGGAAGGGGAACAAGATGGGAGAGGTGCACAGAGAAACCAAGAGACAGCTTTCACACCCCAGGCCCACAAGCCTGGCTGATGGGGCTGCAGAGACACTGGACATGCGCAGGGTGCTTCACAGTGCCCCGCCACAAAGCGAGGCTCAGAGTTGGGAAGGAGGTTTTCTAGGGAGAAGGACTCTGCAAAAATACCTCAGCTCCTTCCTGGGAGCAGCTGGGCTGACACAGGCAATGGGGAAGAGCGTTGTAGAATTTTCCCAGTCGCTGAGCAGGCACTGGCCCATGAAAAGCAGAGAAGGCGCAGAGAGGAGGTCACAGAGTGACCTTGGGGGCTTTGAGGCTGCCCCACCACCAGGCAGGGGAGGAATATTGAGGTGGTAGACATTTGGACTGCAGTTGAGGATACTGAGCTAATGCACAGATTTATTAGTGTGCCTGTCACAGCGCAGGTGTCCCATAAACAATAGAAAGGCCTGGAAGATTTTCTATGAGGAGGGTTGAAAGTATTTTGATTGACTCTGAATCATGAAAAAAAATTTCATCAGGGTCATGTCCTCTGGGTAACTGAGGCTACGCTGTGAATATGAGAGATTTTCATTCATTTGGGGGGAAACCAAGGAAGGTATAACATTTCTTTTCTGTAGCCCAAGTTGACACACTGAACATTTTTAAGCATGAGAGAAGTTGGAATCAGCAAAGGGCATTTTGACAGCACTGAAATTTATGTCTGGCTGGGAGGAGATAGTACCCCACACTTTTTAAACAGTTTCGGTCAGAGGGAAAAAATGTAAAATTGGTCCCTAGCTAATGAGGCCTGATCTTCCTTTTATGGCGCTCTAGTATGCAATTAAGGTTAGCTTCATGTAAACTGCCAGCACGCTCAGACTTTTAGCAGCCTTATGTATGTCAGGAAGGAAAATAAATAGTCCCCTGTTTGTGCTTTATGCGGGGGAATTATTGAGATAAACAGCTTGGGCCTGACAGGTGTGACTTCTTGCGGCTTAACGTGATGGATTTGCCGACGGCGGCTGGAGCTGGTAGCACCAAACTGTTGATGGAAATAAAACATGGTGGAGATTCTGACAGTTATATAAGTACAAGAGCCGGGCAGGGTCTGACTTTTGATTGTGAGGCCCTCAGCCTTTCGGGGTCTGGGGGTGTGGGAGGAACTGGAACACAGAGATGGGAGAGACTCATCTAGAGAGTACGTGGAGTCCTAGAGCTCAAGAAAGTGAGAGATGGGGACCCGTGGGGGTCTAGAAAGTTCTAGCCCAGCTGTTCAGGAGTGAACCCCAGGTCTCCCACCCGTGCTATTTCTGCTGTTCTAAACTGCTTTCTAAGTACCCTGCAGAATCATGAGCAGGTGGACTCTGACGTGTAACCTGCATTCGGTCCCATGTTGGCCACTACCTCCTTGCCCCTGGTTACCCCCTCCTGTAATCTCCGTTGTAATCCCCATTCTTCACCACCACTAGATTTTCCCAAAATGAATATATGAGCATGTCTCACACCTTCTCCCCTGCTTAAAATCCTTTGATAACTCCCCTCTGCTCTCAAGATAAATTTGTCACATTTGCTTGTAAGGACCATCACAAACCTGACCGACCCATGCCTTCTTCTCCAGCTTCACAATCCCCATGCCCCACCCACCCAATCCCTATAGTCCAGTCATTCTGAATCATCTGATCTTTCCCCAGATGTAGGGTTGCCAGATAAAATATGTGGTGTTGGGTTAAATGCAAATTTCACAAAGACAATGACTGACTTTTAGTATAAGTGTATCCCAGGTATATTTGGGACATACTTAACCTAATATATTATTCATTGTTTATCTGACATTCAAATTTAACTAGAAAATCTCCCTTTTTATTTGCTAAATCTGACATAAATCTGGCATCCCTACTCCAGTTGGATCCTGATTTTCCTTACCTCTGGGCCTTAAAAATGTACCAACCTGGGGCACCCGGGTGGCTCAGTGGGTTAAGCCTCTGCCTTCAGCTCAGGTCATGATCCTGGGGTCCTGGGATCAAGTCCCGCATCGGGCTTTCTGCTCAGCAGGGAGCCCGCTTCCTCCTCTCTCTCTCTGCCTGCCTCTCTGCCTACTTGTGATCTCTCTCTGTCAAATAAATAAATAAAAATCTTAAAAAAAAAAAGTACCAACCTGGAGCACCTGGGTTGCTCAGTCAGCAAGTGTCCAACTCTTCATTTCAGCTCAGATCTTGATCTCAGAGTCATGGGTTCAGGCCCCATGTTGGGCTCCATGCTGGGTGTGGAGGTTATTTAAAAAAAAAAAAAAATTATCACCCTTTAGCTACAACACCAAACTTTTCCCTCTGTCACTGTTTGGCTAATTCACTGAGTTAAGGACACCAAAACTACATGTTCACCTTCATATTGTACCATTTTTGCTGGGCTGTGGCTACCAAGTCAGTAACTATATTTCTAAGCTCCCTGCATCTGGGCAGCTTGGTGGTGGGGAGGTGGGCTGTGACTAGATCTTACCTCTAGAATGTGAGAATAAACATGCATGTCACTTCTGGCCCAAAGTGGGTAAGAAGCAAATGTATCTTTTCCTTCCTATTTTCTCACCTGACAACTGCAAGTAAAGGACTCCAAGTCCTAGGAGATGGTGGAAATGCCAGATTGAAGGAGTCTGGATCCTTGAATCACAATGAGGAAGGTCACCCAGAGATCAATCATACTGGCAGTTCTGTGGATGAGAAGCAAACTTCCATCTTGTTATCACTCAAGTGTGGGGGTTTGTTTGTTACAGCAGCTAACATCATCTTGACTAATCTGCCCATTATTTCAGTCTTGGCATTGATATCTCTCCCTCATAAATGATTCCTCAAACTGGGTTAGTGGACCTCTTATGTGCTCCCATAGCATACCCTCCATCCTTACTTTGTCAGTAACACCTACCATGTGGTATTGTAAGAGACTCTACTTGTCTGTATAGATTTCCTACTGGACAAAATGTTTCTTGGAGGTAGGGACAATAATTGTTTTGGCCACAGTTACATCTGCAAAGCATAACATTGTCAAATGAACAACTAAGGAGTGTCTCTTTGATTGTATTGGGTCTGCTTCCTGATTTTTAAAAGTGATGTGGCAGATAAGTGATTTCTAAAATTCCTCCAAAACATGTAATTCAGGAATTATGAATGTAACTGAAGAGGAAATCTATGGGTTTTGCCTTCCCAGGACCCTATTTTCTACTGGGGAGTGTCACTCCTTCCATTCCCATGGTTCTGATGGGCTGAGAATCTTTGGGATTCATGGCACCCAGCCCCAACCTTTCACTACCACAGAAGAAGGTCGGTGGCCCAGAAGGAACACTGGTGTTCCATCCTCCTACAACAGTGATTGGTCAGAGACAGGACCAAGAGCCAATCCAGATTCTTCTCTTAGTTTATATATACATGTTGGAACACAGAAGCTATTTTTTCTACTGGGGATTCTGTGAGGGAAGGATGTGCATGGGGGCCTCTTAGTAGCAATCTGCTCCATTATTAGAGAGTGTGTCTACAAAATGTAACCAACACACAAAGGAGATCAGAGCAAGAATGAAGAAAAAAATAGAACCCTGATATCATTTTCTAAGTTCCTGAATCTAGCTGTGCCTGAAGCCAACCACCTCTGGACTTCCTTCCAACTTATGTGAGCCAATAAACACTGATTTTGGCTTAAGCCAAATCTTAGATTTTGTCACTTACTTCCAGAAAAGTGCCGACTAATGTAAAAATAGTAGTTTTTGAGGGTTTAAAGTATAATATAACCAGAATCATACACTCTTTTGCATAAAGTAGGTTTAAGATATATAAAATAAAGTTTACTGAATTGATTAGGATGAACTAACAATAGACAAAATGAGTGTCCTCATATTTAAAACAAAAAGTGAAGCATGTGTCTACACTATGTTCTCTAAAAGTAAAAGAAATTAGAAAAAACATTTTTAAGGGGTGCCTGGGTGGTGCAGTTGGTTAAGTGCCCGACTCTTGGCTTTGGCTCAGGGTCGGGATCTACGGGTCATGAGATCAAGCCCCACATCAGCCTCAGCACTCAGGGAGGAGTCTACTTAAGACGCCCTCTCCCTCTGCCTCTCCCCCCTCAAATAAACAAGTAAATCTTCAAAAAAAAGAAAAATAGAAAAGCTTTTAAAATTCAGTTTCATTCTATAAGAACAAACCTAAAAAATAGTTAAACCATGTAATTTTAAAGATTTGGAGAGCTTCTGTCAATAGGCACTTGTTCTTTCCTTATTTTCCTGCAGTAGTGGAGGAAGATCATTTTCAAACAAACTGTCTGATGACTAGCTGTAGGGAAGCCACATTGAGGCAGCTGCCAGCTTATGAAAATGCCTTGGCAACCAAATCTATGCCCTCCCTGTCCCCAGTACTGCCAACTGACCCAGGAATAGACATACCTTACCAAGCCAGGGTAATCACCTTCTGTCTACCTGGACCTTAAAGCTTAGACAGAGACACAGACAGAATCGAGGTACCAGGTCCCATGAAGAGCCCATTCAAGAGAGAAGGAACATAAACATTGCTTCTGTATTTCAGAGGAAGTGCTTGTTTCTGCTTTTCTGATTCTTGATTGTCTATTTTCTCCACCATCCCTGTGAGCTTCCCAACACCTGTTTCCAGAATGGTTTTCTTTGATTAGACACCATTGGGTTTTTTACTGACAATTAAAGAAACTTCACTGATTCACTTGGGGTGAGACAGGAGTACATTTTTTAAAGTGGGTATCAGATATCATTTCTCCTGGGATCCATCAACCATGCCCTGCTGCCAGCATCCCACTCCTGAACGAGCCACTTCTCTGCCCTCCGCCATGTTGAGGGACAGCCCCCCTCCCACCATCGCCAACATCCTGAAACTCAAACCCCCAACTGGCCTCAGACATGGAAAACTTTCCAGAGTTGCAACTTGTTACATCATTCGACACAGTTACGCAGAATAGTTTATTTAGCTATTTTGTTGTGCTTTCTCTCTGTCTCAAATTTGTCTGCTCCAGGGTAGGATTTTAGCTTGGCCTTTATGTACTCCAAAATTTTATGTTTTTCACAAAAAACAAAACAAAACAAAACAAAAAACAAACAAACAAACCCCACCTTGCTCCAGAGAGGAATTCTGTTTCTACTCTTACAGGAAAAGTAACCGGAGGCAGCTTTAAAATATTAGTTTGTTCTTGCTTCTAGCCTTCAAGATTCAGAGCTACTAGAAGTCAGAGTCCCAGTAGCCCGTTTGCATGGAAAACCTGGTTTGCATTCCTGTCTTGGAACACCAAGCATTAAGACAGGCACACCTGGGTTTCTTGCTTCTTTATTTTCTTTCAAGGTTGTTTCCCTCCCTTGAGAATCTGGTGCCGCCTTTGACATATTTAGACTCCTCTACAGGTTACAGGACACCAAACATCATCCTGATCTATTGTTCCTCTCCAAACTCTATCAGTAATTCAAAGTCAAAGAGAATAATCCAGAAGAGAAATAAATGCTTCTCTTTGTCTCTAGAATCCTTTCTAGGCATCTGGAGCTCCTCACACAGCTGAGGTGGACAGGCCGTCTGGCTACAGGCAAATAGGAAACAGGCCTCCGTTCAGGTGGTCTGCTGCTTGGTGTTCATTGTAGGCCAACGAGCAATAACAGCTGTCCAGCAAGGAGGCTGACACACTCCTGGTGTAGACAATGCAAAGAAGTCCTCCCCTAAGGCTGCCAGCATGCTGTGATGTCTTCCCACAGCATCACTCAACTGGCTGCCAAGAGGGAGGAGGGACTGTCTTTCTTCACTGAGTAGGTCACATTGAGTTGGCCAACAAAAATCATCCAAAGGCCGTGTCCACACTTGGGACAGTCATCCTAGTTGAAGAGCCAATCCATCTGTAAATGGGAAATCTCACTCAGGCATCCTGGAGTTTAGAAAAGAAAAGGAACCAATGACTGGTTGGTTGACTGACTGCCAGAATGTGCCCCAGAACTATAGTGGGGAAAGATTGGGGGCAGCAGCTCCTCTGCTCCACCAAATATTTGGAAATCACTTCATATTTTGAGCCACTTTCCTGACTGAAAATTGGAAGGCTGGATAGGATCTTGGAAACAGAATACTGGAGAATGACTGGTGAGCTAACCCAGTCCTTCACATTGCAGACACTCAAGTAAACGGAGGCTGATTCGTATGTCCAATATGTGTTTCTTGAGGCCTATGATGTGCCAGGTAAAGTGATAAATGCTAGGGATAAAACAAAAGTACATGAAGCCTCTCCCTTCAAGTGTTTCCAGTACATTAGGGAAGGGGAGAGATCCAGATTGAGTAATCACTCAAATAAATATTTAACACAAAGTGAGGAGTTCTGTGAAGAGGGACTTAGTGTTCTAAGAACATATTTCAGATGAACCTTACCTAGTCAGCAACTATATAGGGAAATCCTTTCAGATCTAAGAACTGAAGGAAGGATAGGTTTTAATGAAATGAATAGGGGGTAGGATGTGGGGGGAGAAAGAGTCATAAAGAAAGCATATGCAAAGGCCCTGAGGTAGGAGAGGGCAGGAGACATTCAGAAACATGACAGCAGCTAGGATGTAGTGGGCCAGAACAGAGAAAGATAGGCAGACACTGGAGTAAAATGAGACCAGAGAGGAGGCAGAAGCCAGTCCAATAGGGCTGGGAAGCATTTGTCTGGTAGACAAAACTCTAAGATGGTGTACAAGATACCCATGCCCTGCAATCCCCTCCCTTTGAATCAGGGTAGGCAAGACCTGTGACTACAATGGGATAACACTCTATAATTATGTTACATTTAATAGCAAGGGGGTTTTGCAGATGTAACTAAGATTATTAATCAGTTTTCCTTGAGTTAATCAAAAGGGAGATGATCCTGGGAAGGCCTGATGTGATCAGGTGAGCTCTTAAAAGAATAAGCAGCTGCAGCACACACTCTCCTGGTGGTCTTCTGGAAAGCAACTGGCCATATTGTGAGCTGTCTATGTTGTGAGGGCTCCCTGTGGCCCGGTCCTGAGGGCAGCCTCTAGGAACAAAGAGTAATCCTCAGACAACAACCAGCAAGAAAATGGGGGCCTCTGTCCTCAAACCTCAAGTAAATGAGTTCTGTCAACTACCTGCATGAGTTGGGAAGAAGATCCTGAGGGTTAGGTGAGGCCACAGCCCCAGCCAACCCCTTGATTTCTGCCCTGTGAAACCCTGAATGGTGAACCCAGTCACCCTACACTCAGACTTCTCACCTGCAGAAGGTGTGAGCTAGTAAATGGGTAATATGTCCCTAAGGCAGTGGCAATTTGTTGTGTTTCAATAGAAGTTAATAAAAGTCTTTAAGATTTTGCTATTTACCTTTAGAGCATTGGGATGTCATTGAAGAATTTTAAGGAGAGTGCAGAAGGGGATAACATAATCACACTGGGTTTCTGAAGATCCCTTGGGCTGCTGTATGAGAATGAATTGGAAAGGCAAGAGCTCAGGAAGGAGACAACAGATGAAGGTGGTCCTGGTGGTGGGAATGGTGTTGACCATGAGGGCAGGCAGATGGAAAAGATAGCCAGATAGGAAGAGAAGAAAACGCTCAGACTCTTATCTTTACAGATTTCTACTGAAATGTTGGCTTCAAAATAATCCAGAGGGTGGGTGGGAGTAGAAATGAAACAAAACTTGTCATGTTTAATAATTTTTCAATTAATAAGTACATCGGGTTTCCTGTACAATAATCTCTATTTTGTGTCTATAGAAATGTATCAGTTTTAAGCTAAAATGTATACATAGTGAAACACAAAAATCTTAGGGACACAGCTGGAGAAATTTTGACACAAGCATAGGTTCTCATGACCCACACTCCCTCCTACCCCAGAAAGCTCCCTCCACCTCCACCCAGCTAATCTCAGCCTTCCATCCAGAGGCAACTACTGTTGTTCTGATGTCTGTCGTCATAGGTGAGGGTTGCCTATTTGAGAGCTCATATGATCAGAATCACATGACAGATTCTCTTCTGTGTTTTGTGAGATTCACCTCTGTGCTGTTGTCTCCTAGTAGCTGTTGATTCCTTATTATTACTTTTTATTCTATTGTAGGATTATCTTTGTTTAATTATTCTATTGATAGATGGACAGATGGGTTATTCCTTACTTAAGCAATTATGAATAAAGCTGCTATGAAATATACTTGTGCAACTTTTAGTTTCTCCTGGGTGGGTTTTCTGGTAAAAGTGTGTCTAATTTTATAATAAACCAATACACAAGTTTCCAAAGTGGACGTGACTTTTTATTCTCTCACCAGCAAAGAGTTTCAATGGTTTTCTTCTAGAGCACCAGGAGAATGCAGGGAAGAGAAGAAAGGGTTTCCCCTTGTGGTGGCCCCACTGTCACCGCCAGAGAGCTCCTGATGTCATCTACTGAAAGACAGGGCAAGATGGCTGTGTGAGGACTTGTCAGAGAGTGGGAAGAGTGTTGCTTTCCACCAAGGCCCTGGAAAACAAGAAAGGATACACAGATATAACAAGATTACTAGGGACAGTGTAGAGACCCATCAGTGGTTGTTTGCTCTGAATTCAGGGTGCCACACTGCCTTGTTATGTCATTTTTTCCCCCAGAAGTACACACAGCACTTGAATTTTGGCACAAAGAAACTAAATGTTTAGATTCACCCAGGGTCTGGTGAGATATGTAGCCGAGATAAAAAACAGAGGGACAGAAGAGTGATGGAAATGCAGGCCAAGGCACATTCAATGGCTGAGTGCTTTGTGAGTAAGGAGTCACCTTGAGATTGTAGATACCAGATGCCAGCAATAATGGGGGGGCTAAACAAAAGGGCCATTTTTTTCTGACTCACATAAAAGAAGTTGGTAACAGCTGCATATCTCATGTCCTTGGTGAGTGTCATCACGATGAAAAGGAGCACACGTGAGTGGACACTTTTCTGGAGGGCAGAATTGACCTCAACTGAATAAAGGTCATATGTGAAAAGCTCAGCTACTATCAGACTTGGGGATGAAAAACTGCAAGCTATTCCTTTAAGATCAAAAACAAACAAAGATGCCCACTGTTGCCACTTCTGTGCAGCATAGGCCTGGTAGTCCTAGCCAGAGCAGTTAGGAAAAAAAAAAAAGTAAAAGTCATCTAAATCAGAAGGGAAGAAGCAAAATTATCTCTTTTTGTAGATGATTTATAGATTTTATATGTAGAAAATCCTACACCCACACCGAAAATGGCTATCACTAAGAAACCAATTTAATGACATTGCAGGATACAAAATCAGTACACCAAAATTAGTTGTGTGTTCTATATTCTAACAACAACAGAGGAAATTAAGAAAATGATCCCTTTAGGGTAGCATCAAAAAGAATAAAATGTGAGAATAAACTTGACAAAAGACGTAAAGTCTTATGCACTGAAAACTGTAAGACATTGATGAGAGAAACTAAAGAAGACACAAATAAATGGAAAGACATCCTCTGCTCATGGATTAGGAGAGTTAATATTCTTAAAGTTTCCTACTGCCCAAAGCACTCTACAGAGTCAATGTAATCCCCCTTATGTATCAAAATTTAAACGTATTTTTATACCAAAATTCCCCATTTTAGAATTTATCCTAAATTCTAATTATAAGCACATAAAGATGTATGATCACCATAGAATGTTTTAGAATGGGGAGAAATTATGAACAATTTACATGTCCATTACAACGGAATATCACATAGTCATTAACGTGTTTACGAAGTTCATCATTAACATATTAAAATGTTCACAGCAAATTAATGATAAAGTAGCAATTACAAAATATAGTGTACAGTACACTCCCTCTTATCTAAATTTAATATCTCTATAGGAACATTGGGTGGATGTGCCAATATTCCTATACAGAGATATTAAATTTATCATCCACCCAATTCCTGAAATTCTGGGATTTGTTATTTCTTCCTTATAATTTTCCATGATTTCTACACTTTTTTGATAGGGAGAAAGATCTTGTTTTGGAATTAAGCAAAAAAAAAAAAAAAGATACAGCAGGGGCACCTGGGTAGCTCAGTGGGTTAAAGCCTCTGCCTTCAGCTCAGGTCATGATCTCTGGATCTTGGGATCAAGCCCCGCATTGGGCTCTCTGCTCAGCAGGGAGCCTGCTTCCTTCTCTCTTTCTCTCTCTCTCTCTGCCTGCCTCTCTGCCTACTTGTGATCTGTCTGTCAGGTGAATAGATAAAATCTTTAAAAAAAAGTTCTGATGGAGGAAAACTTTTCTTTAAAAAAAAAAAAAAAGATACAGCAACTTCATTTTGGAGCAAGCGCGCGAGTGAGTAAACAAGAGGAATGACCTACACAAGGTGCATACCTGGAATGTGGTTCTCGGGAAGAAAAGCCCTGTAAAGTAACGGTGCATAAACTTTGTCATGATGCTAAGGAGACTACTGGTGAGATTGGCCAGATCTTGAATCACCTACCTTCCCTCCGGCTCCACTGACCTTTGCCCGAGTTCAGATTCAAGTTCCCCATTTGTAGAACAGGAGTTTTCTTTAGTAACTTGCCTATAATCACAGAGATAACAGGTGGAAAACACCTGAACTTGAGCCAGGGTAACCTACCAGGGGCTATGCATAGCCAGTCCCTTAGACAGCCCTGACTCTGCCAAGGAGAGCTGACCGACCTCACTCTGGCTACCTCCCTCAAACTCTGACACATTTCTAACACAGCCCCTGAAGACTTTGCTGCAATTCTATCTTGGTTATCAGCCTTTCGCTTTAGACTTATTCTATCATATATGGCTATTTACATTGAAATTAATCAAAATTAAATAACATTTAAAAATTCGGTACTCCAGTCACACCTGCTGCTTTCCCAGCACTCTGAGGCCATGCACAGCGAGTGGCTGCTGTATTGGGAAATGCAAACATAAAATATTTCCATCATCACAGAAAGTTCTGAACGCTCAGAGGCCAGGAATGGTGCCCAGGTCACCACTGTGTTCTTAGCAGCGAGGTATCTAAGACCCAGAAAACCCTCACTGAGTGAGTGAGGGATTCATGATGTAATCCATCAGGGCCAAGCAAAGGGATGCTAGGTGGGAAAGGCATTGAGCAGGAGCTAATGTTTCAGCCAAGTCCCAAAGGTAATTATGTAAATGGGTGGGTCAAGAGGAGGGTAGAGCATTCCGGATGAGGAAAAGACTGATTTAGTGAGAAATGTGAAAGGGAATTGGCACCATTAGGCTATTGTTCTCAAGTTATTTTCTTGCTGCCAATTAAAAATCATCTTAGGCGGTGTTTTCTTATCGGACTTCCTCCCTGATTTGGTATTATTGTAAGGTCTGCTCTGACTAATTGGGCCCTTGGCAGTTCAACAGGCAATTTTTTAAATCTTTTCATTTTATTTTGTTTCATTATTAATTTTTGATTGCAGATGAAATCATAGACTCCAGAGAACTGAAAGAAGTTTTCCAAGAGAGATTTTCAACCCAGATGCCCACTGGTGATGTGTTCATACATTCATTATCAAAATGGGTGTTTCCTAAGCTGCCCCAAAGTGGAGGGAGTGACAGCTGGATTCTGTGGAGGATCTTTGTTCAAACCCTCAGGCAAGAGATTCCCAGCCCAGTTACTGCTTGAAGGCATAAAAACAGAATTGATCCCAAACTAATTCTAAAAATCATTGTTTTTTTTTTGTCTGTTTGTTTTTTTAAAATTCACTGTTAATCCAGACTACATGGAGTTGAAACACAGCTCTACCACTTACTAGCTATGCGACATTTCTGAACCTCTTTCCTCTTCTGTAAAATGGGGATAATATAAGTGTTATGCATATGAAATAAGGTACTGTGTGTGCAGTGTGTAGTTCAGTTCCAAATATAATAAGCACTATGCAAGAGTTTATTTAATACAAAAGCAGTAAAATAGCTAGAACATACATGTTTTTGATATATCGCCAAATTATCTGTAATTGATTGATGTTACTAAGAATGAGAGTAGTAACCGTAATTATAATTATTACATTAACTATTATTTGTTAAGCTCCTGATAAACAACTAATCTTTACAAAAACCTGGAAAACCACATAGATCAATGGAACAGAATAGAGAGCCCAGAAATAGACCCTCAACTCTATGGTCAACTAATCTTTGACAAAGCAGGAAAGAATGTCCAATGGAAAAAAGACAGCCTCTTCAATAAATGGTGTTGGGGAAATTGAACAGCCACATGCAGAAAAATGAAATTGGAACATTTCCTTACACCACACACAAAAATAGACTCAAAATGGATGAAGGATCTCAATGTGAGAAAGGAATCCATCAAAATCCTTGAGGAGAACACAGGCAGCAACCTCTTCGACCTCAGCTACAGCAACTTCTTCCTAGGAATATCACCAAAGGCAAGGGAAGCAAAGGCAAAAATGAACTATTGGGATTTCATCAAGATCAAAAGCTTTTGCACAGCAAAGGAAACAGTTAACAAAACCAAAAGACAACTGACAGAATGGGAGAAGATATTTGCAAATGACATATCAGATAAAGGGCTAGTGTCCAAAATCTATAAAGAACTTAGCAAACTCAACACCCAAAGAACAAAAAATCCAATCAAGAAATGGGCAGAAGACATGAACAGACATTTCTGCAAAGAAGACATCCAGATGGCCAACAGACACATGAAAAAGTGCTCCACATCACTCGGCATCAGGGAAATACAAATCAAAACCACAATGAGATATCAACTCACACCAGTCAGAATGGCTAAAATTAACAAGTCAGGAAATGATAGAGGCTGGCGAGGATGCGGAGAAAGGGGAACCCTCCTACACTGTTGGTGGGAATGCAAACTGGTGCAACCACTCTGGAAAACAGCATGGAGGTTCCTCAAAATGTTGAAAATAGAACTACCCTATGACCCAGCAATTGCACTACTGGGTATTTACCCTAAAGATACAAACATAGTGATCCGAAGGGGCACATGCACCCGAATGTTTATAGCAGCAATGTCTACAATAGCCAAACTATGGAAAGAACCTAGATGTCCATCAACAGATGAATGGATAAAGAAGATGTGGTATATATACACAATGGAATACTATGCAGCCATCAAAAGAAATGAAATCTTGCCATTTGCAATGACGTGGATGGAACTAGAGGGTATCATGCTTAGTGAAATAAATCAATCAGAGAAAGACAACTATCATATGATCTCCCTGATATGAGGAAGTGGAGATGCAACATGGGGGGTTATGGGGGTAGGAGAAGAATAAATGAAACAAGATGGGATTGGGAGGGAGACAAACCATAGTGACTCTTAATCTCACAAAACAAACTGAGGGTTGCTGGGAGGAGGGGGGTTGGGAGAGGAGGGTGGGGTTATGGACATTGGGGAGGGTATGTGCTATGGTGAGTGCTGTGAAGTGTGTAAAACATGGTGATTCACAGATCTGTACCCCTGGGGATAAAAATACATTATATGTTTAATAAAAAATAAATAAATAAATAAATTGAAAAAAATAAAATTAAAAAAAAAAACCTGGAAAACCATCACCCCAGCCCCTAACTCCCTATTACCCTGATCCAAACTACCATCACTCCATGTTTGGACAAATCATTAGCCAATTATTTCATCCTGGTGTCCTCTCTGGCCTCTTATATGGCACCAGAGGTATTTTTTTTAAGTGGTGCATCAGATGCCATCACCTCCCTATCTAAAACCCACCAGTGGCTACCTATCTAACAAGGTGGCAGATTGAAATCTGTCATAAATAATAATTTGTTTAAATATTCACTACATCCAAAGTACCCTGTGTATTATACTATCATTACTATCTCAGCTGAGTGAGGAAACTGAGATTCAGAGAGAATAAGTAACCTACCAAAGGCTGCCCAGTAAACTCATAGCAGAAGTGACTTTTGAACTCCAAGTCCATAACTCTTGCTCTTAATCCGAGTGACAGATGGTGGATTGTGATGGCTGAACTACAGAGTACAAGAACCTCCTAACACAAGTAGCCTGAATCCATTCCCAGACTGTGAGCTGAGGAAGGACCAGTGTTAATGTCATGATTGCCTTGCCTTTTGAAAATACTTTTCACAGAGAGGAGAAAAAATGTGGGGTGTTCTCTTCAAAATTCCTAAGACAGTCCCTTAGAGCTCTTTGCTGGCCCCCAGCCCTATCTGAGCTTGACGTTCCCAATGCCCTGCCTTTGTGCTCCTCCTTCAGAATGTTCTTGGGCTTGACATGAAGGAAATGCCTGCACCATGGCTAACATCTAGCATATCTAACATTTTGTGTCCAGTAACTCAACAGGAGGAGCTCTGAGACATGGATGCTGATCTGTGTTCATATTGTCCTTGTAGACAGACCAACTTGGAATTAAACTATTCCAACCTCCATATATGGTTTCTGTCATTTTGGTGTCCACTGAACATTGAGCAGTAATCAACTTCTTAAGTTGATACTATGTATTCTTCAGTCCTGAATATGACCAATAACTTCAGTTCATTGTTTGTATGGTTATACACATATATAATATATAATTGCCTATTCAATTATCTGTAGACTCATGAGTAGTTTTATGCATTTCATATATCATATGTTTTCATGTCTTTGCCCATAACTTCAGTTATTAGCTATGCTGGCAACTCCCAAATTTATATCTCCAATCCAGACATTGCTTTTAAGTTCCAGACCCATATATCCAGCAATCCACTCAACATCCTTACTTTCATGTCTTACAGACACACAACTCAGCAAGTTCAAAACTAAATTCCTGATCTCCCTTCTGGAGCCTGCTCATCCTCCCATGCTCCTTATCTCAGTAAATGGGAGTCCCTATCCAGCCAGGTATTCAAGCCAAAAAACTGGAAGCTATCCTTGACACCACCTCTCTCCCTACCTATCAGATCCATTCATCCCATGCGGTGACAACTTCAATTCTTAGTCATTCATCCAATAACAATTGTTTATTCTGCAGCACTGTTCAAAAAATTGATGATATGATGGTGAACAAGATAGATATGGTCCTTCCTTCTTAAAGCTCATAGTCATGAACCACCACAGCACATTTTATTGAATGAATGAGTGAATAATATGTATACATGAAAGTAGTTTTATAGAGGATAGGGACTTTACATAATTTCACTATTGTGCAATTGCATATTTTATACTAGATATTGTCAAGGGACCACCTGTAGAGAGGCAGATTGTGGCGGCTAAGGGCATGGACTTGAAAGTCAGACAGAATCATTTGGTCAATCAGTTGATAAATACTTATTACACACTTATAGTTGTTGTGGTAGTCTGTTCTGACTGCTGAAACAACATACCATAGACAGGGTATCTTAAACAATAGGCATTTATTTTTCGGCAGTGGACACTCCAAGTTCAAGTTGCCAGCTGATTCAACTCCTGGTAAGAACCCACTTTCTGGTTTGCAGATGGCTTCCTTCTTGCTGTGTCCTCTCATGGTGAAGGGAGAGAGCCCTGGTGTCTCTTCCTCTTATACAAGCACTGATCCCATCATGGATGCCCCATCCTAAGGACCTCATCTATACGTAATTACCTCCCAAATGCCATCACACTGGGGGTTAGGGCTTCAACATATGGATTTAGAGGAGGATGTAAACATTCAGTCCATAACATCTACTATGTGGCTAAGCAGTGTTCAGAGCACTGGGAATTCAGCTAAGAACAAGCAAAGTCTCTACACCCCCAGTATTGTGGAACACTTTGCCATGTTGGAGATTTTCCCCCACCTTAATAGGATAAAAAAATTTCTTCCCTCTGTAGAAGCCATATATTCACTTTCTTGAATGCCCTTGTGGCTAAGTTGCAGGCACATAACTTGGGCTCGGACTATGAGAAGCCTCTGTAAACTATTTCATGCAGGGGTAGTGGCACCAGGAGGAATTGGTTTAAACAAGAGTGGTGGCAGCTACATCCAGCTCCTGGAAGCTGCAGTGGGAAAAGTTCTAGCATGAGCAACCTGCAGGTGACATTAGCAGTATAAGCTGCTGAACTAATTCAGTGGCATAATTTAGGATATTGTTCCATGCCTGGTTTGCCAGGCCCACTCAATATCCTTTATGAAATTACTTCCTTGTTTAAACTAACCAATATTGGGCTCTATTGTTTCCAACTAAGAATCCAAAGCAATAAATATGCCTGAGTTAAATCTCAAACCCTGAAGATATTGGCTGAGGGTCTCTGGGCAAATTATTTAACTTCTTTCGGTTTCAGTTCCCTCATCTACCAAATGAAAATCATTCAGTGCAATCACTCATGAGCTTACTGAGAAGGTTCATTGTGGTTTTCACTGGGGCCTTCCAGCTTTGATAGCTCAGTGTGTTCTTATGGAATAATCATCATTCTAAGAACTCAGGAAATGGGCTTCCATTTCTCCCCCTTGTATCCTTCCATTTCTTTCCTGAAGAGAAACCTCATTCCTGAGCTTCCAGTCAATTCATCCAACTTCAGGAATGAGAACCAGGCCTCCTGGAAAGAAGACAGAACTCAGAATCAGACAGACCTGGGTGTAAATTCTGGCTCTGCCACTTACCAACTATATGACTTCGGGGGACTCACTCAACATTTCATGTTCCTGAGCTTTGGACGTCTTAACTGTAGAATAAGATTCTCCATGCTCTTGCACACAACACCACACTCCAGACAGCAAATAGCCCATATTATAGATGCTATTGTTTGCCAATGGTTTACCAGATAGTAAAGGGAAATTTCATACCATTTGCTCCTTTGATACAGCATTTCACAGTTGGTTTTGTATTTACATTATTATATTTGATCTTCATAACAAACTGGAAAGAGGTATGAGGATATTTTAATTCCCATTTCATAGAAGAAAAATCCAAGAGTCAGAGAAGTTGAGCCCAAGTTGGTACTTTTTTTCTATACCCAAGTTGTAGGGGTAAGGAGCACATTTCAATCATACTTTTTGTTTGTTGAACCGAAAGTCATGACAATAAATTAAAGCTACCTAGTTTTCAGGCATATGAAAATTAATCTTTAGAACACTTTCCTACTTTTGGAGGAACTCCCTACTATGTGAACCCATGAGGAAAGACAAAGGGGGCTATCCCTGTTATCTGGTCCCTGGAACCAGGCCCGTGACTTGGACCAGCCAATGGGATGTTCCAACTCTGGCATGTGAATATTGAACAGGCAATCCAATGACACAGAGTCAGAGGATTTTTGTCCAGTGGCATCAGAGTTCAATGCTGGAAATCTCCATGTCCAGTGGTGGAATGATGCCAAAAAGGGACTTCAGCTGTGCCATAACCTCCCAGGAATACACACGTTTTTTAAACTTGGTTCTCTGGTCTTCCATAAATATTGGAAGCTACTCAATATCTTTTCACTATATGCATTTTCAGTGAAATATCTGTCACTTGCATCTAATAATCCTGAGTGATACCCATAGGGAAACATTCACATGACATGCTTAGACCTTCTAACACACTCAGCCTCAAAGCACGATTTATATATGGGTAGCCTAGTCTTGCTTAGGCTCCATCCAAGCTCCAGAGTCTGGAAAGACAAAGGAGCTTTGAGTCACTTGCAGGGCAGGCCCATAACAAAGGCCACAGTGACATGAGCCAGCCAGGCTCCTGTGTCCTATGGACTTCTGCCCACACTATAAATTTCATGGCCACATATAGGCAACCCCAATACACAATTCATTACAAATGAGGGCCAGTGTAGTAAAGGAATGGCTGAGAGGATACTGTGAGAGTGTACTTACAGAATTATTTTTAATGAGGAGCTACCGCTGAGAAAAAACAGGCATGGACATAGAGCAGAAGAAAGGTAATTCCTTAGAAAGCCTAATGAAGACTGTTTCAGAAGAACTTCCTTATGCAGAGCAAATGCCAAAGGAGTTCTGTAATTTCAGACTCTTCACATAAGTTCTGCTATTTATCAAGAGGAAGATTAGCCTTCAGTAGAATCTTCCCAAATTATCAAACCTATCTACTCTGTGTCTTGCAGGCACATTTTCATGCACTGAATCCCTCACCTTTCAACACTCCTCTGTAGGATCACTATTATCCTTGTGTTGTTTGTTTTGCAAATGAGGAAACAAAGTCAAAGAGGTTAAGTGGCGCGGAGACTTACACAGCCATTAAGTGGCAGAGCTGGGAGTAGAGTCCACGGCTGCCTGGCTCCAAAGCCACATTCTTTCCACTAACCCACAGTACTGTTTTCCTTTTCAAGGTGATTGTCAAGATCCCTTGCCAAAAAGTGCTAACAACTAATGTCCCTGACAGTGGAATGAACAGGAAGTCTCTCCATGGCCTGGGTGACATGTGGGAGTAACTGCCTAAGAGATACGGGTTTGCGGGGCTGGGCTGGGCTGTTAGAGAGGTGGGGTGATTTCTGACTTTCTAACTTGGTTGTTTTTCTTAGGAAGTTCTGGTGGGGTTATTAATTCAGGAAGAGTATGAAGAGAGAGGTTGGGAGGTAGAGAGGAGAGAGACTTTGCCCTCATTCATAGCCTCACTCCTGCCTTGAATAGCATCCACAGGTCCCCAAGTTCAGATCAGCAGCTCCTCTCTGGAAGCATCTGGTGTCCCTTCAACAAGCCCCTCACAGCACCGACCTCACCCCACCTCAGAGGTTCTGGATCAGTTGGGCTTTGTCCTGACAGATCCCCTTTATCATTCCTGTTTTTCCACTGGACATTAACCTCCTTGGAGCTATAATAGGCAACATATCTAGACAGAATTGGGGATAGGAAGTAGATAATGGAATAGCTTTTTAGCTTTGAACAGAATGTCCATGGTAGTGACTCAATTACCATATGATTTGCTTCATTTCAGAACCTTCTGAGAGAAAAGTCTACCCTGCCCACCAGCAGCCCAAGGAGAACACCATAAGAGCAGGGATTTATGGGAAGGAGAGCCTCTCGAATTGGGGAGTAGAAATGTCATGACAAAGGACTCCTCATCTCCCCTGAGGGGACAGACCCCTCCCATTACCCTGCCTATCGTTCTATATGAAAAAAGCATGGGAACATTCAGGGGTACGGGTTCTCCTGACACTAGATGTGCAAGACAGTGAGGGTGATTTCCCTGACCACACCTGGCCTTCTTGGCCCTCCTCTCCTTACTCTCTGGGGAGACAGAGTGAGTTAGTGGTTAGCAAACAAGAACAAATGTATATGAATGAACGGTGCTAATCTAGCAAAGATACCCAGGAGAGGGATTTTGGATTTTCTTTCCCATCCTTCCCTACCTACCAAGGGGCCTTGTTTTGCAGACACCAGTCTACTCTCAGGTCAGTAAGTCTGAAGTCCAGTCTTGGATTAGGGAGTTAAGAAGACCATTTGGACTCTCATTGAAGTACTGACTCCAGGCATGAAAGTGACAGTTTGATCCCATCTGCCTCACATCTTTTCTTGCTTTTGAATCAGAGGGGAAGATATTGATTGTGTCCCCTCAAAACCCTAGCTATTTCAACTAATAGCTATTATTATTAATAGCATCATTTTCTTGTTTCTGAGGTAGATTTATTAACAATAAACACTGAGGATTTCCATCTCCATTGGTTTAGTCAGAGATGTCCCAATACCACTGCAAGCAGCCTCAAGATCAGCACCTGTCCCCTCACTCCATCCCCTCTGCACTTCTTACCCCCGAACACCTCATCCATCACTCCACACCCACATGTCTTCCTGTCTTCTCAGTATGTAAACTCCTCTCTCAGAAACAGGGTACCTAGGTCACTTACAATACAAAAGAGGCTGTCATAAATAATGTTGAAGTCCTCATTGTCCTGCTGTCTTGAGCCAGGACCTTGTTAGGTCAGTCTGCAGAAGCCTGCCAAGCATCTAGGAGGAGGAAGGGTCTTACCCACAAGCCTGCTCAGTCCCTGGAGTGTTTTCACACATTCCTACCCAATGACATAAGAGAATTGGACAACAATATGGTGTCACAGTGTATATGGAAATACGTGTGTGTATGCACATAAAAGTGTATGCTTGTCTGCACAAGCCCAGGCGTCTGCATCTGTCTGTGCCCAGATCTTTGACAAGCCCAGTGTGCCTCATTTTCCAACAAAGAATGAACTATCAGCAATTTGTGAATTAGCAAGGAACTGGAGAAAGGAAATGAAGCCACAAAATGCCCAGTGTCGGTTTTGGGTAACAATCTGCAGACTGAGGATATGTTTACATAACGCTTTAACTAACATCAATGGAGAAGTGATTGTACAAAAATATGGGGTACTGATAGAAATGATGGGGGAAACTATAGTCTCCCAATGCCACCCTGGCCCTTGGCATTGCTACCACCTAGGGACACCTTCCAAGGCAATCACATGCTGTCTTTCTTGAAGTTTACCTGTATAAATGAACTGCAGCATTCTTTCTCATTTATTTGGTGTGTCTCTGCCTGTGCTCCCTCACTTCTCTCGACTCCTACTGTGTCATCTGAGCCATTCCTATAAAACTTAGGGACTAGTGAGATGTTCAAGGGCAGGGAGTCTCCTTATGCCCCAGCACCCAGCAGAAGCATGGCCCAGGAGAGGTGGTCAGGAAGGGCTGGTTGTAGGAGAGAAGCATCTTGCCATCTAGAGTGTGTGCATCCTCTCCTGGTCAACAGCACATCATCTCAGACCCCACCCAGTGGCTCCACAGTGAGTCACCTGATATACAGCTCCTGTCAAAAGCCTGGCTGAACTATTGAGGCTTCAGACAGAAAAAAATATTTACCAAGGCTTCTTCAAAATTTCTACCATAACAAAGAAGAGAGGAGGTGAAGTTGCATCCCATGTGGGAGTTTTCTAGCATAACTTCAAAAGCACTCCCTACACTGCTACCCCACAGGATCACTACTTGAAGAGCTGACATATTTCACCTTTGGCTTTGTTGAGAACCAATAAAACAATCAGCAATGTGTGGAATTTCTCTGTATTAAAAGAAATTTTTGCTCTTGTGACCATCATCCACTATGCTGTCTAGTGTCCCTTTTCTTCTGTTTAAGGCAAACTCATGAGGAGATGAAGTGAAACCACAAGGTGTGGAATGGAAGGGGAATTGTGTGTGTGTAGCCTACCAGAAGCCAAGGAGGTGCCTGTTGGTGGCAGAGGTTGCTCTAGCAGCCAGGGGGAATTTCAAATAAACAGACCATGACAATACATCATCAGAAAGGGATAGTGGCTGCAGAGCATGTGAGAGGCCACCGACCCATACAAAGGAAGGGGGGCTTCCTGGAAAAAGTTGCAGGTAAGAAAACAAGTGAAGATTGCATAGGAGTTGGTTAAAAGGGGAGTGGGTTGGGGCAAAAGTACCGGACAGAGGGAAGGGCATGAGAAAAGGTGAGAAAGAAGGTGGCCCATCTGGGAAAAAGAAAAACAGTTCTCTATGTCTGGAATAGGTGAGGTGAAAATGGTATTGAAAGTATAAACAGGGATTCTTAGAATAGTCAGAAACATTTAAGAAGGTTCCCCCCCTCCCCGAACGACAAAGGGATGACACTAAAAATATTCAGTAGGGGAGTTTTTTAACCAGATAGACAGCAATATTGACCACTGATGATGGGAGGGGCAAACAGGGTATGTGGAGACCTAGGAAGATACACTTGTTGTGTTGGAAGTCAGACTCCAGTGCCCTGGGCTAGGAAGGCAGCAAAGGGTGTGCAGAGAAGCAGATGGACCCAAAAGATATTTTAGAGTTACAATTGATAGGACTTAGTGAATAGGTAGATGAGGAACTAAGAGGGGAAAAAGGAATCAAAGTTGGCTTCCAGTTTGTGATACTGGGGACTAGAATACAAGGGCTGTGATTTCTTGTGGGCAGTGCCACCATGTGTGCTCAAGGACAAGGACAGGGCTTTTCCCAGACACACTCTCCTGTGCTTCCTACACATTAGACCAAGCTAAATCCATCTCATCAGCTCTGTTCCACCTTCACATCTACCATTGGATGGATAAACACATGGACTTCTTTCACAGATCTATCTAGGCTTTGGAGGTGGGGAGGCAATAGGAGCCTTGCTTGGGCTTCCAGGTCTCAGTCTTGTACCTAGCACAGCTCTCCAAAGATCTCTGTAATAGCAGCAGGGATGACGGTAGTAGACAGAGAAGGGGGCTATGGAGTGCATACCCAACTATTACTGGAGCAGTATTTGTTTCCATCCAGTGCTTGTCCCTGGGCAGTTCTGATCTCTAAGCCAATGCACACAAGAGAGAATGGTGAAGTTCACACACCTATGCCTCATTCCAGACTCCCATCCTTATCATCATTGTAATGCCAGCACTGGCACATATGAAACCCATGAGGAGGAATGAGTATGGAAGGGAACATGGAAAGGGGAAAAGTAAACACATCCTTGAGGCACAGCAGCAAGGTCTCCTTTGATTTCCCCACCCAATTCTAAGAAGGGTCCCCCACTCAGGGCCCTTTTAAGCAGAGTTCCTCTTCCAACCTCACAGTGAATGCTGACTCTGGGCTCCCATACGTGTATCTCTGCAGCAGAATTCTAGATGAACTCCCCCAGCCCCAAGAGTGACTTTCTTGGATCCAGTCCTAGCTCCTAAGGAAATTGGCACTTAATCCAACCACTTAAAAACTCGGAAGGTGGAGAGAGAACGGGGGATGGAAGGAAGGGAGTTTATAGCTTTGCCCAGAGCACGAGCTATGTTCTTTCTCTGTGAGCAGAGCCCTTTGGAGTTGTATAGCAGTCCCACCTGGCAATCAAGAAACCCAGTCCTATTCCCAAATGGTTGACCTATCCTACCCAATTCTTTCACCAAATCTCAGGCCTTGCCTCTGAGTCCCAGGCACAGGATTCCTTTCCCAGGTGCCGTATATAGCTAATGCTCCATGCCTAAAATGCAGCTGTCTTTCCCAAAGTTTGAATTCACAACACCTATTTGTAATGAGAGGAAAAGTCCAAAAGGAAAAACAAATGTCAAAACTGAGGAACCCAGGCTTGACAAAGGAGCCAGGAAAAATAGCCCAATGGCTAAGGAGAAGCTTTGCTGAGACGCAAAAGTGTTCTGTTCCCTATGGCTTGATTGTAAACTCTGCAGACCCAGGACTTGGATGGATCACCCCACCCCTCCCACAGTTTAATAAATGTGTCTTCTGATGAGCCTGCCAGCGTCCTACTCAGCTCCCTCACTCTCCCCACGGCCAGGGCTCCTTAAGGGCTACGTTGTTGACATTTATCTCTGGGCCACTCAATGACTTGATTATAGGAGAAACAGAGGAAGCACATTTGTAATAAATCCTAAACCAAAGAAGAGAAGTCATTAAAAAAAAATTGGGCGTGTCCCAGAAAGCAGCAAAGAGAGAGAGAGATTTGCTCGTTGGTTTAAACATCTTTAATTTGTTCCCCACTCTTTCTCCCTACAACGAGCTGTTTGTGCCCCCCTCCAAACTCATATGTTGAAGCCTAACCTCCAATGCGACAGTATTTGGAGGTGGGGGACTTTGAGAGGTGATTGGGTCATGAATGTGAAGGAATTCAGTGAGAGAGATTGTCTCTCCCTTGGCCATGTGAGGGCATAATCGCAGGTCCTTCCACGCCAGACACCAAATCTACCAGCACCTTGATGTTGGGCTTCCCAGCTCTGGAACTATGAGAAACAATGTGTGTTGTTTAAGCCCCCAGCCTATGGTATTTTGTTGTAACAGCCTGGACTAGCTCAGACTCTCACTAGCTCAGCCTGCAGGCCCATGAGCTGAGATTGCCTTCTCCTCCCAGACTTCTGTGACTTCCCTGATGCAGCCTCTACCTGAAGGAGTCCAAGGCAACAGAATTTTGAGGCAAAGTGCAAAGGAATTGAGAAAAGAAGATAATCTGAAAGGAAAGGCTACAATGAAGGTGCTACATAGTTTGCAGGTGCCAGTTAACAGGGCTGCACACCAATAATTATCTTATCTCCCCAGTA
Source organism: Enhydra lutris kenyoni (assembly GCF_002288905.1). NCBI lineage: Eukaryota > Metazoa > Chordata > Mammalia > Carnivora > Mustelidae > Enhydra > Enhydra lutris. Next base: position 16,556,801 of record NW_019154139.1, read on the forward strand.
GGGCATTTGTTCTGAGAGAACAAGAACCCACTGTCTCACTCCCCATAAAAACACAAGTGCCCAGATCAGTATCCAACACATAGGAGTTGCTCAAGAATTATTTGTCAAACAAACAAGTTAATGACTCTCTTTCAGTATCTATGGTGAACCTACGAGGGATTATCATACAGAGTTAACAGATGAGAAAACTGAGATTTTTAAGAATTCAAATAAGCTGTCACAAGGATAAAGTTCCAGACCTTGAACACAGATCTGACTTTATAGACACATAGAGAAGGTGCAGATAGTTGTCAATATAATTCCAGGGACTAGATCAATCAAACAGAAAGCTTGTCTCCAAAATGCTTGGAAGAGCACTTTGACCTTGTTTGTCTATGTTATATTCTATTATGTTATAATAGAATTATATTATGTACTATATTGTATTTTATATATGTGTATTCTATATTATATTTACAGTAATATGAATCACTCCCTTCTTTACCATGCTATTACACATGAGATGTTGTACAATTATGGCATTTATTACACTTTATTATAGCATCTCACTTTATTTCTAGCATCTCATTAGACTGTGAAATCCTTGAAGGCATCTCCAGCACCTAGTAAAGTCTTCACAAATGTTTGTTGCAGAAATGGTTGGGTGGAGGAATGAATTTTGTGCGATACCTTGCATTTCAAAGATACTTTCATTTACATTATTTCATGTAATCTTCATATGATTTGGTGAATTATTATTATTATTAACAAGTTTACAAATTCTACTTGGAGATGTAATGGTCTTTTGTGGAAAAGTGCTTTGAGACACTTGAGGTAGGTGGAGAATCTTGAAGGGAGAGGTGTTGACCCCAACAACAGAGAAGGGGAAACATCTTGACCTTGGGCAGAGAGGAGAAACTGGAGGAAAGAGTGGAAGGATCCACTAAGAGAGGAGGACTAGGTTTAGGGGAGACAAAGAAAGAATGGAGAGCTCATCTTTTGGATGGCAGGAGCCAAGGCACAGGATTGTCTCCCTGTCTCTCTCACCTTGGTAGACACTGTTACAGTTTGCCTGACTACTATGGCCAGACCCTGGAGGACAGCAGGAAAATTGCAAACCCATCACTCCCTCCTTCCCTTGGGACAAAAGGTGTGCCTCTCTCAAGACCTCTAATGCTAGCTCTAACCTCACAAAGATGGGAAGAAGTGAGTGCAGGAGGGCTTGGCCCCCTGCCAGCCAGAGAACGGCCAGTGGAACAAACTTGACAAGTAGAGGCCCCCATTACATCTGTCAGAGGCCCTCACACACACACACACGTGGGCTTTACAAGGAGCAGGCCCCCATGAGGGCTGCCTGGATCAGTGTGGTAGAAAGTATCCCCACCTATCTGCCTGCCTCTCAACAGCCTGCCCCCACACCAGCCAAAGCACGAGCCATGTTCCAGAAGTTGTCAAGCTACTGCAAGTCCCACCTGCCTTCTGCCTGGCCCAGTCATTGCCACGGTCACAACCTGGCCAGCTAGATGGCAGGAGGCCTGAAAGGCTAAAACTTGATGCAGCTTCTGGCAGCATCTTCTGGGTGCTCCTCTGGCTCAGCTGTGCACACAGTAGGTGCAGGGCTCAGCACTTTCTTTGAAAAACCGTTGGATGAATGAACTACCCAGCTCCCACATGGAGCGATTTGAGGAATTCTCATTCTTCCCATCCACTCCTCGTCAAAACTTAAATATCTCTTAACTGAAGAAATACTAAAAAAGTGTTTTTTAATCTGTTATTTATAGCTTGTAATAACTGGCATTTAGTCTGTATTAGGCACCTACTGTGTTACAAGTACTTTATATACATCATCTCAAATCCTCACCATAGCCTTACAAAGTGGATATTATAAATGTAGCCACCAAGGCTCACAGGATGAAAGTCACGCAGCTAATAAATTGGAAAAGAGGTATTTGAACCCATGGAGCTTCTGGCCCTAATGCCCATGTCTGGTCCGCCTCCCCATACAGCCACTAAGGGAGATTTTTATGTGGCTAAGAAGAGGAGAATCTGAATGTGCTGTGACCTTGTAGGGTGATAGGAGCCACCACTGAGAAAGCAAAAAGATGAAGAGCTGCTCCCCAGAGGTTCTTAACTTAAGGTCATGGGCTTTCAATGCAATGTGAGTAGAGCTCAGGAGACCATGAAGTTGGGGGACATGTTCATCTTTATTTCTACTAATTCTAGTTTCTACTAATTCTAACTGAAATGTATTCAATTATAAATGTGGACCATACACCACAAGAGTATGAGCAGTTCCTGTGACTTTGCATGAAGTGAGATCACAGATTTTTCTTATCACTTTATAGGGTCACTGCTTTTCAAAACGTTATTTATACTCTACCACTTTGAAGTTATAGTAGTTATTAGGTGCACTGCTAATTCTCATTATGTAGTATGTTAATAAACAATGGTACTATGGGAAAATGTTGGGAATTTTACATAATCTCATTGCTGTATTTCAATATAATTGACTACTTCTATAATCCTATGTGCTTTGTTTTATGCATTTAAAAAAGTCATATTCTGTTCTGAGAGGCGTCTACAGGCTTCAACAAATTGCCAAAGGATCGATGGCACAGAAAAAATAAGTTCTTGTTTAGAAAGTCAAAGGTATGGTTTGCCAACTTTAAAATTATACATACTCCATCCCTCCACCTATGTTTTTTTTTTTAAATGCAGTCTTGGACTATCAATAAACTACCTGGGAACTTTGTTAAATATAGATTTCCAGGACACACATCCAAACCACAAAAGCAGACTCTTGGGTTTGGAACCTAGTAGAGCAGCCCTGTGTGGTATCCCTGAATGGGTGTGGCCCTTGGGTTGCATGACTTAGAGTGCTCTGGACCCCCTTGCCAGATGGGAATAGCCTGCAGACCCTGGTAATTTCCAATATCCTCTAAAGTTTCTCATGAAAAAAGAAAAGCTTTTTAAAAATCACTGCATGGGGTTTTCTGTGGAATTTTTTTTCACATTTTAGTGAGTATATTAGTTTCTTAGGGCTGTAAAAAATTACTACCAACTGAAATGGTTAAAAACAACATAAATTTATTCTCTCACAGTTCTGGAGCCCACAGTTTTGAAGTCAAGGTGTCAGAAGGATGGGTCCCATCTGGGGATTCTGATGGAGAATCTGTCCCATGGCTTATCTGGTGGTTGTTGGCCATCCTTGGTATTCCTGAGCTGGTAGATATATCGCTCCACCTTCTATCCCCATCTTCATATGGCATTCTCCCCTCCTTGGGTCTCTGTGTGTCTGTGTGTTGAAGTTTTTCTTTTTTTTTTTTCATTTTATTTTATTTCTCTTCTTATAAGGACACTAATCATAATTGATTTAGGGTCAACTCTAATCCAATATGATCTCAACTTGATTATATCTACAGAGATCTTATTCCAAATAATATCACATTCACAGTCATTGGGTGGACATGAATTTGCGGGTGGGGCACTATTCAACCCAGTTCAGGGGGGACTTTTTTTTTTTTTTGAATACTTAGGACTAATCTTCCTCCCATTCCCAGGAGAGAACTAACTATTAATCTAAAACAGAAGTTCTCTTGAAGGGCGTCTTGACTCTTTCCACAGTTTGGCGATTGTGGCCATTTAACAGACAAATGGATAAAGAAGATATGGTCCATATATACAGTGAAGTATTATGCCTCCATCAGAAAGGATGAATACCCAACTTTTATATGAACATGGATGGGACTGAAGGAGATTATATTGAGTGAAATAAGTCAAGAAGAGAAAGTCAATTATTATATGGTTTCACTTACTTATGGAGCATAAGGAATAACATGGAGGACACTAGGAGAAGGAAAGGAAAAATGAATTGGGGGAAATCAGAGGGGGACATGAACCATGAGAGACTGTGGACTCTGAGAAACAAACTGAGGGTTTTGGAGGGGAGAGGGGTGGGGGGTTGGGTGAGCTTGGTGGTGGGTATTAGGGAGGGCACGTACTGCATGGAGCACTGGGTGTGGTGCATAAACAATGAATCTTGGAACACTGAAAAATTTAAATTAAATTTAAAAAAGTAAAATAAAAATAAAACAGAGGTTCTCAAAGCATGGTGTCTAGGACCAGCTTCACCTGATAACTCATTAGAAATGCTAATGATCAGGTCTCCAGAATCAGCACTCTGGGATGGGGCCCAGTGATCTGTGTTTCAACAAGTCTCACAGAAAACTCTGATGCCTTTTCCAGTTTGAGAACCCTACAGCTCTATAAGCAGGGAAGAGTGTAAGCAATAGGGATGATCTTCCCTTCAGGTTGAATTACCCATTCACCCCAGAAATACTTAGAGAACAGTGAGATAGCTGCTGGAGACCCAGCCACGTTCAAATCACAGCCTCTATGCATGAGGAACTTACACACTGATGATGAGACCCGCACTCAAGACTGGATAATTGATGAACCAGGTTGAACCACACATAATGATTATAACAACTCATGACTCACACAACTGGCAATTCCACATGGTTCATCCAAAAAAAACACAGGGTCTCCAGGGGTGCCATGGAAGTCTCCCAGTGGACATGCGCACATGTCCTGAGTAGAGAAATTATTCCTCAAAGGCCGATTGAACCATGAAGGGAGGGAACCGCTGATGCCGGTGCTCTGAGGTGAACATGCAGGGAAGGGTTGGGTGGCTTCTGCAGGACGGTGCTTCCACAGACCCTCCACAGTCCAAGCAGACCTTGGCTCCTACTCTCAGTACAGACCACTCCACCTTAGTCACTTTGCTCTTAACTAAGTGAAGCTGCATCTAGATATGGGCACCAAGAAATCAAAACCCCCAAGCATGTTCCAGCTTGCCTTCTGATGCCTCTTCTTCATCTGTGATGACTGGGCTGACTTCTCCATTGTGCAGGTAGGCACAGTGCCGGGGCCCACCATACCTTCAGGGACCCAGAAAAATTTTGTTATTCTTTAAAATTCAAAAAAAAAAAAAAAAAAAAATATATATATATATATATATATATATGAACTTTTCAGATTGAATAAGATGTTTTAATTTGGTTTTTACATTGGAAAATAAAATGAAATATTTAGGGCCCTTGAAAATCCATTACTATGTTTTCACATGTTTTTATGGAGGAAGTTGCCCAAAAAAACAAGATTGCTTCAGACTCCTGGAAATCTTAATGTGGCCTTGAGTGAGGAGACTTCCTATAGTGAAGGTTAGAGGTCATGTCTAGTGGCCTTCCTATAGTGAAGTTTCGAGTGCCAGGTACTGGCCCAGTTGCTGAGGTGACTGAGATAAGCACATTCCAGCCCTGTCCTCAAGGATGAAGAGCATCGTCCCAGAGCTCACAGTTTTCTAGCAATAGCCATGCTTTGGGAGCCAACTCTAGGCATCCTAAGTGCCTGACACATCACTGTCATAGGACACTTCATCCTCACAACATCACTGCCCTAAGGGGCTGCATATCTCACCTTAAAGGAGAAACTGAGCCTCAGAGAGGCTGAAGATGGAGGAGTCGGAGTGATAACAAACTCACGGAGAAGGGGCTCTCTCTTATTCTCCTAGAGGAGACTCAAAGAACTGAAAGATCATTTTTCTCCTTTTCTGAGCAAATAGCCAAGGAGAAAATCTAACGTAACTTAACCTTTGTTTGTTTGTCTGTTTTGTTTGAAGGAAGGCTGAGAGAGATAAGTTAATTTTCACCTGAATGTAGGAAGACAGAGGGTAAGTGGCTGAACCTGAAATGTTTATTGTCTCCCCTGAGGGGAAGGACCATGGTCTGAGAGCCTCTGAGGGCAGAGATGTGCAGCACAGAATGGGGAGGGTGGTGAACTAGGGGTGCACTAGGGAAAATATGAGGCTCCCTGACCAGGCTTGGGAAGGAATGAATTAGGAGACTCCCTTCAAAATGGCACTTGCAGACCATGAGCAAGGATTTCTCCACAGTGGACCCATGCCTGGAAACTTGCCCTCAGTCTTGCTGAGTTACCTAATTCCCAAGGAAGAGAGGGTAAAAAATCCTTACCACCACCCCTCCAAAAAAAAAGACATAACGAAAAAACGGTTTCCCAGCAGTCCTGGCAGGTGCAGAACCAAGCCAGACTTACTTGCTCTAGAAAAAAAATAAAGAAAACGTGACCCTCCTCACACTCAAGTGTCTCGGAGCAAATCCACACAGATCCCAGCTGGGGAGCAGCAGTGTTGGGAATTTAGTGTGCCCTATCCTCCCCCCAAAGAGCAAGGGGCCTCCAGCGCCGCCGTCCTAGTAGGGCATCTATTCCTTTCCCGCTAAAAGCATCATTTCTGGCTTGGGTTAGCGGAGGCATGATGCAGCTGGGCAAAGTGCAATTATTAACTCGACTGTGCCTGAAAGATGATAACGATAATTTATATTTCTCCACCACCCTCCATCCCCCGACGAGCTTTCCAAATTTTATGGCCATGACTCACCTCCGCTACTGCTGTGGGGTAGCTGGGAGGGAGTGGACGCACTTGCAGCACACCGAATCTAGGCAGAACATGAAAGAAAAACACCTCGGCTAATTACAAGAGGATCGCTCCCTGTCACGCGCAGTCCAGCTGACTTCATGCCTGGGCGGCAGAAATGCGATAAAACTCCCAAGCTGGTCCTTACATTTTTCAGAGTCGGATTGCTCAGCCATGATCTCACAGTCGTGCGCCCCAGCCAGTGGCCCTGAGCCAGTCTTTGAAATATGACCTAAAAGGGGGTTGGTGATGGAGTGGCCATTGCTGGCACGGTTTGTCTATGAGGTATCATCCTTCCCTGGCTGCCCAGAAGACCCTCCCCGCCAGCAGTTGCCAGCTTGACCCAGTGGCCAGGCCACCTGACAACTCCTGAACAGCACCAACAGCATCTCAGAAACAGTCCCCTCTTTCTCAACAGCTACAGCGGTTCCCTCTGTGCGCTCCATTTGGCACTTAGCCACACTTGCTCCTGGATTCCTGTTCAATTTCCACGTTCAATCACCAAGTATCTACTTGAAGGCACGAGAGCACCATGGCCGAGATCACAGCTTATGGGTGTTTGTATTAAAGGAGTTTGTATTTCACATCTCGCCATTATTAGCTGCATGAACTTGGGCAAGTTTCAATTCAAGTTTCAATTTCAAGTTTCAGTTCCTCATTTGTCACCAGGAGGAAATCTCATATATGCTGCATGGGATGGGATACAGGGATCAGTGCCCGACAATAACGAAGGCAACAAATGGTAGATGACACCCCACCACCACCAATGACCATCTTCCCAGTGGGATGGACACCCATATAAGAATCTTTCCAATTTCAGAGAGACTGGCATGCTCTGGTTTGGTGGTCCAGGTGATCAATGGTTTCTGATGGTTCCAAGCTTTGGGATCCTGGAATTGCGTTAGAAGCAAGTCTGGTGATTCTTAGCTCTCCGTGTATAAACAAAACATTTCATGATGATAATTTCAGAAAAAAAAGAACAGGTTCTGGCATCAGTTCATACTCTCAAAATATATAATTTTTCTTCAAAAGTTAATGTAGAAGGCTCTGCAACCCATCTCCCCAGGTTCTTCCTGTCCAACCTGATGAGTTGTAAGAGTGCACGGGGGTGCCTGGTGTAAGAGACGAAGTGAGCAATGAACTTAGATCCAGGAGCTCTGGTTCAAGGCCCAGCTCTGTAACTTTCTGGCTGTGTGATATTCAGGAAGCCACTCACCCTCTCTGAGCCCCAGTTTCTTTATCTGTCTACAAGTTTATCAAAGTTTATCTTCCAAGGTGAAGATCAAATGCGAACATGGAAGAAGAGCATATTGTGTCATTCCAAGTACGAGAAACAAAATCGCCTATAGGATCCACTCCTCCATAAAGAAGTCACCCTCTATTTTTGTGTATCTCAATTTAAATCAATAATTGTTGCATCAACACTAAATTAAAGACACAAAAAAGATGGATTTTAGGGCTCTGCCCCCAAGAATCTCTCAGACAGGATAAGAAATTTATCCCCTTCAAGTCACCTCACCAAAAAAATGGACTTGAACTAGTCAGAAACCATACTCCATGACTTTCATGGGTACCAAACCCTCTGCAAGTTACTGACATGTGAGCTTTCCATGCTACTTTGGTCCACCCACTTCTAGGTCACATGGGATGCCATGGATCCATGAGTAAGCACCTTCCCTGATTCCACAGAAATGCTTCTTGCCTCGAGAATGTGCTCTTTATTAAAGATCTGGAAAACCCCAGGGAAAGGAAACACTGTGTGGGGCAGAGAATTTTCCACCATGTTCTGGTTGCCCTTCCACATTCCCCACTACAACCAGTCACCTCCTTGTGTTACATCAAGTGTCCCACCCACCTCAGCCCTCCTGGGCTCAGCGTCTGCTGCTGAAGACAAGGTACCAAGACACGTTCTCAACAAACATGGGTTTTACCCAATAGGAATTCTCATGTCAGAATCTCAGCAAGCAATACCCAGAGCCACTTGAGTATGGGTACCCCAGCCTGATAATGGGGATCTGGGTGGGAATAGGAATTGCACCCCCTCCAGACTCCTTGGGACCACTTAGCTTAAGAAAAGAAAATATCTATGGAGAAGAGCCTGGATCTACTGAGGTTTGGCAACTAGGTTTAGAGTCGGGGTCTCCGCAACAAGTTCAGGGTTGCTTGGTCTTCTTTTGTTCCGTGAACATTTATTTCCATAGAGACCAATCCTGGAGGGGTTCAAGTACAAATGAACCCCTGACTTGACACCACTCTAGTTTCAACTCCATGTGCCGCACCATCAGCGACACCTCATTTTGACATCCCTTCTCTGAGAGAGAATCCTAAAAAGACAAAAGAACTGCATGTTCCTCTCTGTCCATGAAATCAGCGTTCCTAAGGCATGAGTCGAAGCAGAGCACACTTGACATGCATCCCTCAGGAAGCCCTCTAGGACAGCCTCTATGCTCAGGGCATGTGGAGACCTGACTACAATGAGAAGAAAAGAAAACAAAAGAAAGCACCCAAATTTTTCATTTAGGGAGGTTGATTCTTAAATAGAAAATTGTTAACCTTTTGGCTAAACCACATAAATTATTGCAAATGCCCCATTCAAAAGAATATATATATATATATATATATATATGGAAAACCAGTACATATTTCTATCATCAATATGCTGCTTCGGCCACCCTGTCAGGTCATGGTGGACCAAATAAGGAGAAAAATACAACATCTTTGAAAAGAAAGCTGAGAAGGTGAAGGGGTCCTGGGGGGTAGGAGGTAGGAGGAGAGAGGTAGGAGGAGAAAACGGGAAAACTGGAAGCGACAGAATTTTCCAGAGAAAGAGATAAAGGTAACAGAAGGAAAAGCCAGGGCTGGCATGACTGCAAATGAGGAGGCCAGGCTGGTGAGCAGGAGACAGGTACCAGTTCCTCTCCTGCAGGGAGGACACACCAATAGAGAGCTATGGCTGCTCTATGGATACAAGATAAATTTCCAGGTATGAAGGGCTAGCAGGGGAGAACAAGGTAATGGGGGCTCTGTATCTGGTAATACCCTGTGGTAAAAGGATGTCTGGAAGTGTGGTGGCCAGATGCACAGAAGGCTGCCAAATTCCCACCAGAAGAGGGGAAGCTGAATGTCAGCCTCTGGGAGTCGGACTTTTGCTTCACCCATGAGTGGGACTTCTACTCGAGCAGAGATGGCTTAGCCCACTCCCTTTGAGGAAGGGGTCTTTGTCCAACTGCTCCTCTGGCCAGTGGCATTTAGGCCATCTGGAAGGCCAGTTGGAGCAGATCCGCTGGCCATCTAGAATAAAATCGAAGACCAAACCAAGGGGACGGTGCTGGCCTAGAGGACAAGCAGATGCCCAGGACTCTCTGTTCAGCACATCCTGATGCTGGGCTCCTGGGGCAGCTGGACCAGCTCCACAGCTCAACTGCTGGGCCCTTGCAGGCCTGGCCTGGCAGGGCAGGACATCCAGATGAAGGGTTGTAGGGCCAGCCCCTGAGTTAGAAGAAAGATGGCCAGACCTACAGCACTGCACAGATTGTTCCATGGCCAAGCTTCTCACCCAGTTTCCCTCAGATTTCACCTCATTCACTCATCCCTTCATTCCCTTTGTTCATTCCACGTATAGAGCAGACCCTGCTTCCTATGGCAGGCTCTGGAGCCAGTAAAGCTGGGCTTGTCCCATAGTTCTCCTCGCTAGCTGTGTGCCCATGGACTGTAGACAGTAGACTCTGTTCTCTCCTGTGAGAGAGACACGAGAAAGCAATCTCGATGTGTTCTCATGAAGAATAGATGTGGTAGAGTATTCTGTCCAAAGCCTAAACAGGGTAAATATTTCATAAACTATAACTCTTGTCATTATGAATATTATTTCTGTTAATTATTTCACTCGCAGAGAAGTAAAAGGTGCTTCTTCCTCACGGATGATAATCGCTTCCATGGGGAAAAATTCCACTTCACTCCTGAATTCTTACTGTCCCCTCATTCATGACCCCCAGGGAGAAAGTGATATTTGTAATCCAGTGAGTTTAGAAAGAGAAATCAGACACATCCTGCCCCAGCTCCTTTCTTTTCTCCTGTTCTTGGGAGTGAGCCTGTCTGTAGGGAACCTGTCGCGCTCTGCCCCTCAGCAGCGAACATTTCACAAGGGCCCATCCAGAGCTGCAACGACTCGGGAAGGTAAGTCTTTTTTAGGTTGAGGGCTCAGGAGCAAAAAATCTACCAGCTACATTTTCTACTTTATGAGTAACAAAGATGGTATTGCAGTTTGATTCCCCAGGTGCCAAGTCTTCTGTTTTACTTCCTCATCAGTTCATAACTGGTGAACAAGAGAGGTACAAATGCTGGGGTGCCCCTCCAGTCGCAACAACTATAAATAATTATTGGCAGACACATCGCTGAGATTCAACCGCATCAGTTCAATGAAACAGTTCAAAGGAAGCACTGAATTCAAATGCACAGACTTTTTTCTTCCCTTGAATCCCATTGGCATCCCCATCAGCATTCCAGGTGCCCAATGACCCTGTGATTTCCAAGAGAAATTTACAGTTTCATTATATAAAAGACAAAAATAGGGCTGCTTGCCCATTTACTCTTCTCAACCCTTTCCCTCCTACCCTCCACCCAGAGCCAAGGTTAGCAGTTTTCATCACCATTTCTTGCTTTTTGTTTAGCTCATCCTTCCCTGCTGAATTCCAGATCCTTATCCAGGCCCTGGTGCAGGAAAGGACTTCTTTTATGTGGTTTTTCTTTATGGGCTTCTGGGGCTGAGCTACCTTTGGTAAACTAAGAGTGTCTTTGGCTCCCTGGTGATCACGAGGGTTTCGTTTGTGTAGGCTGACTCTTGTTTGGGAATGGTGATTGCAAGCAGAGAGATGCTGAGATTAGGGGGGGCCAGAGCATTCCAGTTCAATAAATCAATCCCCTTTGAATTGTGTCCCTGTCAGTCAACATTCTTCCAGAGACTGGAGAGCAAGGAGCTTGTTAGCAGACTGATTTCTCACTGCCCTTTGTGTGCAGATCTGATTGTCAATCAGATTAAAGCCACAGCCGGGAGAGGCTGTCACAGGGGTTACTGAGACTGGTCCGGTCACAAGAAAGAAGCCTAAGGCAACACGGTTCTTCCTGGCTCCGATTGGGAGCTTCTGAAAATTTTCAAACTGGGTTTTAATCTCTGCACAAGCAACTGAATTCTATCTCCAGTTGGTGAAACTGCCAGCTCATGTATATTCTGCATGCCTTTATGTTAAAAATTATTAAGTCATTGGCTGCATTTTCCAAGGAGCCTCCAAAGGTTATTAGACAATAAAGCTTCTATTTGGCAATTATACTTATCTTTCCTCATGCGAGACATGTTCCTGCCTCTCGTGTTCTACAGCAACAGGCTATCAATCGGCTCACACCCACAAGATGAATGAAAAGCTTAGCCTTATTATTATTATTAACTAAGTTATTCACAACAGCTAAAAACTTCAGGGAACTGAACACTATTGGGTCTTTTGCTTTGTTTGGTTTGGCTTCTCAGATTTTAATATGCGTGAGAACCAATTGAGAATCTTATGAAAATATAAATTCTGACTTAAGAGGTCTGGGGAGGACTCCAACGTTTAACAAGCTCCCAGATGATGCTGATGCCACTGGCCCATGGAGCAGACATTGAGTAGTAAGGATCTAGACTTAATTCATACACTCATCTGGAAAATGTTCAGAATCTTTAACATTATCTCCTTAGCCAGGGCTCTATTGTCTTTCAGACTTGGAAAAAATATTTAGACTTCATGATGAACACAACTTCCTTGTCCATTCCTCAGGAGACAGTGCCTGAAAGTACTTAGAACTATTCCTAGCCCAGAATATGCACTTAAATAAGTGTTACCATCTATCAGCATCAGCATCCTTATGAGGAGTGGGCAAACTCCAGCCCGCAGCCAAATCTGTCCTGCCACCGGTTTTTGGAAATAGTTTCATCAGAATGCAATCATACTCATGCATTTCCAGACTATCTATGGCAGCTCGTTCCCAGCCCCAGAAGATTTGAGAAGTTGCAACAGAACTAGGTTCGAATCCTGGCTCTGTCACTTATTAACCGTGAGACAACACCTTTTGAAGGCCCCCTATGTTCTACAGAACACAAAGCCAACCTATTTACTATGGAGCCCTAACGGGATAGATCAAACTCTGCTCTGCCTCATTTACTCAACAATAAAAATTTACTCATCACCTATTATGTACCAGGTAGCAGTTCACACTCTGGCAATAATAAAAAGTTTCTTCCCCTGAGAGATGTCCACATGGAATAAATATTTAATTAATCCCTGCGATACCCAAGACACACACTTACTTCCAGTCCTTCATCTCCAAAATGGAGGCCATGACAGCAGCTCCTGCAGACTGTTCGTCATGTGAATTTACTGAGTTAATATACGTTAAATTCTTAGAACAATATCCAAAACATGTTAAGGGTTCGATCAATATTAGCCGTTGTTAACATCAACCTTACAGGTGTTTTTATTGACATTTTATGCCCATAGGAGGTTATTATCATTGCTATTTTATAGATGTAGAAACCATGAGCAGTCAGGATATTTGGTCTTATTAATCTAAAGCTTCCCTATGTGGTTGGGCCACGAAAACTCACCCATCATCGTGTCCCCAGTCCTCTTCTGCAGTCTGGACAGACCTGAGGTTTGGTGTAGTAGTGATAATAAAAATATCGCCAATAGCTAATGCTTACTGAGGGCTAATTATAGGCACCGTGTGGAGGGCATGGCCACGATCAAGCACAGGCTATGAGGTGGGCAACTTCTGTTTCCTGGGTGCGTCCACACACACATAAAGGGGACCTTCGAAAGGCATTGTCTCACAGTTAATAAGTGACAGAGCCAGGACTAAACCTAGTTCTGTCTGACACCAGGACCCACAGAACAACCCTTTACTGTGAATATCGGACAATTAGTGGGCTTGCAATAAACATTTGAGGTATTCTTGCAAATGGCATAGAGCATTCCAATGCCAAGCATCAAACATCACACTCCATGAGTCAGCAAAAATTTCCCAGGCCTTTGGTTTACCAGGAACAGATGAACCAATCACACAGTTCATTTGACATCTGCTCCCAGGAGAACAAACCAGAAAACTAAAGGTAGGAGATGGCTGAAACCAATCAGTAAGCTATCCAGCCTGAAGTGAGAAGCAGAGACTGAATTTTGATCCTGGCTGATTAACATACCTTTACCTAAAGACTGGGCCTTGCCCTTGTGAACAGATACTTAATGGTCGCTGTGTGTGTCATATATAAGGTTATATGATAACAAGCTTCAAAGTCAAAGAGAATGGGATTGAAACCTCAGGCAAGTTCTCTCTTGGAACCCCAGTTCCTCTTCTGTACAATGAAGTCCGTGGCAGTGGCAATTTTGTAGAATCATGGTGAGGATTAATTAACATAAGGGATGTCACATGTGTGCTGAGGTTGCTATGACCACATAAGCCCACAGTAAGTGCCATTTATTATGATTTTCATGAGCCCAGCACAGCCCCAGCCTCTGGCAGGCCAGCACCAAATGTTCTCTCAATTCCCCTCTAATTTCCCTGATGGAAACTTGACTGGAGACATAGACACCAAGTTCTTTTCATCCTGAATCAAGCCTTTAAATCTGTTTAATGATTTTTTTCCTTTAAGTTTGATTTTATGGTGAGAGAAAGTAGGTTTCCTCTAAGGGCCAATAAATTAAAAATACGTTGTTGCATACAACACAAATGCTTGACTCACCTCTTCCCCCACTGACTTACATTTTTATTTAAACATGCTTTACTTTCATTGCTGATTGATCTTTAGTCCATCAGTAAATCTTTACTGAGCACCTACTATGTGCCTAACACTCTTCTCAGTGCTGCCGGTGCAGACTCAAACAAAGAAGACAGCAAGCTACTCCTGCAGAGCTGACATCCTTACAGGGAAAGACAGACAACAAACATGTGAACAAGTGAATAAATCACACAGGTTCTCCTTCTGGTTAGCACTCTCAGGAAAATAAAGCAGGTTTGTGCAAAAACAGCGGGGGGAGGGAGAGGAGAGGGCTTTAGATTCTGCAGTTGTGGAGACTCTGAATGATGGGAGAAGCAGGACATGCAAAGATGGGAAATAGCCCTCCAGGCCAGCAGAATGGCCAGAACAAAGACCGTGGGGTGGGAAAGATCTTGGTCTGTTCCAGGAACACACACAGGCAAGATGGGGGAGCAAAGCTGGGCTAGGAGTGAGGCAGGGACGTGGTCTCAGAGGACCACTGGGGCTATAGGAGGGAGTGTTGTTCTTGCTCCAAGTGTAATGAGAAGCCCCTGGAGGATTAAATGTGGGAGCAGGGTGTGACCCAATTTTGTTTTTAGAGCAATCGCTTTAGTTATATGCAGAGAATGGGTTGGAAGAGGCCCACTGGAAAGAGGAAGACCACTGAGGAGGCTCCTGCAGCTTCAGAGGAAGGAGGTGATGGTGTGGACAAGAGCGGGAGTCATAGCAACAGAGAAGCAGACAGGTTCAGGATAGATCTTACATGGCAGTTTATTTTTTTAAAGAAGAAGTTAATTTAAACAACAGCATACTTGGCTTGAAGAGAAAACTACCTAGGATTCATTTCTTTCAATTTATCCCTACTTAAAGACAGATCACCCTCTTTGTAACAATGAGGTACAAAAATTTATGAAATTGTCCTTGGTTTGGTAATGATAAATGAAAACTATTAAAAATTCTCCAATCAAACAAGGGATACAAGGATCTTTATGTTATTTTTTTCTTTTTAAGCAGTGAAAGCAAAACACCTTACTGGAATATAGAGATGAGAGCTGAGTGAATAGCCATGAATGGAGAGATGGGGTATTCTCAAAGAACCAGCATTTTCCGCCCGCCCATCTCCATTTGATATCAATCAAAACATGCCTTTGGACATCTAGTTTTTAAAAATGCAATATGTCTGTGCACATATACAGTTACTTTATGTCCAGTAAAGGAAAGGGAGAAGGGGAAACAAAAGAATAGAGAAAACTGCCTAGTTTTATGCAATTAAGAAGAGAACAAGAGTCTTTCAGTGGCAGGGGTCCTGATGTTTGCACCAATTTGCCATTTGATCATGACTTTGATCTGGCCCATTACAAGGTCTGTTAGCTCTGATCTTGACCTGAGTCAAGAGCATTTAAAAAAAAAAAAAACCTGACTTTCGATGCTTAAGCATTGAAAAGCACTGAACTGCCTTTCACTTCAAGTAGATGTGGCCTACAATGAAAAGTACCTCTGAAGATATTTGTAGACACCAGTACACTCAACATGCCTGGGCGCCGCTAATGATAGTGCTAATCCAGTCTCCTGATTATGTCTCCAACCTGGAAAGCCCCCCCACCCCCAAACACCATGATGCAGTAGAAAGAGTATGGAGGTGGCACCCAAATGGGACTGTATTTTTACCTGAGAGCTCCCCACTTGCCAGCTGCAGGATCGTGGCCCTGCTGCTTCATTTTTTCAGTATCATGTACCACTACCTATGGCCCCAGCCCTGACATTTCTGTCACCACACCAGTCCTTCAAATTCACAGAACCCTCTGGTTCTTGATTCTTCTGCATTCACTCTGCCAGCCCTTCCTGTCTTCACTTCCTTCCTGACCAGTACACAACCCATGGTCCACCACTTCAACTGTCCTGACAATTTCCATTTCTTTGCCCAAATAGGCTAGCTTTGTCCAGCAAAACCCCAGCTTTAGGGCAGCCCAACTACTCACCTTTTCCACTGGGGCTCATTGATTCATTTACCCTTGCACTAAAATTTTGCTCAATGCCCAAAGTATTCAATCATCATATAAAGTAATAGTTTGTTCTGTTTTTGAAATTTATCATCATCTTCTCTCCAGGACCTCATGGCTGGGTGGGCAAGAGTCGTAAAATGCTGAGTTCATTGGAAGAAGTAAGCACAGAACACTATAGATACATGGAGAAGAAGATCCCAACCCAGTCTAGGGTAGAACAAGATTAGGAAAACCTGCTGGAGGAGATGCCTCAGATGAGTCCAAAAAATGGTGAAAAGGACATAGACAGATAAGATAGAGAAGGAGGCATTCCAGGCAGAGGCTTCAGCCTAAGCAAAGAAGTGAGAACAGCATAGCAGGTGTGGGATGTGAAAAGTAAGTCCATGTTGCTGAAGCATGAAGTTTGTAGCATGGAGGGGTGATAATATTTTCCAAACAAAAACTCAGGATATATGGTCCCAATGAAGTGGAATGTTCCAAATCAGGAATGTCTCAGAAAATACCAAGAATGATGTCACAAATACATTAGGTAATTAGGGCACAATCTACTACTACTTCTACATACTCCTGTCCCTACACACCCTTCAACTTCTTACTCAAAACCACCAGAAAACAAAACTCACCATAAAAGATTCTTAGAGACCCTCTCACATTTACCCTAGTAGTATTTATAACTGTGGAAAATAAAAAATAATCTAACCAACCAATAGGAGAGTGGTTAAATCAATTGTGGTGCATTCGGATCCACTTTGCCATCATATTAGACTGTATTTAATGGTAATAATGAGAAAATCTTTACAACCTAAAGTTATTTTAAGTAAAACAAGTATATTCAGTATATTCAGAGTTACTTCTATTTAAAAAAAATAAGTCTGCATATATTTGATAATGTAATATGCTATCAGCATAGAACAAATAAATAGAAATAAATAGTTAGGTTTTCTTTTGTTTCTAGTCTACTCCAGTGCATAGTCTGATTGACATTTTCATGATGCAAGCCTTATCCATCCTGCCTAAAACACTTCAAGGTCCAAATTCCTTTATTACAGAGCCCAATGGCCAATATCATCTGGCCCCCTTCTAACTCCTGCCCCTACTTACCATTTCTCACCTTCAGGTCTTTGCACATGCCATTCCTTCTCCTGAAATAGGCTTCTCTACTTATGCTCATCTTTCCAGATGCAACTTAGATTACTGACTCTAGGTAGACCTCCTGACCACCACCTACATCCAATATCCTTCCTGTATCCTCCCATCACACTCTATGCTTTACCCAGAGCACTTTTCACATTGTATTGTGAAAATACATTACTCATTTCTATGCTGTAGTAGAATATAACCTCCATGATAGTCAAAACCATGTCTGTCTTGTACATATAAAAAAAGGTCTGTATTAGGTAATCTCTTATTGCGTATCTACCATTACCCCAAAGTGTGGTGGCCTAAAACAACATTTATCATCTCACACGCTGAGCATTGGGAAACCAGGAGCATATTAACTGTACAATTCTAGCTCATAGTCTCTCATGAGGTTATAATCCAGATGTTGGTGTGGACCGCAGTCATCTGAAGGCTTGACTGGGGCTGGAGGATCCACTTCCAAGATGGTTCGCTAACACAGTTGTTGGCAGAAGGCCTCAGATTTTCCACAGGCATGTCTTCATTAAGCTGCTTCAGTGTCCTCATGACATGGCAGCTAGCTTCTCCCAGGGAGAGCAAATTAAGAGGAAAAGCAGGGACATGACAGAAAATCCACATCTGCTTCAATCCCTATTTTATATATAAGAAAACAGAGAAGTCAGGTAACATGTCCGGGATCACCCAGCTAGTTAGTGTCAGAGGCAAGATTTGCACAAGGCAGCCTGGCTCCAGAACCCTTGCTCTTAACCATTATGCTATACTGGCTTTCTAGGCAAATTAGTATATATTTGCTGGATAAAAGAAACTATCTGTGAGGAGCCATGTAATATATGTTTCCCTAAGTTAGTTCATTTGGGTTCATTCCTCCTGTGCTAGTCACTTCAGGAGACATTTCAGTCATGCACACATCACCACCCCCCGCCCCAGAAAAAATCCTAAGATTCCCGGGCATCCATAGTGTGGAAGGAGCAGGGCAGCCAAAGTCCTTTGGCCTCAGAAAGCTGGTCTCATGATTCAGCTCCATGGAAAGGGCCAGGTTTCTCTGGGAACATCATCTGAGCTATGCTACCTCAGACCTCCTGGGCCAGCTTGCTAGCATCACCACTGCTGACTAAAGCAGGCTGCCTGCCCCTTACCACCTCACCCCAGGAGATGAGACTGGGACCTGGGTGTATAGGGTGAGGCTGACAGCTGCAGTTTGGACCTGATGATTTCACTGGAGAACCATGCTCCACCTACCTTCCCCAGGCTGTAAGAAATCTTGGAGGGACACTGCCCAGCAGTGAAATCATCACCACAGCGCCACACACAATGGCACCCTTGTAGGATATAGCTTGTGATCTCAAAGGTCCAGAAATGCTGAGCCAGAATCCCTGCCCCAGCCTAGCCCTACCCAGGTGCACCCAATACAGCCTACAATGCCCATGAGCTGGTATTAATATTCTTCTCTAAGCCCAACCTTGGAATAAACTAAAAGAAACCAACAATATTCACTGAGGAAGAATTTTTCAACTCTCCTCAGCCTTAATAACAGAGGGGAACATGGATATTCATCCATTAAATTGCTATTAGTCCTACTTTGAATATAGGGGTTATTCCAATATTGGAATTGGGAAATTCATATTCCAATGCACCCTACATACTAAAGGACAATTATATTTTCCTTTATAAAACATTCTCCCCACCTTATACAGAGAGGATTTAGGCACACGCAATGCAGCAAGATGACATGAATCATGCCAGCATGAAAGAAGAGGAATCAAGATTAGAACATTGAATGGAGCCAGGAATGAGGCGATACAGAAAATGCATACTGTGGAGTCCTTTACACTTGGTATGGATGTTGTACTTTGGCTCAGAGTTCCCTAGCAACCAAAGTGAAGAAGGAAACCTAATCAAATATAAAAACCACGGTGTTCAAAACATTTTTTCCAGTATGTTTTACTTCAATCATTTTTTTAGCAAAAATCTTATGGGGCAGGTCAACAATATTACTCTGAAAATCAGGGGTTAGCAAACTATAATCCCTCAGCTGAGCCCTCAGCGTGTTTTTGTAAAATAAAGTTGTATTGGAACATAGCTATGCTCGTTGGTTTACAGCTGCTTCTGCACTACAAAGGCAGAGTTTAACAGTTGCAACAGACTTTACATAGCCAACACACCTTAAGGTCACCCCCCACCAATGAGTTATAACCTTGTATAATACCCTCCCTTTGAATCTAGGTAGAACCTATGATTTGATTTTGACCAGTAGATGACAGCAAAAGTGGTGGGATATCACTCCTTTGATCGCTTTGCTTTAAGACTATTTTAGCAGACCGGAGAGACTCTCCTATCAGCCTTGAAGAGGCAAGTTGCAATGATGTGAGCGGTCTATGAAGAGGACCACATGGCAGGGAAGTGCAGGTGGTTTTGGGACCTGAGGTTTTAGTTCTACAAACTGCAAGGATCTTAATTCTGCCAACAACCATGGGAGCTAGGATGTGGCATCTTCCCAAGGTGTGATTCCAGATGAGGATGCAGCCCAGCCGCTCACTTGACTGCAGGTTTATGAGACCCTAGCAGAGATTCCAGCTAAGTCATGCCCATATCCTGCTCAACTGGTGAGATGGTAAACATGTGTTGTTTAACGTTGCTAAGTTTGTGATAAACTGTTCCTCACCATAGAAAATTAATATCTTATATAGCTCACACAACCCAAAATATGTACCTTCTGGCCTGGCCCTATACTGAAACATTTTGCTAATCCTTGCACTGGAGAAAAGTCAGGAAAATAATCATATTATGAGAAGTGTGTGGAGTTTTCAGAACACATATTGAGAGAAGTGATAGGAATGTTTAGAAGCCCTACGCCAGGCCAGCATTGTTAATCATTGACATTAACACATGGTGCAGCTGAGCACAGCCCAGGAAGGCCACTGAATCAAGTAGAGGTCTGTGGTGGCAAGCAACAAGTTGTGGCTAGCCTACACAGGAAGGGAATTTATCTGAAGTTTATCAGATAATTCACCAAATCAAAGGAACCACTGGTAATTTGTTCCCAGAAAAGGGCAGCAGCCGGGAGAGTTGCAGGGTCTAAATGGCAAAAATGACTCAGAGCCTCGGCAGGCCTCTGCCCCTGAGATGAATGCACCCCAACTCTTGGGTTATATTTGTGTGTGTGTGTATCACTGAGCTCAAAATTCAAAGTTCCAGGGGAGAGAGAGGAGCTGAGTGGCTGAGGAGGAGCAGGCACTTTGATGTAACTCACCATGACTGCACAAGGACAGGGAGAGATGATTCCACTGCAGGAAATCAGGATACTCAAGCCAGAAATGGGGGAAAGGAGGTTGAGCAGCCAGAGCTGGCCAGAGCTGCTGCCTAGCCTCCAGTCCCATACTCCGTGGTATCCGCACTGTCCACCCATATGTCTCCTGGGAGAATCCTCGCCACATCTGTCCTTCACAGTGTTGTTCACCTGTCTGGAATGCAAGCTTTAAGGGACAGAAATGATGCTCACCATGTTCCCCATGGTAACAACAGGGCTTAGCAGGTGCCCAGCACATAGTGGGTGCTCAAAAAAGATGGCAAGTGGATGAACAAAGAAATTAATGAATGAATATTCAGATGCATTAATCTCTGATCCGCTCCATCAAATCCCTACCTGGAAAGACCTACATCTTTCCTCTACTCCCTTCCCTCCCTTCTGCAAGAAATGAGAAGTGTCTTGCTTCTCTCTCATCATTAGATCTTTCCCAGAAGATTCTCCTCTCCCCAAGCAGCAGAGGTGTTCAGCAGATTCCTTCTTTCCACAACTAGCCTCTGGTAAGTGCTTTTGGGAAAATAAATATCGGTGGTACAGACATCCCTATGTTGTTCTCCTCCCTGTAAAAGCATTTGTGAAATGCTATATAACATTCTCGTAGTCATTCAATAATTATATAACATTGTTGTTATATAATTATAATATAACATATTATATTATGTTATATATAATTATAACATATTATATTATATGTAATCACAACATATAACTATAACATTGTTGTTGCTTCAAATAGATGATGAACTGGAGGATGGAGGGTGGATAAAAAAAGGGCTGCTTCGGCGACAATGTGCATCTTGATCCTGCAGAAAATCAGGAACTTTGCAGAGGCCAACAGTGAACAAAGAGAGCCTCACTGAGAAACCAAGGCTCAGACAGAGGCATGGAAAGCAGCACCAAACTCCTCTCCATTATTCATTCATGCAAGCATGCATTCATTCATCATACATTTCTTTCTTTTTTTTTTTTTTTAATTTGACAGAGATCACAGAGAGAGAGAGGGGAGTAAGCAGGCTCCTTGCTGAGCAGAGAGCCCAATGTGGGGCTCGATCCCAGGACCCTGGGATCATGACCTGAGCCGAAGGCAGAGGCTTAACCCACTGAGCCACCCAGGCACCCCCATCATACATTTCTTTAATACTTCATATTTGCCATGCACAATTCTAAGGTGCTGGGAATACAACAATGAAGCAGCTACTTATGGCCTCTGCTCACAGAGCTACAGGCAAATACACACAAGCAGCCAGGTACAGCTGTAGGAGCACAGATGTGGGAGATTTCACTAGACTCAGAAACTCAGGGAGGGCTTCCTGGAAGATGTGACACCAAAGTTTAGACCTAGAGGAGGAGTCTGAGTGAGCACAGACATTCCATATCTCACAACAAACCAAAGCAAGACAGGATATCAATGACAAACACCTGCTGTGCAGGCTGCCAGTCCCCTTCCCTGCACCCATGGCAGACATGGTACCTCAATCACAGAGCTCGGCCACTGAGCCAAGACAGGGCCTCAGAGTCCTTTTTAACTTAGAACTCCATCCAGGCAGCCCCTACCAATCACTCAGAAATGGCCTCAGGAGGCCCTCACTTGGGGTAGGTGAGAGAGGGCTGGACCTAGAGTCAAAGGATCAAGATTGTAGGTGCATCTGCAGGAGCTGTGGCCCATGAAAGCTACACGAAGGGGCTCTCCTGTGGAGCCAGGAGGGGAGAAGGCAGAGAGGAAGGGAGAGTCTCCTGCCAGACAAGCAGGATTCAACATCAGTGCCGAAGGGTGAAGAGAGACGGAGATGAGGAAGAGTAACAAGACCAGATGATTGTCAGGAAGTCGGGCTTTGCACCAGGGCTCAGCCATAAGGTTGGGGGCGAGAGGTGAGGGGGGTTCTGCCATTACGCTAAGCTGCCGCAGTGGCAGCTCTGGGGGAAGCTTAGGGATCAGCCCCATCACATAAAGAAACCATGCTAAATAAGACATCCAGCTCTACCACAAGTCAGCTAGATGACTTTGAGCAAGGTAATTCCCCTCTTTGAGTCTCAGGTTGCTCACCCATATAACAATGGTAACTTACTTCAGCAGGGTGCTCGGACACCAATCAAGACAAGATTTTAACTGTGATGTGCTGTACAAAGAGTGTCTCCATTATTTACTAGCTGTAGAACCCTGGGAAAGTTCCTTAACCTCTCAACACCTCCGTTAACTCATCTTCAAAATAGGAGTGGAAATACTAACACTTACATTGCACTTCCTATGTGTCAGGTGTTCGGGAATTTTTCTGAAGACTTTCACAAGTTAATTCTTTTACTCCTTATGACAAGCCTCAGAAGTGGATGCTTTTATAATCCACAGGGGTCTGAGGCACAGAGAGGGTAAATGATATGCCCAAGGTCACACAGAGGGTACATGGACAAAGTCAGGAATCACATGCAGGACCTGGGGCCCCAGAGTCTGCATTTACAACCACCCTATGACATGGGCATCTGTAGGGCTGCTGTGGGGGTCATATGGATTAATACACAGAAAGCAATTGAAACCATGCCTGGTACAGAGAGCACTAAGTAATGTTAGCTATTATTAGTATTACTAACTGGAAAGTAAAAGACATTTTGGGGACAAGTTGTCATCATGAGGTTTTGGCAGAGTGTCTGGAGATGAGGTATTTTAGGAAGTTGGAAGCATTGGAGGAAGGTGAAGCAAGGTGAGTCTGGTCTTCCAGGGAAAGTGCCATCTTGCTTGGCAAGGAGAGGGGAAACTGGCATCAGCCATTCAATCCTAAAATGAGAATAAGGGTCAAGGTTTAGCAAGTTAATTCTGACCCCACCAGCACATTAATATCCCCTTAGGTGGATTTTTTTTTTTTAATGCTAGAGGCCAGATCCCATGTCTGACTTACCAGATCTCTGGGGCTGGGCTCGAGTATGCAATTTTTTTAATTTCAAACAATCATAATGTGCAGATTCAGAAAATAGATATTTCAAAGTGCTTGAGGTCTGGAACCTGAACCTCGCCTCATCACTCTCTACACCAAGACAATCCACAATAAAGCCAAAATCAAGGTCTTTAGCCAAAATCCAACAACATTGTGACCATTGACACAGAGTGGAGAAATACGCTAACCACCCACCTGTCTCCTCCATCAACAGAACCATGTGCTAAAATGAAAGACAAAAGACAAAGCTGTCTCAGATGCTCTAGAATGCACTAGAATGTACTAGAAATTACAATGCACAAGAAAGATGCACCAGAATAGATTTAAGTCTTCTGGGCTCCTCCCTGATACTTTCCCTCCCTGCTCCAAACTGAGGCTGTTCTCTAAACCAGCAGGAACTGCCCACCTACCAATTTCTAGCCACCACCTCAACAGGGGTGGCAAAACCCCAACAGCTCAACAAGGTCATAGCCAACTATTAAGATGGGCTTTTTTTCCACACATGGGCCCCAATCCTTGAGCAGTGGGATCAGGTAGTTGGAAGCAAGCCTCAACCAGGTAAGGAGATGGACTCTGAACACAAGACGACAGGACTGGTGCTTGACCCAACTCTCCTGGGGCCTTATTTCCATGCAATTTCATTCATTCCCAATATTTCCTATCATAAGACAGGTTCCCAACCTCATGGTAAGAACATCAGCACCTTAGAGCTCCAGTTCTCTTTGGATTCGAATCTCCTCCCTGTCTCAAGTCCCACTGGTTGAGTACTTCGCCCTTTCAGGGGCTTTTGTGGGTCTCTTTTGGAAGCCACTTTAAGCATTTCAAATACAAAGCCAATTAATGTAGAGAACTCGTTGTAAAGGTGTTGGTGGCTGGAAGAGCAAAGGCGAGCAGAGAAGCTGCTGCTAACCTTGTGGTTGGAGTCAAATCCCACCAGTACTGCTGGAAGAGCTGGCCAGTGCCGGTGCAGTCACTGTTGCCCAAAGTTAGTGGCCTCAGAAGCCCACTGCTGCTGCTGGAGGCCCCGCTGAGGGTAGATAAACATGCTTCTCCTGCCTCTAGCTTCCCACCCCTGGGTCCAATTGGCGGATCCCAACAGGAAGCCAGTGGTGGGAAGGGACTGTAGGAAAAGGAATTCTCTGGGCTCCTGGGCTGATATACAGAAGAGAATACAGAGGGATTAGTTGGAAGCTGAAAGCCAATAGATAAGATAACATCCTGTACAGATATTATCATCATATCCACTTACAGATGAGGAAACTGAGCCTGAGTTCACACAACGGATAGGTGGCAAAACCAGGGTTCAAACTCAGTTCTACCTTGGCGGTAGCCCCTGTGTTATTCTGCATCTGGCCAAGTCACTCCTCTGTAAGGAACGAAGAGGTTGCTGGGCAGTCACTAGACAGCGAGTTTCTGAGAGGCAGGACGTGTGCCCTCCACAGAGCATCAGCTAGCATTTGCTGCATTATAAATAACTTCAAAACTCAGAGGCTCAAAACACTGAGTTTTCTTTTTGCTTATGCATCTCTAGGGGAGCTGAGTGGTCCTGCTGTTCTTGGTGGAGCATGGTCAGGCGACAGTGGTCAGCTGTGGTCGGACTTCCTCATGTGTTTTGGAATCAGCTGGGCTGTCATCTGGTCTGGAAGGGCTTTCACTTGGACAAACGAGCTCTTCTCTACTATAAGACAAGGCCAAGGGCCAACTGTGTTCGGATGGCAGGAGCAGGGTTCTAAGAAAGAGAACAGACAGATGGCCATTCCATAAAGGGCATGGGCACAGGGAAGTCCTACTTGGGACTCTAGAAGCCCTGGCTCCCCCTGCCCCTGGAGCCCCTCCCTATACCTCCAAGGGACCTGCCAGGCTGTCAGCCACTGAGGACAGAGCACATAGCGGGGCTGGATGTTTGAATGTGTTCATCACTTGGAGCAAACAGCTATGGAAGAGAGAGCGTGTCGTAAGTTCCCGCAGCATCCCTCTCCTGGGACAAAGTCTCCCTGAATACCAGGTGCAGAAGCTGCTTCTGCGGGACGATGATTTGAAAAATTCCTTGAACTTAATATCACCGTGGACTCCAGGATCTGACTCTCCCCACCCTCCAAGAGGAGAGAGAAAATCTCCCCCGCTTTGTTGCTGGAGTGGTAATGTTTGGGGAGAGCAGAGCAGAGCAGACGGAGCACATCACCTTTCTTTCCATGACATAGAGCGTCTAAGAATGTGCAGTTGCCCCAGCCGGGGGTGACGGCTGACACCCCCTCAACCCCCAGCACACGCTGCTCAGCGGGCTTGCTGGCAAGGCAGCAGGGGGCTCTCACGGGCACAGGCACAGGCCCCAAGCTCCCCACCAGACTGTGGATGCCGGGCAGCTGCATATCTCCAGATGGACAAATACCTGCCACAGTCTCTGAACACACACACACACATACGTACACACACATGCACACACACGCACACACGTGTGCACACACACATGCGCACACACACGTGCACACATACGCGCACATACACATCCCGAAATCAGCACATCTGCAAGGCACTCAGACCTCCCCCTACCATGTCCTTTCTCCATCTCAGCCCATAGCCCTGCAGTCCGGTGACACTGGTGACGGTCCAGCCCAAAGAACCCACCTCGACTGAGTTCCTACATCCTGATTTCTGGTTTTGCACGCCTCCCCCATCCACACCCAGCTCAGGTTCACTCCATGGGTGGATGCTTCTCCCAGCTCCCCTCCAGACCCAAGTCTCAGTCCCTGTCACCCCAACCAGAACCTTACCACTGGGGCGGTGTTAGTTTCCACCAGCCACCCCATCCTCCACTAGCACACCCCAGGGCCTCCCATCTAGAAGACAGAGCTGTCCTCACAGTCAAGCACTCAGGACCCAGTGGTGTGGCCTTCTCGCGGAGCATGTACAATCCCTCTGCTCTGGTGCCAGGGAGACCTTGGCAGGCAAGTTTGGGTGTGACAGCCGGGTGGCTGCTTACCCAAAGGGGAGATAAGTCACGATGGAGTTTGTTACTGTCACACCAAAGGAGATGAAAGGATTGAACAGAGCAATCTTTCTGCCGCCTACCCAAACCCTAATTCTAAATCAGCACAGTCCTGGCTAGTGGCCTCGACTAGATCTAACGGACAGCCCCTTGCAAGTGAGTCTATATGCCTCCAACCCTGCTGGTTCCATGGCAGCAGGGTCTGGGGGAGAAACTTCAGTCCCAGGAGACAAATAACTAAGATGTTTGCAATCTCATCCCTGGGACCTATTTCCTCCAGAAAGTGAGAACAATCGGAAGGTTGAAGGCCAAGAAGGAGAGGGAAGGGAGTGAATGGGTGCGGCAGGCTGACGGGACCCAGCCCGGAAGACTACAGAACGGAGATCAGCACTTTTCCACAGGACGTCGGAAGAAATCTGCACCTCTGCATTCCCCCCACCCCCCGCAAATGCTTTCCACGCTCCTGACAGTCAGTTTCCATCCATCTGTCATTGCGAATCTTCGCGGTCCAGAAACACTTAGCGAAAAGAAGCCTACGGTAAGTTCCAGAACTCTGGCAGAATCCCCATCAGAAATAGAGGCAAGGGCTCCCCGCCACACTCCATGAATTCTTGCAGTTTTGTGAAATTTGGCAAGTATGTATTTGACAAGACATATAACAAACATATGAGAAAACATATGTTTTGTCAAATACATAGATGCCAAATTGCTACAGTGGCTGAAATTGCAATCCAGGTCACAAACTTGGATTGTTGAAATGGGAAATCAGTGTCTATGTCTGCCCAGACAGCATGCAAAAGGACATTCTTAGCAGCATTATTTGTTATAACCCACCCCCACCAAAAAAACTAGAAACAACGTAACTGTCTATCAATAGAACGATGGTTTAATAATTGTGGTATATTCAGACAATAGACCCACAATACAGCAATGAAAAAGGGTTACTAGAACCTGCATTTCATCTCAGACATGTTGAGCAGAAGACAACAAGCTTAGAATTTCATTTATATAAAGCTCAGAAACGGGCAAAATTCATCAAAGGTAACAAATGGTAGTTACCTTTAGGGAGTGACCAGAAGGGGCAGAAGAGAAACTTCTGGTCCTTCATAAAGTTCTGTTTCTTGATTTGAGTGCTGGTAACATGAAAGTATTTCTTTGCACAAATTCATCAACCTGTACGTTTTTGTTACTTTGTTATTTGTTTTTGCATTATATTCTGTTGTTGATTATAGGCTTCTATTGCAATTGAATAAAGCTAGAACCAAACAAACCGGTTCTGAAGTATTCATAGTTGAAACCAAAACAAGAAGCACTTGAATTAAACTTGGAGAAGATTTCCTATTTGAAGAAGCTTCAGCCTTTTTTTAAAGTTTTTATTTAAAATTCAGTTAACATACTATTAGTTTCACATCAACCTATACATTATAAGTTTGTATACTTTATGTATATTATATTTTAGTAAGACATGTATATGCTATATGCATCTATATATATATATGTATGAGTGCACACACACACACACACGGCCCACACGAAAGTGCCAGGAACTAGGGATTTGACACTTTAAAAACTGCACAATCCACGTCCTTCTGGAATTTAGGAGCAAGTGGAGGGAAAGAATTAAGTAAATAATCCCCAAAGGAATAAAGAATGACAAATTGTGGTAAGTCCTATAAAAGAATTCTAACATGAAGTGTGATTTAGACCTAGCATCCAGGAAGGCGTCTGTGAGGAAGTGAGGCTTCAGCTGACCTCTGCAGAGTGGGTAGAAGTTAGACCATCAGCCTTCAGGCAAAGCAAAGAAGACAGCAAAGTTTCCAAGCAAGATGCGCTTGGGAGGGACCAACAGATGGGGCTCAGGATTGGGGGGGGACAGCAAGTGAGAAGCAGAGGTGCATAAGACCAGAAAGGTGGCATACTGAGTAAGTTTCAGGGAACCACCAGAAGGGTTCTGAATTCATTCTGAGAGCAGTGGGGAGTCATTGGATGCTTTTGCACAGACAGCCACACAATCCAATTTGTGTTAGTGGTACCTGCCATTTGTGCATAGCAAAGATTGCAAAGAGGTAAAGGAACAAAGGGGAGACCTGCTCAGAGGTAGCTACAATAGATATGGACTACAGGGCTGGGATGGAGAGTAGATTATTGATTCCACTTCCTGAAATTACAATCTAACAGCAGCTCGGTGAAGAGCTGAAAGAAAATTTATAATAAGTCTAAGCAAAACACACAACAACAAATAAAACCTTTAGTGGCTGACAATTATCCTTGTGCTTTTATCCATGATGTGGATCCATGTACTTCATACCCTTTACTTCAGGGAGATTGCATTCAAAATTGGCCCCCAAGCCCTCTTTCAATCCTGAATCTAAATATTTTTCTATCACGTTTGGCCAGGAGCAGTCAGTCGCAGCTGGGGCATATCAGGGACGGTGTGCAGCTTATCCTAATAACTAACACCCATGGGGCACTTGCCATTCGCCAAACATCCTTTTTAGTGTTGATGTTGATGTTATGTTGTGTTTGATTCTCATGACAACTGTCTTAGGAAGGTACTGTTTTTTTGCACGGAGGCAGAGAGAGGTGTCCCCAATTCCCTAGCTACTGAAAAGCAGGTGGTGCAATTTAACAATAGGCTGTAGTTCCTCTGGAGATCAAATCTTTGATCTTGACCTTTCGGGAACCTTTGACTAACAGAGTAATTTCCAGGCATATCAAAGAATGCTGGAGTTTGTTTGCGCTTCCGATTTGGTTAAATTAATTGTTTTGTTTTTTCCTTTATTGAAGTACACATTCCTGGAAGTTAAAGAGCTTCTCCTGAAAGTCAGCTGGAAGCCTTTGACAGCTAGACATTGGGTGCTTGGTGTTCTTCATGACACGTGAATCGGTCAAACCAACCACTGTCGGCTTTGAAAGTCTATGCTGAATTCCAAAACATCTGGCAATTTCAACTGCATTAATGGCATTTCCTGAAATATGATGAAAACCTGTGAATTCAGCAGTTCTTATTTCGATGATGTTTAATCCTAGTATAACTTCTTTGAAGAAGTTTCGTGAGTGGGGACAACATTAAGTAATAGTCAACTCTGTAAGGTGCTACCAAATTAAGTAACTCAACTGAAGTGACAATCAGACGAAGAAAGGCAGGTCACACTGTGTGCTGGGATTTGCTGGTGATAACTGTCTGTTATCGCTGATTCTGGGCTGAGCAGATGCCAAGTTTCTTTTGACATAGATTATAAGACACAACCCCTTTTCATAAGAACATAAAACATGTGAACTACTGATTTTCAGATTGAAGGAAATAGGGTATTTTGGAACTAGAATCTCCCTTTCTTCTAAGCAAGAAGTCAATCTCCCACATGACAGGAGCCTGCCCCCTTTACCCTTCTAGACTGGCTTTCTTTCCTCTTATCCTAGGCTTCCAAATACTCTCCCCTGCTCCAGTTACCTCATGTCCCTCTAACCCAAATACAACAACTGTAAAGTAAACACAGTGTAAGGGTGTGGCCTCTGCTTGAAAGTGGAATTGCCTCATACTTTATTGTCACCATTCATTCGTCTTATAACCATGAGGACATTACTCTGAGTTCAATTTCTCCTCCAAAAAAATGAAGATAATAGTGCCTACCTCTTGGGGTTTTAGGGAGATTAAGTGAGAGCATACATAGAAATAATTTAACATATAGTCTTGCACCCAGTGATTTAGCCAAGGATGTTAGCTGCAGTTATTACTATTACTATTACAGGATATTGGTTAATATTGACATTAATTAATATTAATATCATTATCATAGTAGTAGATCTCTTACTAACCAAGATCCCTAGTCGACTGATTAAGTTAAATAGCCAAATCAAGTGAGAAATTAATAATAATAATTATAATTACAATAATATATTCAAACATCTAACTCTGCCTATATCGGATAGCTTGCAGCAGATCATTTATGCCAAGAAAAAACTAGAAGGGCTGATTAAAATGCAAATACAAATCTGTTCAAAGTCTCCTGGAAGTTGCTGATGCAGCCAGTACAGGAGAATTCAAGATCCTGGAGAGCAGGTAACCACAGACAGGTGAGCCAACAATCCTTCTCTCTTTCCCCTCATGACATTTGCAAGGTGTTCAGGCAGAGGACAATTGTTAAGGGCAATGATGCCAGGAAGGTTTTCAAAAATCTCACAGAGCTGGGAAGATAAAAGGTTATAGTGTATGGCTTCCAACCAAGTGAAGAATTGAGAGTCCAAGGTCTCTGAGAGAAGACAAGCATAGAGAAGCAAGCCCAACCCTCTTTTTCCTCAAAGCTTTTGTCCAGAACAGAAGCTTAAGATGTGGAGCAGAAATGTGATGAATATTTTAATCCAGGGTTCTGTTGACTGTGTAAGATTCTAATACAGAAACTCAATAATCAAAGATTTTGTTTTGTTTGCATTTAAAATTCATTTTTGAAGAGAATTAGAGTAGAAGATTTCCAGAGCTCATGTTCTTACTAGGCTGTATGGACTTGGTAGCCCAGGCTTTAATCTTGATCTCTTTAGCACATTTTGGCTTAACTACATTTTCAGGAATCAAGGACTCCTGGAGTTTGCCTAAAATAGTACTATATCTAATTTAAAAGTTAAGTCTATAATTAAAAACCTCCCCCCAAAAATGTCTCTGGGCCCAGAAGACTTCACTGGTGAATTCTTCTAAATATTTAAAGAAGAAATAACACTCATCTTAAACATCTCTTCCAAATAAAATTTAAAAAAAAACCAAAACTTTTTTCCCCGGCTTATCTTATCATGTCAGCAGAGTCTTGAAAACAAACCTAGCAAGGACATTATAAGAATTGAAAATTACAGTTCAATTTCTCTCATAAACATAGAAAAATCAAAACCAAATGTTGTTGTCCAACCATATATAAAAAGAATGATATGTAACAACCAAGTTTGATTTATTTCAGTAATGCAAGGTTGGTTTTATGTTCAAAATTCATCAATCAATGTAATTTACCAATTAATTTGATATAGGAGAAAAATCATAGGATTATCTCAATAAATGAATAAAAGGCATGTATAAAGCCAACATCCACTCATGATTTCTAAAAATCTTGGCAAACTTCACCTGGAATGGAAGGAAGTTTTATAATCTGATAAGTATATATATTTTAAAAGCTACAGAAAACATACTTAACAGTGAAATATCAAAAGTGTCCATCTGAGGGGCGCCTGGGTGGCTCAGTGGGTTAAAGCCTCTGCCTTCGGCTCAGGTCATGATCCCAGAATCCTGGGATCGGGTCCGGCATCGGGCTCTCTGCTCAGCAGGGAGCCTGCTTCCTCCTCTCTCTCTCTCTCTCTCTCTCTCTCTCTGCCTGCCTCTCTGCCTCCTTGTGATCTCTGTCTGTCAAATAAATAAATAAAATCTTTAAAAAAAAAAAATGTCCATCTGAGATCAAGAGTGAGACAAGAGTATCCACTACCAGCATTTTAGTCAACATTGTACTGGAAGTCATGGAATAAAGAAAGAAAGAAAGAAAGATGAAAAAATAAATGAAAAGTATAAGGATTGAAAAAAAAGAAAAAATGTTGCCCTTATTGACAAATAATATGATTGTATACATAGAAAAGCCAAAAGAGTCTTCAGACAAATAATTAAATTAATAAGGGAAGTTAGCAAGGGTTAAGCAGAGCAACTATCAATGTATTTTAAAATAATATTGGATACACTATCAATAAACGGTTAAAAAAGAAAATTTTTTAAAGCTACTTTATACAATAACATCAAAAAATACCAACTACTTAAAATTAAAACAAAATATGTAGGAAAGAAATGAAACAAGATGAAATCAGAGAGGGAGACAAAGCATAACAGACTCTTAATCCTATGAAACAAACTGAGGGTTGCTGGAGGGAAGGAAGTTTGGTGGGATGGGGTGTCTGCATGATGGCCATCGGGAAAGGTGTGTATTGTGGGAAGTGTTGGGTGTTGTGTAAGACTGATGAATCACAGAGCTGTACCCTTGAAACAAATAATACATTATATGTTAATTTAAAAATAAATAAATAAAATTTAAAAAATAGGAAAATAAAATTTAAAAATATATGTATGACTTTTACACCAAAGACTGGAAAGCCTTACTGAGAGGAATTTTACAAGACTTAAGTAAGTTGAAGGATCTGCTATGTTGTCATGGAGAAGAAGACTTGATCATTTGAAAGTGTCAGTTATTCCCAAATGGATCAATAGATTGAATGATATTCCCATCGGAGAGGAATGTGTGAGTGTGTGTGTATGCGCACGCGCATGCACATGTATGAGAGAGAGAATTAAACTGCTGTTCTAACATTTATATGAGAAAGACCAAGAATTGCCAAAATAATGTTGGAAAATAAGAAAAAAATCAAGGACTTACATTACCAGCTATTAAACCTTATTATAAAGCTACAGTGATTAAGGTAGTGTGGCATTGGTGAAAGGATAGACAAACACACAGAATTAAACAGAGATTCCAAAAACGAAGATGAAAATGCATGAGGGAGGAAAGGATGGTCTCTTTAATAAATGGGGCTTGCTCATTGTACATCCATATAAAAAAAAGAAAGAAAGAAAGTATCCTCATCCTAACATACACTACACATGAAAATCAATTCCAGGTGTACTATAGATCCAAATAGGAAAGGCAAAACAATAAAGCTTTTAGAAACTAACTTCAGAGAATATTCTCATGATCATAAACAGAACCATAGGGAAAAGATGACTAATTGTACTGTGATAACATCAAGAAGATCTGTTTCTCAAAGACAGTCCCAAGAACATTAAAAGACAGGCCACAGAGTGGAAGAAGATATTTGTGATACACACATTCAATGGAGGAATGAGATCTAGACTATACAGAAAAAGAAAAAATATCTATAAATCTCTAAGAAATAATGTTGACATTCCAAGAGAAAAACAGAAAAATGACTTACTTGAATAGCCACTTCATATGGTGACTAACATAACACAATTAAAAAAAAAAAAAAAACCATATCATATACTTCAACTTACTCTGCACCTAGCACTGTACCTGAGAATAGTAGATTTTGGGGCACCTGGGTAGCTCAGTTGGTTAAGCAACTGCCTCTGGCTCAGGTCATGATCCCGGAGTCCTAGGATCAAGTTCCGCATCGGGCTCCCAGCTCCACGGGGAGTCTGCGTCTCCCTCTGACCTTGTCCCCTCTCATGCTCTCTCTCACTCTCTCTCTCTTAAATAAAATAAAATCTTTAAAAAAATAATATCCTCAATCAGTAAAAACTGAAACCTTTTTTTAAAAAAAAGAATAGTAGATTTTGAATAAATATTTATTGATTAAAAAAAAAAGGCCAATAAGCATTTGAAAATGTGCTCCTCTTCATGGAAATGCAAATTCATGATTCACCTGAGCACTGGGGATCTTGCTTCTAAATATGACTCTCCAATAGAGGGGATGAAGGCTCCTTGGAGAAATGGATAATTCTAAGGCTGGAGTGGGGCAAATATAGCATGACCCAGGAGTGCCTTATAGTCCCAGAAAGTAAAACAGTGCTTAACAAAAAAAGGGGGACTGGGAAGCCACCCTGAAAGTTTTCCCAATAGCCAATGCTGGGAAAATTTGAGCAACAAAGAAGTAAAGTAGTAGTGGATTATAACCCAAAGTACAAAATGAATATACATGAGTCCATACTGATAGGAACAAATGCATGAACCCATGCGTGCATGAGGAAGATACAAATGAAATCAAGTTCTCCCTTCCCACCCCGCCTTAAGGGTGGTTAGACACAGTGGCTCACTTCCAAACTACAGAACAGAGAAAGGAAAAATGGAGATTTTGCAATGAGAAATCCAGCAAACGCTATCTAAACCAAGTGAAGGTTAACCTCATCAGTGATGTCATGTGGTTGGTATGTAGTCCTTAATTATGCTGTAATGAGAAGAGCATTTCACCTCTGTGGCATTCTTTCCCAAAATCGTTAACCCCATTCTAGTAATGACATCAGACAGACCCAGATTAAAGGCTAGGTTGCAGGCTACCTTGCCAGCATTTCTCAATACGATCAAGGTCATAAAAGCAAGGAAAGACTGGAAATCTGTCACAGACCCGAGGAGGCTGGGGAGGCTTGACAACTCACTGCAGTGCGGTTCCCTGGAATGACTCCTGGAACAGAAAGAGGAAAATAATAGAAAAACTGATGAAATCCAAATAAAGTCTGGAGTTTACTTAATAGTCATGTACCAATGTCAGTTTCCTAGCTTCAACCAATACATTATGGTAATGTAAGATGTGAACAATGGAGTGAACCGGGTGAGGTCAACACAGGAACTCTGTGTACTATCTTTGCCACTTTTTTTTAAAATCTAAAATTATTCCACAATAAAAGAGGTCCTAAAAACAAACAGTAAGATGCCACATCACCCCCCCCCCATCAATAGCTAAAATTAGGAACACAACAATGGCACAGGCAAACCCAAATATTTGCAAGGATGTTGGAAATACTGGACCTTTCATACTCTGTGGCGAAAAGCATAAACTAACACAACTACTTTGTTGTGTTAGTGTCAGCCAGTATCTACAAAACTTGAATACCAGTACAACTTAGGGCCCAGCAATTTTCCTCCTAGAAGGATTCTCAAAAGAAAAGCATACATATGTTTGTCACAAGGTCTGTATAAAAATGTGTATTACAGCACCATTCTCAACAGCCAGACATTGGAAACAATATCCTCCAATAATAAAATGGATAGATAAATTGGGTTATTTGCCACCTCCAAAGCACCATTAAACTTAGATGGGGGGAAACTATCCAGATGTGGTCTTATTTTGCTAAAGATCACATATTTTGCTAAAGCATCTCTTGTTGGCTACCATTTATTGAGTGCTTACTGTGCACCACTATAGCTCATGGACTACTAGACAAGACTGACCCAATTATTGCTAACTTAACAACATAGGGGGATTTTGCAAACATAGTCCCAAACATAAGAAGTCAAGCCAAAAACACAAAACAAAAAACATTCTGCTTGATTTATAAAATAGGCAAAATAATGAATGTTGATAGGAGTCAGGGTAGTGGTCACATTTGAGGCAAGAGTGTGTAACGATTGGAATAAGACACGAGGAAAGATTTTGGGAGTCCTGGCAAAGTTCTGTTTCCTGAGCTGGTTGCTGGTGATGCTGGGTGTTTGCTTTGTAAAACTCCATCTTGCTGTCCTCCTAGATCGGTGCTCTTTTCTCTATGTATGTTACACTTCAATAAAAACTTTTCTTAAAGCTAAAAAATGATACATGATACTTCAAACCTGTTTAATTTTAACTTAAAGCATATAAATGCACATTCATTCACCACCCTTTTGATGTGGAGCCAAGGCTTTTCTTTGAGAAGGGATCTGCTGACTGGAGCTTCTTGTCATCTTTCTCACATAAACCACACCCATAATGCATCATCTACAATTTCCAGCGTCAGTTGCTTTGAAGTAGAGTGAGACCTTAAAGACCCTTGTAAAGCAATCGGAGTATAAAATCTTGCTAGAATTTTATGATTTCCCCAATTCTTTCATTGTCTCAACCACACCCAATTCTATAGCAAATTTTTTTTTTTTGCAATTCTCCTAAGTTAAGTCTTTTCAAAGCTTTCAACTCAGCCTTCATAGAAAAGAGTTGTCCTTTTTTTCCACACTTAGTTTATTTTTGTGGCTAATATTGCATTCAGTGACTAACAGGTAAGGCTGGCATAAATAGATCTGGAACCCAACACAAATGATCCTCGATAAACATACGATTCTAGATGGCAGCAGACATATGTGGGTGTCCTGGAGAGCAGCCCACATTTAAGGGCACTTTCCATGACGTGGGCATGCATTCATCAATGTGTTCTACAGAGGAAATCAAGAGCTTCAGTGAAACCCCTATGTCTGTCAAGTGGATCACCTTTCACTTGGGTCACTTAGAGGGCCCCTTAATAATTGCCATCCAAGTACCTTTTCCCCCCCCAAGGTACAAAGCATGCACCTGCTTGCTGCCTGAAACCCTTTAAATGTAGAGTGCCTGGTGTACATTGGGTGCTCAGCAAATAGACGATGAATGAGTGAATGACTAAACAAATGGATACATGCATTGTCAGTTCCTCCAGGACAAATGTCCAACACTTTGGCCTGTCCTGCAAGGCCCTGACTGGCAGATCTTGCTCACCTACCTGGCCTGATCTTACATCCCCTCTCATGCACCCCATGCTGCTCCACCAGCAAGCATCTCATGATCGCTGACCATGGGCTACTGCACATGCTGGTCCTCTGCTGGAGGTGCTCTCTTCCATCGCCTTCCATGCATGTGTAAGGCTCAACCATTCCTGCCTCCCCAAGTCTGTCCCTGGTGCATCCTGGCAGATTCCAATACCTCTGATCTCCTTCTTTACAGATCCTGCTACTATCGTGCCTTGCCCTTGCCTGTCTCTGCCATAGACAGTACAACAGAGAGAACTGAAGGCTAGAATTCAGTCTCTTTATTTGGTTTTGTAGCCCCATTGTCTAGCTCAGCCTTAGAAGAGAGTTGGTGTTCAACACAAGTGGGAAAGCAGGCGTTGGCTTGTCTGAATTCAGATCCTGGCTTTGCCAATTGATAGCTATGGAGCCTTGGGCAGATTCCTTCTCCAACACTCTGTTCCTTGTAAAATAAGAGTGGTGATGTCTCCTTCTCAGTGTTCCTGTGAAGACAAAATAAGATCTCCTTTGTAAAGAGCCTGGTCTACAGAAAGTACCCAATACCCAGAATCTAAAAACATGTGGGCATGCCCACTCTCAAGGTCTAACTAACTGTCCATCTATGGAAGTCCAGATATGATGAGAACCCCCATATCTGCACAGGGTGGGGACTCAATAAATATTTGCTGAGGAGATGACTGAGGCTCTTCTGTCCCTTGTCCCTTCCCTTTGTCCTGCTCCCCTCTCTGCCCTTACCACCACTTTACACATCTAGGCCCCTAGCTCTGTGAGTAATTTGAAATTAAAATCCCAAAGTTATTTTTCATAAGCAAGAACAGTCACTCCTGGGTCTGCTGGCACAGCACCCTGACAGGGGGCTGGCAACAGCCGATTCACAGTGAGCCTTGCCAGGGGGCTGTGCACATGCTTCTAAGAATAACTCAGTGTCCAAGAATTCGGCCTGTTCTATCACAGGCTGGGGCTGGCGTGCAGCTGGTTTGCATTAGCGCCGAGAGCGATGCTATTCCACTTTACTCTAGGGAGGCTGATGCACCTCCTTCCCTGCCTTTGCTCCCGCTCTGGGCTGCCGCTCAACAGCCAGAGCCTTCACTGAACAGTCTTGAAAGCACCCGGAAGGGACCTGGTCAGAGGTAAACTGCGGAGTAGATGAAGTTTGCCTTCTGGGTCCTTTCATCTCGCATCTGGGTCATACATCACACTTCCATTTGGGTGTCATCCTGAGTCCTTTAAACCTCCGTTCAAACCTGCCCTCACAAGAGCAAGCTGATGCTGGGGTTGTTCCTGACCCTCTCTTCATTCATTCATTCACTCATTTCTACACTGTTGTTTTGTTTTGTTTTGTTTTGTTTTTCCAATTAATTTTTACACTGTTGATTGAATAGCAAAACTAGAGGAGACCTAGGAGTTCACTTAGGGAGGAAACTTTATAGTAGTTCTTAGGGTTGAGGGACAGCACCTGCTCCTAGGGACATTTGGAAAAGTCTGGGAGCCCTTATTTTGGGGGTGGCACAAAAAGAAAGGACCTTACTGGCATATGGTGGGCAAGAACTAGGGACACAAAGTGCCCTGCAATTCACAGAACATTCGCACATGAAGACTTGTCCTGCCAAAAACGTCAATAGTGTCCTCCTTGTGAAACACAGCTGGAGTGAGCTGTGTCATCCCCCACCCATCCTTTCTCCTCCTCCTCCGTAGCATATTGGTGATAAGCACAGGCTCCCTCATTCCTGGTCTCTACGTGTCTTATCTTCAAACATTTGAAATGGATTTGTTTTATGGAGAGGAAAAGACAGGGGCCATGGAGTCAAAAAGACCAGGACAAATTGTTCTGTTTCTGCCACTTCCTCTGTGGAAACTCAACAGAGTTAATGATTCTTAGAGACCCAAACTCATCGGTGTAATGCTTCCCACAGTATCTACGGTGATAAAGTGATTGTGAGGATGGCCATCATTCTGCAAAATCCCTAGAAGTGAGCAATATGGCTCAACTGTGAGAATTAAATAAGAGAACTCACACAGAGTACTGGATGCATAGCAGACATTAAATACACTGTAGATATTACACATCAAGTGGCGCACACTGTGCCTGGCATGAAATAGAATTGCCACAAATTCCCATCCCTTTCCCTCCCTTCCTCCCCCCATAGATGGCGTGTGACTCACTGAAAGTCCCCTATGATTTGTTCGATAGGGCTCATGAAAAAGACACAGTCCCTACTTACAGAGAATTTAAAAATTAGAGGTTCCAATAAGATATATATATATATTTGTATATATGACAGTGAGACAAGTATCAAATGTACTAAACTCTAAAAATTTGCAATCCACCCCTTCCGCACCTTACCTCCCGCTATCCCAAAAGGAATGACGTTTTGATCATTCGGTCCATTACCAGGTCTCTATCATGCTCCCAGAGGGAGTAAACAGAGGACGGTAGAAGCCATATTGTCCTAACTAAGACCAGGTGAGGCAGAAGAAGGGAAGGGTGGACAAAGAAGACATGGAAGACGTGAGAAAGAAGGGGAGAGAATGAGAAGCAGCTTACTGGAGCAGTGGACCTTGGGATGAGAGATCCTGTATGGGTGTTTGGAGATTACCAAGGTACTAGTGTACTTTGCCATGTGGAGACTAGAATCAGAGTAGCCCCAGTGTGAGCTCCTGAGATAAGGTGATGATAGACTATAACTCCAAAAAGATTCTCCTAAAAGATTTCTACAAAGCCTTTTGCATACCCACAAGGTCCAGGTTCTCGCTTCCCTTCCCTCATGCTCTCAGTTCCATACCACATCAACCCAGATCTAAAACCCAGTTCTTTCTTCAACTCCCTCTAAAACCTTCTTGCTCAAAGCTCTGTGAGAGGGCCAGACTGCCCTACAGGGGTGTAGGAGAGAATGGGATTACATCAATATTGTGCCCACAATGTCAGGGGGAGCGTCAGGCCCCTCTTTCTAAAAGACCTTTGCCACCCACCACAGAGCAGCGCTCTTCACTGCCCAAGGGCCCCACCCCACCTTGATAGGTCTCACCAATTCCTCCCTCTCTTCCCATCCCATCATCTCACTTCTATTCCCTGCCCCTCCCTCTCAGAAGCAGAAAGCAAATGCCTCTCTTTTCCTCTCCAGCAGAGCACCTGAGCCATCCCTATATGTGCCTACAAGCCCACAAAAACCCCTGCCTTTTGGGATGCCTGTCCCCTTAATGAACAAATCAAGGTGTTTTGGTCAAAGTTGTTCACACTCTTAAAAAAAAAAAAAAAAGAAGTCATTCTTCCAGGAATCTCCCAACTATGTTAATGTTAGTTAATACCTTGCTAGAGAGGAAAAACAATCTTTTTTATTCTTAAGAATTTATTTATTTATTTGACAGACAGAGACCACAACTAGGCAGAGAGGCAGGTGGGAGGGGGGCGGGGGGTGGGGGGAAGCAGGCTCCCTGCTGAGCAGAGAGCCCAATGCAGGGCTTGATCACAGGACCCTGAGATCAGGACCTGAGCCAAGGCAGAGGCTTAACCCACTGAGCCACCCAGGTGCCCCAGGGAAAAACAATCTTAACCTGACAATGGCAAGTCCTCCTGTATGTGCTCTTTAGCATATGAAAGTTCTATTGAAATCTCCATTTTCCCTTACCTCCCCCAACCCCACAGTCTATAAAAAGCTGCCCATGACAACCACAATGCCGCAGCTCTTTCTGCCCATGGGTCCTGTCCCCTTACTTTAGTAAACCACCATTTTGCACCAAAAAAAAAAAAAAAAAGAAGAAGAAGAAGAAGTCAGATCATAAACATTTCACCTCATTTTTCCCATCTGCAACTTAAATATGAAATCCAAATTGTTGAGAGAAATGAAGCATACAGAAATCCGGGGGGCTGGTCTGAGAGGATTTCCTGAACAAGGCTGACTTTAAATAGACCCTTGGAAGATAGATGGGATTTGGAAAGAACTGGAGAGGGAATCTGGAGGTATCACAACATAAGTAAAAAATGTGGAGGCTGAATTGGCACAGAGTATACAAAGGAGGGAGAGGAACTTGCTCAGGCTGAAGCCAACAATGCATTGGCTGGTAGTGAAGGATAAAAATATGAGCACTGAGGTGTAATCATGATTGGAGGACTCTGAATGGATAAGGTTAAGAATCTGACCAAAATCTGATCTCTCCTTTGGGACAGGCTAATCCATTTTGGTGGATTTTTTTTTTCTTTAGAGAACCATATCAATGATCCTTTTAGATATGCAAAAGTAAAACAAAAATATGTTGGAGGAGACAGACTGCAGTAGGGTAAATACATCTAATTTAGGCAAACAAACATCATAGCCTGTTTTGTTATGCCCAAAGCCTCTCAGAGCTATGTCTCTGTGAACATTATGGCTTTGGGGGGGATGGAAAAGTTTCTTTTCCATATGGATTTGTCTACCACTCAGCTGACCATTTTTTATTCTTTCAGAGTTGGTGTTTCTTCCTTCATACAGTTGTTTGAAGAAGGATCAGAATGCAAATGGACAGTGTGCCTTCTGTTCCCTTTGCAGAAGAGACAACAGGAGAAAGGGTTGGGGTTGCCTTTCGTACAACTCAACAAAGATGGTACATTGATGTTCATCAAACAGTGCCGTTGTTCTCATAGCCTGACTTCGCAAAGCTTTGCTGTAGTAACACTGAACTTACCAAATAAACTCATCCTAAGAAAATAATGCTGTGTTCATTTATTTTAATATTTTAAGAATCTTCATAAAAATTTTATTAATCTTTTGATGAAAAGATTCTTATAGTCTGTAACTACGATTTTTCCATACCCATCATCCACTCCCTTTGATTCTAGAAATAGCACTCTAGTTTTCCCTCAGAAGCCAGCCTTTTCTGCTTCTCAGGCACTTGGTTTCAATAGGAATGCTGCCCTGCCTCTGCGATATGTGGGGCAACAGCAGCATTACCATTCAGGGAATGCCATCTGCTGGCTTGGTGTTTGGTGGCCTGTCCTTTTCACCCAATCTGAAGATAGAAACCCAATCTCTCTATTTTAATTTTCTGCTTAGCTTTTTATCATTATGTGAAATCTTTTCTTATTGTTCACTCATTTTTCTGTGGGGTGTGTGTGTATGTGTGTATTTCTCACTTCTGGAATGAAAGTGGGGATCATGTATGTCTTCTTAATGCTATATCCCCAGGAACCTAAAATCCCACTTGAACATAGAAAATAATTCATGTATTCGATGGAATGGTTCAACAAACAATGAAACAATGAAATAGTTCAACAGTGGAAATGTAGCTTAAGTGGGTCCAAGAGTTAATTCTGGAAATGTTGTTGACATGATCAAGGAAGAGTCATTCAATTGTAAAGCTATAAACCTAGAGCTACCTCAGGTCACTCAGAGTAAAGCCCTCCACCCTAAGAATGAAGTCCATACCAAAGAAGATAGAAACAGGTGTAGAAAAGCAGGTTCCTGATAAAACCGGTGAACACCTAGGTCTAACTATGCCTGAACTCAGTTAACTCTGGATGTTTTGCTATTGGGATTCACAACTGTCAGACTATAGGTGTGTCTGTTGACCTTGCAACAGAGCCAGACTCAGTACTACAGAGCACCACAGGCCTGAGACGAGGGTTGTAGTCTCCAAGAAGGATAGTGTCTGCATTGTACTCTTCCCAGAAATTTTTCCTGAAAAGAGGGAAAACCTGAGCAGGAAACATTAACATACACATTGTTTCCTGGGGGACCAAGGGAACAGCTCAAAACTCATGGAACAAGTACAGACACAACAGACACCATGGCCATGTGCCCACAATCTATTCTACTTCCCTCCACAGGAAAACTGCCTGAAGAAGGAAACCAGACATCATGTCCTTTTATAAAGAGTGCACGGTACTTGTTTAGTATTTCTCTCTTGTGGCCCAGTGTGATACAGAAATTAAAACCATTGAAGACATTGCCCAATGATCTGGGTTCCAGTTCCTGCTCTTTTTGCCCTCTAAACTAAGGTCACAGAAACTTCCAATTGTTCCTTCAATATTTCCCATCCACACTCTTAGGAGGGTCGTGTTTCTCTGATGATTCTTGATGAAGACAACTGACCAAAATTCAGATGAACTAGTTTAAGCCAAAGGGGGAACCAGCATATTTACAGACACTGGGAATCTTAAGAAGATTTTCCAGGAAGTCCAAATTGGATTAAGTCTAAGACTAGATTACTGGGGACAATGCCCCCAGACATTCCTTAAAACTCTGGGGCACCTCAGAGAATGAGGGTTCTCTAGCTATGGCTAGAGCATCAAGAGATGAATGATTCTTCATATGACAGCCTGTTTCTTTTCATACACTTTCTCATCCACTTCTTTCTTCTGTGTCCTGACTCCATCATCTCCGCAGGCTGGACTAGGAGACAAGAGGACAGAGGCCTGTTTGCATATAACATGGCCCAGGAGATATGGTCCTACTATTAAGGGAAATAAGTTTGAAATACAATATTGAAGTCAGATTGTTGAGGAAGTATGCATTCATTCTAT
Source organism: Enhydra lutris kenyoni (assembly GCF_002288905.1). Taxonomy (NCBI): domain Eukaryota; kingdom Metazoa; phylum Chordata; class Mammalia; order Carnivora; family Mustelidae; genus Enhydra; species Enhydra lutris. The sequence goes on from NW_019154139.1 coordinate 16,600,117, forward strand.
TGAAAATGGGTTATTATCTAAGACAGATAACACACACATCTAATATGGAACTTAAAGACGAATAAAAACATCTTGAATAGCATAGTCACATAGAAATATAATGCAAGTCACAAATGTAAATTTAAATTTTCTAATAACCACATTACAAAAAGAAAAAGAAAAGGCGGATCTTGTTTTGATAATATATTTTACTTAACACAATATATTCAAAACTATTTCAATGTGTAATCAATATAAGGAATTTATTCCTTCAATATAAGGGAATCATTAATGAGATATTTTATATTCTTTTTTCTCTTACCAAGTCTTCAAAGCCCAATACATCTTTTATATCTTAGTCTGGCCTTGTCCCATCTCAAGTGTTCAAAGTCATGATTAATGGTTATCATATTAGGCAACATAAATCTCAAAAATGTTAATGGGAAAATCATTACAGTGAATATCTGCCTTTCTTCTCCATTATAATTCTTTTCCTTGAATGGTATCCTTGAATATTCCTCTCCAGAACCACCTGTCTCCTACTTAGCTCATATGCATTATGGATGGAGTTGATGCCATGCCAGATTCATAGGAGGTGGCTACTCAGGTCATTATATGGCCTTGGACATAGTGATTGGTTCAGGGGATGGACATATGACCCAATCAGAGTCATTGAAATACAGTGATTCTTTTGTTGGGACGTCTGAAAAAGAAACATCCTCTTTTCTGCAGGATTGAATATGGGAGCATATGACCCTGGAATACCAAAAGCCACCATGAAGAGCCAGAAATGAAGCCACCATGTTAAAGGTAGAGGAAGATAAAAAGAAATTCAGCTGTCATGGCCTAGAGAATTCCTGAGCTTTTCAGTTATATGGATCAATAAACTCTTTACTCAAACCAGTTTGAGTCTGGAGATTTTCTAAAGAGTCCTGATATAAAATGGAATATGTGCCCCACTCTCCTGGAGGAGGTAGTATAGACTCCTTTGTATCTTCTGAGAAGAGAAGTAACTTGACTGGTGATACCAGTAAATCCTGACATCCATTGAGCTACATGTATCAGGAGAGAGCATCACTTCCCTGAAAACAGCAAAGTGTTTGTTTCTCATTCTCACTTTTCTCTTGTTGTTTGGGATGATAGACCTAACAAGGGATCTACTCTCTCTGTGCCAACTTTCCCCTCAGAAGTGACCTTACAAAAATAAAAGGATTCAATGGCAATAATATTAAAAACTGTTTGCCAACAAATTAGGTAACATAAATCAAATTTTTAAGATTCCGAAAAAGACACAACTACAGAAACTGACTCAAGAATAAATAGAAATTTGAATATGCCTATAACAAGAGATTAAATTAACAATCAAAAAACCCCAGTGAACAGCCCAGGTCCAGATAGCAGCACAGGTGAACTCTACCAAACATATAAAGAATTAATATCTATCCTTCACAAACTCTTTTGAAGAGGAGGAAACACATTTCAACTCATTTGGGGAGGCCAGTATTACGCTGAATCCAAAATCAAATGTGTCATAAGGCAGATAACTATAGACCAATATCCCTTATGAGTATAGACACAAAAACTCTAGAAAATGTTAGTAAATAGAATTTAAACGTAAATAAAAAAGGATTATGCATCATGACCAAGTGGAGTTTATGCCAGTAATTCAAGAATTGTTCAACATATGAAACCAGTATATGAAAATCAATCAGTGACTCATTAATTAAGTCAAAGAAAAAACACATTGTCATCTTAATAAACACAGAAAAAAGCATTTGATATACTCCAGTACCCTTTCATGGTAAAAACATTTAACAAACTAGAAATTGAAAGTAACTTTCTCAATCGGATAAAGGGTATCTATGAATGGCCCACAGCTAACATCATACTTACTGGTGAAAAACAATACTTTCTCTCTAGGATTAAGACAAGGCAAGGATGTGAACTCACCATTTCTATTCAACACTGTGCTAGCCAGTGCAATTAGGCAAGAAAAAAAGAAAAACCTGTCTAGGAAAGAAGAACGTAAAATTATTTCTATTCACAAATGACCTGATCTTGCATATAAGAAATCCTAAGGAATATGCTAAAAACTATTAAAGCCAGTAAATGCGTTTAGCAAGGTTTCACAATACAGCATCAGTGTACAAAAAAGTCTGTTGCATTTCTATAAATTTTCAATATAGCCCAAAAATTAAATTGAGTAAACAACTCCATGTATGATATCATAAAAAAAAAATACTTAGGAATAAAATTAAATAAGCATAAGCCTCATACATTGAAAATTATAAAACGTTGCTGAAAAATAATGAAAGAAACTAAATAATTAGAAAAGCAAACCATGTTCATAGATTGGGAGACTTACTATTGTTAAGATGATAATATTCTCCAAGTTGATCTATAGAGTCAAAGCAATCTCTACCAAAGTCTCAAATGCCCTTTTTGCAAAAATTGAGAAGCTTATAATAAAATTCACATGAAAATTTAAGGGACCAGGAATAGCCAGAACAATCTTGAAAAAGAACAAAGTTCAAGTATTCACACTTCCTGATCTTAAAACTTCAGATGTACAGTAATCAAGACAGTCTGCTACTGGCATAAAAATAGAAATACAGATCAGTGGAGTATAATTAAGAGACTAGAGATAAATCCTTAAATTTATGGTCACTTGACTTTCAAGAAGAATGCCAAGAGAATTAAACAGGGAAATGATAGTCTTTTCAACAAGTGGTCTGGGAAAACTGGACACCATGTGTAAAATAATGAAATTAGATCCCTACCTCACACTGTATACATAAACTAACTGAAAATCGTCACAGACCTAAATGTAAAAGCTGAAACTATTTTTAATTTATCAAACTCTTAGAAGAAATCATAGAAGTAAATCTTCATGACCTTGGATTAAGCAACAATTTCTTAAAGATGTACAAAAAATACAAGTGACAAAAAAATATTAAAATGGAAATAAAGGGGCACCTGGGTGGCTCAGTGGGTTAAGCCGCTGCCTTCAGCTCAGATCATGATCTCAGGGTCCTGGGATCGAGCCCCGCATTGGGCTCTTTGCTCAGCAGGGAGCCTGCTTCCTCCTCTCTCTCTGCCTGCCTCTCCGCCTGCCTGTGATCTCTCTCAATGTCAAATAACTAAATAAAATCTTAAAAATAGAGAGAGAGAAAACTTTAAAAATATAAATAAATAAATAAAAATAAAATGGAAATAAAATATTCTATGCTTTAAGGGATACTATCCATAAGCAAAAATACAAACTATACAATGGGAGAAAATATTTGCTAATCATATATCTGAAAAGGGACTTGTATCCAAAATATATTTTTTTAATCACAAATCAATACTAAAAAGACTACTCAATTTAAAAATGGGCAAAGGGAGCACCCAGGTAGCTCAGTTGGTTAAGTGACCAATTCTTGATTCCACCTCAGGTCATGGTCTTGGGATCATGAGATGAAGCCAGCAATGGGCTCCATGCTGGGTGTGGTGCTTGCTTAAGATTCTCTCCCTCTCCCTCTGACCCTCCCCTCCATGGCACACTCTCTCACTCTCTCTCTAAAATTAATTGAGTAATTAATTACTCTCCAAAGTATTTGAAGAGGCATTTCTTCAAAGAAGATATACAAGTAGCCAATAAGCATATGAAAAGATGCTCAAAATCATTAATCATCAGGGAAATGCAATCAAAACCATAACAAAATATCACTTCATACCCATCAAGATGGATATAACCTAAAAAGCCATTGACCCCACAACGTACTGTCCTTTCCTGGAATACTGAAAGTCTTGGGAAGTTACACTACAAAAGATAATGCAGGGCATGAGGTCTATTATATAAATCCATATATGCATTAGTAAAATACTAGAAGAAAACTGTAGTAGTCAGCTCTATGTTATTTGTATTGATGTTTCTTAGGTTTGAGGTGTTTTTTCATATTTAATATTAATAGGAATATGTGTCATTCTTCTTTGAACTAAGTTATTTCACAATCCTATTGTGTTCAGGAAATTAATATTACAGAGAGTACTAAAAATAAAGGTAACTTATGTGAATCTACTGAGTTTTACTTTACAGATTTATCTTCACAATTAAATTTGTTTATTCTAGGATTTATTTTGTGTTATTTCCATTCAAAAGTAAAAAATGGACTTCTTTCTGTGATAAAAAAAGAAAACGGACAATAACAAATATTGGCAAAGATGTGGAGATATTGGAACTCATATATTGCTTGCAGGAATATAAAATTATGCAGCATTGGGGTTCCTGGGTGATTCGGTCAGCTGAACATCCAACACTTGATTTTGGCTCTGGTCATAATATCTGGGTCATGGGGTCAAGCTGCAGGTCAGGCTCCACACCTGGCCTCACCCTCCCCCTCTGTCCTTCCCTCCACTCACACATGTGTGTGTTCTGTCTCTCTCTCAGACAGATGAATACATCTTAAAAATAAATAACGAGGCCTCCTTGGAACACCGTTTGGCAGTTCTGCACAAAGTTAAATATTGAGTTATGACTTATTAATTCCACTCCTAAGTATATGCCCAAAAGAATTGAAAACCATGTCCACACAAAATCTGTAAATGAATGTTCAAAGAAGAATTACTCATAATAGCCAATAATGGAAACAACCCAAATGTTCAACTGATGAACAGATATTCAAAATGTGGTATATCCATACAATGGAATATTATTCAGCCATAAAAAGGAATGAAGTACTGATACATGCTACAACATGGATAAACCTTGAAAACATTATGGTAAGTGAAAGAAGTCAATCACAAAGACCACAGATTGTATGATCCCATTTATGTGAAATGTTCACAATAGGCAAATATAGAGAAAGAAAACTAAGTAATAGTTACCTGGACCTGCAAGGGAAGAAGGTAGGGGGATAGAGAATGAGTGCTATTAGGTACAGAGTTCCTATTCGGGTAAATGAAATGTTCTGGAATTAGTGGTGATAGACACATGCCTCTGTGTATATATAAAAATCACTGAGATGCACACTTTAAAAAAGATGAACTTTGTGGTATGTGAACCATACCTCAATCAAACTGTTATTTGAGGGGTGCCTGGGTGACTCAGTCAATTAACTGTGCCTTCAACTCAGGTAATGGTCCCAGGGTCCTGGGATCGAGCCCCACATTGGGCTTCCTGCTCAGTGAGGAGTCTGCTTCTCCCTCTCCCTCTGCCCCTCCCCCTTACACATTCTCTCTCTCTCTCTCTCTCTCTCTAATAAATAAATAAAATCTTTATTTTTAAAAAAACCTGTTATTTGGAAAAATACTTCAAGAGCTCAGGGAGGACTTTCCAAAAAAAAGACATTAAAAAAATTTCTCTTAAAAGGGAAGAAAGTTAATTATAACCAAGTAAGGCACATTTAGTAAAAAAAAATTTTTGATGAAAGTTAAGAAGGTTCTAAAGTTAAAAATTATATAGAAATTCCAAAAATTAATACATACACACTTCAGGAGCTTATGATCTAGTGGAGGACATAGTTGTAGGAAATAAGAAAATATAGATTATTTAGCATTTGTTAAGTTCCTAGTGTATCACACTTTTTTAAACATATATATTTTCATTTATATCTCACAGCATCTTATTTTTTTAGCATTTTTGTACATATTTTTTAAATTTTTATTTATTTTTTTAAATTCTTTTCAGTGTTCCAGAATTCATTGTTTATGTACCACTCCCAGCGCTCCATGCAATACATGCCCTCCATAATACCCACGACCAGGCTCACCCAAATTCCCACCTCCCACCCCTCCAAAACCCTCAGATTGTTTTTCAGAGTCCACAATCTCTCATGGTTCATCTCCCCCTCCAATTTCCCCCAACTCCCTTCTCCTCTCCATTTCCCCATGTCCTCCGTGTTATTCCTTATGCTCCACAAATAAGAGAAACCATATGATGCATCCTATTTTTTAAAACAACGAATAAGAAACTCAGAAAGGTTGGTTGAGTTTTCAGACACCGTTCATCTACTAGATGAAATACCTGCGTTTGAACCAAGGTCTGCTTCAACACATAACCACATGAAGAATCTCAAGTTTCCTACATCTCGGATAATCACCTTCATGATTTCTCTCATCTCTCCTGCTACATCTATCCTTTTTCTGGGACACCTGGTAAACCACAGCAGAGAACCTAGCTGCACCAGCAGGCTGTGTTGTGGCCTTCAATAAAACAGCCCAGCCTCTTCCAGAACCTAACATATCAAACTCTTCCTGACACATGGGTATACTTGGTCCCATCCTTGTACAAATGACTTGTTTCTTCTTAAATACACTCATTTATTCTCGTATAGCTACAGTCTTTGTGTTTCCAGCAAAGACATCATGCCTTTGGATTCTGATCCCATTTCAGTTGTGAGTCAAGGGATCCTGGTTGGTGTTCAGTACACTAAACAGTAACCAAAATAAATATCCTGGAAGCCAGAATCCTGAGGCTATCTCCACTCGGGAGGTTGGGAGGTTGTGAGGTTTCCGTTGTCAGTGTATATTTCCCTTTCAAGACAAGGCAAGCTATGTATGTGCTAAGTAGGAATGTTACATGATCTCCTCCCCCCACCCCCACCCCCGCCCCGCAAACCGGTGCTAAAAGGAAAACATGGGTATATAAGAGAGAAAAATGGCGCCAGAAACAAAGAAGAGCCAAACTAAATTTGGCATTTCACCTTCCATTTCCCCCTAAATGCTGCCTACCCACAACCCCAACTCAGTGTCAGATGTTTCAAATGTTTTCATTGTTCCTTCCCCCAGCCCAGCTCAAATCCCAGAAAGAAAGGCGGGGTGAGGGGGTGAGGGGAATCAATGCCGTACAGATGTGTTTATCCCCTCTTGCCTGGATAAAAGACTTCTTTCAAGTATTGTGCATATCTTCCAGGCCGAATCTCTGCATGCTTAGGAGCGCCACATGGCAGTCAGGTCAGGGCTGCTCTTTTGCTGTCCTTCTCATGTCAAATGCAAGCTTTTGTTCTCTGATGTGAAGGTTGACAGATGTGTGTTCTCAGGCAGCCAGCACGCTGAAAACACATGGCAGACTGAAACCCCTGGTCTCCTTGGCCAAAGCACAGCCAATGACTCCATGATTGCCCAAGTGGCTCTAGGACCCCACCAGGGTGGAGACAGGGTGAGACGGGGGTCATGCAGGATCAGGAACATGTTCAGGAGAGCAGAAAAAGGGGGGAGAAACTTCAGTGAGTCCTCACTGCTTCCTGGAACCTGGGGAGCTACCATGAGATCTGCTATGTGTTGGAGAAGCTAGATTTTGATATTAAATTATGGCAGAGGCTTGTGACAGCTTGTGTTACTTAGCAATCTGTTTCCTGATGTGAACTCACACGTAAACACACCTCTCCCTTCCCTCACTCTTTCCCTCCCTCCATCCTTTCTGCCTCTCCTCTTTCCTTCTATATCTCCCTCCTTCCCTCCCTTTTTCTTTCCTTCCTTCCTTCCATCTTTCCTTCCTTCCTTTCCTTCTTTCTTCTCTTCCATTCTTTTCTATCATGTCTCAAATGCTCTTTTTTCTTTCCTCCTTTTACTTTTCTCTCTCATACTCACTTTCTCATTTTTATCTCTGCTTTCCCTCCCCATGTCTGTCTCTCTATTCCCCCCACATCTCTCTCTCTCTCTTACACACACACACACACACACACACACACACACACGCACACACACTCCTCTCTCACACACATCTCCTTACTATGTCTCAGAGACCAAAACATTCTGAAGGCTCCACAGTTCTGCCCTTTGTCAATTCTGGATTCAGATCTTCTTCCTCTGGTCTTCCCCAGTGTTCTGGCCGCTGTTTCGGATGACTGGAACTGCTCTGGCTGCCTGCTTACCTATCTTAGCAGCAAATTATTTTACATTTACAGATCAGATGGAGTTTCTATGTATGTCCTGTTTCCCCTAGAAGTTCTCACCCTTTTCTCTCAACACTGAGCAACCGCATTTCTCTGTGCTCCCTCAGCAGTGGGCAATGAAACTCCTCTGTCCTGCTCCAAGGTCCTCAACATGAGAGATCCAGTCAGACAGAAGGCATTTGTGTCACTGCCGGCCCTGGCTCTCTCCCCCACTTTGTTCTCCCCAACTCTCCGTCTATACTCTTGCCAACTCATCCAAGTCTGGAACTTGCCAGCTGCCACATCTTGTGATTTGAAATTTTTATCAAACTGTATTAAGAACTGAAGAGAAATGTAATCTAAATTTGTGATGGTATGGGGGCACCTGGGTGGCTCAGTTGGTTAAGGGTTGTCTTCAGCTCAGATCCTGATCCCAGGGCTCCTGATTGAGCCCCATGTGGAGCTCCCTGCTCAGCTAGAAGTCTACTTCTCTTTCTGCCCTCCCCTTGCCCCTGCCCCTGCTCATGCTCTGTCTTTCTCGCATTCTCTCTCTCTCAAATAAATAAATAAAATCTTTAATAAATAAATACATATATACATACATAAATTCGTGATGGCATGGAGAAGGCATGTGTTGAGAGGACAAGGGATCTGTATTTGAACTTTACAGTAAAGTAGGTGTGTTACCTTAGTGTGTTAGAGCCTCTGATGGTTATCTCCTGAGATGCATTCTCTCTTTATTCCTCCACAACTTTCCCTCCAAAATATTGCCTGGGTACATAATTACCTCAACAAATAGTATACTTCCCAAGCTCCCTTGCAGCTAGGTATGGACATATGATGAGTTTAACTGATGGGATATAAGTTAATATGACTTATGTGATCCTTCTATATGGAAATCCTTATGAACGTATGATAGGGCTTGCACAACACCCATGATGTGTACTTAAGTGGAATGTTTGTGCCATTCTTTGTCCTTCTCTTCCTTCTTGGAGGCTGGATTAAAGGTGCAATAGCCAGAGCTGGAGCAGCTATATTGTGGTCTCCGGACCCCAAAGTGGAAGTCTTATTGAGGATAAGAGATCAACATGCCTGAAAGGAGCTTTGTTTCACTGATCTTCATGGAGTTGTTCCTTTAGCCCTGGGCTGCTGATGTTCACATGAAAACAAACAGACTTATATCTTATGTAAACCACTATTTTGTTTTGTTTTGTTTCTTTGGGTTTGTTTGGTTGGTTGGTTTTGTTGTTGTTGTTATTGTTGTTGCTTATTTTGTTGTTGTTTTTTCTTATTTTGCTTATTTTTGGAGTTGTTGTTACTCAATTCCCCCAACTCCAAAAGGAGGTCAGAATATACGATCGCTAAGTCTATCCCAGGTCTGAAATGCCAATGATTCCAGTTAAAAGTTGTGAATGCCTTTACAGAGCTCAACATTTCTAAGTTAAACTGCAGATTCAACTCTGGGTCAGAGTGGCTGGCACAGCTTAAAAGAAAGCCACAGCTCTCATTCCTTTTCTCCCCATCACTCTATCTATTTAGTGATGATGAGTTCCCAGGGCCAGGCTGAGGAGACCCAGAACAAAAGCAGTTATCAGTCATTGAGCCCTCACCATGTACAGGGCTTCATTTACTTGTCACAACGGTCCCAGGTACCCTCATCACCCCCTTTTGTGGTTAAGAAAGATAGTTGGTAACAGACAGGATCCAACGAGAGTGTGTGTGACTCCAGAGCCGGTTGTTTCCCAAGACGACATCTCAATATGGGGAGCCCCGAGGAGAAAATCCACCAAGTAAACCTGTGTGTATGCATGTGCGGAAGGGAGACTGATAAGCACAACCTGGCTACCTGATATAAGGTCAAAGAAAGACCAGTCCACCCCAAATCCTTCTTTCATGATCAAAGTCAGAGACACGGTATGCTATGTCCCTTTACGTGAGCATGATCCAGTTGGTGTAGCAGGAGATAATATAGTCTGCTGTACTGAGGATAGTGATCTTCTGGGGACAGGTCAAATCCTGGCCAACAGGAAATACTGGAGCTGGGAAATGCACCCTACTCACCTCCAACAAGCACAAAACACACCCCAGTTGTTATGTTTTTGTTTTTGTTTTTGTTCTGTTCTGTTTTCCAGAGAAAGTCAGGCTTGCCTTTTTCTCCCTCTTCAAATCAATCCAGCCCCAACCCCATGTCTGCAGAAATAAATAAGGCATGATCCCACCCTCAAGGAGGACACAATACTGCACTCACCTTTATAGTTGAGGTATTCATGGATTCTCTGTAGGAAAGGTTTATTGTCCTCATTCTACAGGTCAGGAAGCTGAGGCCTAGAGAGATAAAATGACTTGCAGTAAACTCATGATGGAGCCAAGATTTGGATCTTAGTCCAAAGACTCCAAAGCCCATAAAACTCCATGCTGAACATCAGCCTCCTTAATGAGATCAGGCTCCTAATCTCAAACCAACACTTCTTTCTAAGAAGCCAGGCCCATTTTAAAAAAGGTAATAATGTATTTCAGCTCTTGATCATACGTATCATTCTAGAATCACCAGTGGCTGGAGGTACCTTAGAGAATATTTAGAACAACAGTGTCCCCCTAAAGTTGAGGGATTTGAGTCCTAGAGATGTGGCATCCTTACCAAGGCTCTCACTTCTCTCTATGGCAAAGCCAGCATCAAACTCAAGGCCATGACTCCTGTACTACTATTTCTATTTTGAGAGGTGGCAATAAACACTAGTGGTTCAGCCTGTGAGCTCTGGAATCAGACAGTCTTGGGTTCAAATCTCAGCCACACTACATCTAAGCCATATGATATTACACAGTTTCTACAACCTCCCTATGTCTTACATGGCTCATGTACACTTGGAGGTGATAATGGTTCCTGTTAGGATGATCAAAGGAGGTGACATAAGGCAGCAATCAGCGTAGAGTCTGGCACACAGTAGCTCTTTGGTAAACTCCACTGCCTTATTATCATCTAAGCACATTATCTCTCCATAGACATGTCATAAAGAAGGGAGACCAAGGCATTAGGGAAGAGGGACAAAATTCAATGTGTATAGAGAACACATGCATTTCCCTCATCTCGAGTTGACAATGATAGATAGAACCTGGAGGTCATATCATATCTCCAAAAAAGAATTCTAAGCAAGAAGACAGGAAGCACGGAGCACTGACATCTCCCACCTCTGGGATCACTTTCTTATCTGCTAATGCATCATTTGACATGTGCCTACACACATCACCTAGAAGGTTCCAGTCTTCTCCCATATGTGAGAAATTCCTCATTCCACAAGTATTAGGATTTCTAGGGATTAGTGGGAAAGGCAGTTAAATATCCATATGCCTCAGAATGAAGAGAAGGGAGAATCCCACTCATTCCCCTACCCATGTCCTCTCTCCCCTCTTACTGGTCTCACCCTCCACACACTTCCCCTGCTCTGAGCCTTCTTCAGCAGTTGAGTTGGCTACTGTATGAAGGCACTGTTCAAGGCAACCACAAACCCCACAGTAAAAGGGATAGGTGGCTGTCTGTGTCTTACCCCAAGCTTGAGAACAAATCCTAAGCACCCAAAATCTTACAAGTTTCAGATTGCTTCCAATATATACACAAGATGGCAAGGGGCTTCTCTTTTTAAAGACAAGTTAGAACTAGCCCCACGTGGACCCAGTCTGTAACACCTGCTGCTGCCTTTACAGACTAGAGGAATGAAACACAAGGCAGTGAGACAAGCAAAAGTGTCTCACCTGGCTCCCCAGTCACTGGGAAGGTGGCCTGCAGGTCACCTACAGGACTTCTGACCTACCAAACAACCAGTAAACTTTTTCTGAAGGAGGCTGAGTTGTGTGTCACTAACCAACTTTTCTTTCCAAATAGCGGCTAGGAAGATGTATCCAATTTGTGGCCCTGGAAATGTGAGGATAACACACATATGAAAAGGAAATTATAAGGAAGTCATTGTGCTAGGCTTCCAACCTTTCTGCTGGCTCCACCTATGTTTTTGTTAACCTGATTATTTATTTTATTTTATTTTATTTTATTTTATTCAGAGAAAGAGAGATAGTGTGGGGTGGGGGGTGGTGGAGAGCAGGGGAGTGAGAGAGAAAGAGAATCTTAAACGGTACCATACCTAGCATGGAGCTCAACACAGGGCTCAAACCAGAGACCCAGAGATCATGATCAGAGCCAAAATCACAAGTTGATCACTTAACAGATTGAGCCACCCAGAAGCCCCATCATTTTTACCTAATCTTTAAAGCAATGCCATTTTGGGGCACCTGGGTGGCCCAGTTGGTTAAGCGACTGCCTTTGGCGTGGGTCATGATCCCAGGGTCCTGGGATCAAGCCCCACATAGGGCTCCCTGCTCAGTGGGGAACCTGCTTCTCCCTCTCCCTCTGATGCTCTGCTTGCTTGTGCCTCTCACTCTCTCTGTCAAATAAATAAATAAAACCTTTTTTAAAAAATAAAATAAAATAAAGTAATGCCATTTTATATAATGTAAACATACTCTTAAACCTGAAAATCTTTTCTGAATCAAAGTGAAAATAAATAAATAGGACAAAACAATGTCTACAGAGTTGTTTTAGAATTATCAATAATGTATGTGAGTTTCTAATACTATCACTGAGTTGGTGCTAAACAAATAGTGACATTTCACACACATTATCAGGCTTATTACATGCACTCATAGGCATGAGGCTGGATTGATCATAAAGAAATAGAGACCCACAGATGTTCAACAAGGAAGTGGATTCCCCAAGCATATTCTCCCAAACTGGCAGCTTTCCGATAATTTTTCAAGTAATTTATGGGCATAATTGACTATAATTAAAGGCATAGCTGGTAACAACAAATGATTATTGAGAGTATGATTCTTTTTTAAGTGATACAGTGTGAAAGCAAGACCATGAAATCTACACCAAAAGTAGAAAAATGTTGAAGTTTGTTACCTCACTAATCAGTGACACAGATGTACCACCACCAACAACCAACCCCAATCATTACCAGTATCACTAATGGTACCACCGTCAACTCCACAACACCTCCATCACCTCCAACATAACCTCCACCATCAGCACTATCAACTCCACCATCCCCACTATCACCTCCATCACCTCCATCATCAACACCATCACCTCCATCATCACCTCCATCACCTCCATCATCACCTCCATCATCACCATCGCCTCTATCATCACCACCATAACCTACATCATCACTACCATCACCTCCACCATAACCTCCATCACCTCCACCATCACCTCCATCATCACCACCATTACCTCCACTATCACCACCATCACCTGCACCATCACTACCATCACACTATCACATCCCACCATCACCACCACTGCCACTATTATCACCATCGTCACCACCACCTTCAAAACCACTCTGACCTGGCTCCACACCCACAGTTACACTCATGATATTAAAGCCTAGCTATGCTTTTAAATACAACTAAAATAAAAAGAGGACTTTTGGTAAAGTAGAAGAAGAGCCAGGAACTCTTTTTAGCATAACATCAGCATAAATGATATAAGTGCCTGACAAATGTTCTGTCCACAAGTCCAAAGACAGGAGAAGTTTAAAAAAAGGAAGTTTTTATCTTCTAGCCCCCATGAGAAGGGAAGCTACCTGGTCAGGCGAGATAAAAGGTTCTATGCCCATGGGAAGTCAGAGGCAGAGTGAAAAAGAGGAAAAGCCTGTTTCAAAGCCTCTCATGCCACATGCACTCAGTGGGTACTGAAAGATGGGACTTAACTGTAAAATAAAGGACTCTTTTGTGCATTATCCTGGACTCTCTGAGTGTGCTTGGCTGACTAACAGTAAGAGAATTTAATAATAAACTCTGCCAGATCCAGTCTCCATCAGTAGGGTTGTGGAACTAGGGTTATATTGGGGGTCTGCCTAAGGGAAAGAGTTCTTTTGATCTTGTAAATGGAACATTTTCCAAAAAAGCAGACTTTCACACTGCCAAGATGGGCATCCTCTAACTGTATTGCCTGAGTTTTAGTATCTAAGTGCTTCAACTTTAAGGACCTGTTTGTATGCTAGTTTTTGAAAGAACAGTGAAAAGGGAGAAAACCCCCATTCCATCCCACTGATGATGAGCCTCAGCTACCTACAGCTCATGGGTTCCTAGCACACCAGAGGAGCTCAGAAGAGCACAGGGCATTTTCGTTGTAGGGAAAGCTCTGTTACAGATGAGCTGCATGATCTTGAGTGAGTGATTTCATCTCCCAGGTTCCTGAGAATGAGGGAATTGTCCTAAACCATTGGAAAACCCTTTCCAGATTTATGCTTCTTACTGAATACTTCCTACCATACACTTTCTGTCTCCCTGTACTGATCATGGGCAACTTACTTGGGCAAGTCACTTGATCATTCAGGCTTAGTTTTCTCATTTCAAGCCAGCAGCATGTACTGAATACATTCATACATCAAGCACTGGAGATAGAAATTTGATGCGGCAGAATGCCACATCCTAATTTGTCCCCCTCCATGTCATCATGCCCTTTGCCATGTGACTTTGTGCTTCATTCTGCTCAAGAGGTAGTGTGGATTCTTCTGCCTCTTCTGTTTGGGTTTGACCTTGTGACTCGCTAATTCCAGTAGTATACAGCAGACATGAAGAGGGGCTAGTTCCAAACCTGGGCCCTATAGGGCCTTATGTTCTTCTGCTTACCCTCTAGCACCTCTGCCATTGCTCTGAGAAGAGCATCCCAAAGCAAGTCTAGTTGGCTATCCAAAGATAGGTGGAACAGAGCAGACCTATCTCACCAAGCCCAAGCTCTATGAGCAGCCCCCAGACGACACCCAGCTGTGTGAGCTACCTAAGTGCTTATTGCTGCAGGTTACTGAGGCTTGCTAAAAAAAAAAAAAAAAAAAAAAAAAAAAAATGAAGACAGTTTAGGTGATAGAACAAACTTTATTTAACACTTTATGAAGCTAGTATTCTCCATTCTCAATGGTCCAGAGAACTAAAAAGCAGGGAGAAAATGGCAAGTTTTTAACAGAAAGTAAACAAGAAATAGAAAAATTAAAAATGAACAAGGGAAATATTTGAGTCACGTAACAATCAAGGATTGGTCTCCTGGATGGCGTGACTTCTGGGCAAATGGAACCCTTATAGGAACATGAAACTTTAATGCTAGGTTTGGGTTTGCTGACGTTTCTCAGAGTCAGTAATGCCCAGCTGACTAAAGAAATGTCACTGTTGGGTTAACTAAAGATTTCAACAGGCTGTATGGTTGTTTGTTATGCAGCATGATTGTGGCAGTAACTAACTGATCCAGTGAATAAAATCTAGTCCCTTGAGTTCAGTGAGCTCACACTGGAGAAAATGAGACTAGTAGCCACATAGATGTAATCCATTATAAGATATATAAGGCAAAATCTGCTGATGGAGATGTTCCGAATGCTCTGAGAACATAGTAGAAGGGTCTATAATTCTTCTTAAAATGTATCAAAGGAGGCTTTCCCATAGCAAGAGAGGGAAGAAATTGTGACTTCCTCAATCTTGTATCCCTGTGTCAAGCAGAGGGCCTGGTATAGACTGGGTGCTTTAGTTGGTTATTCTGAATTCACCCCCATGCCTCAAGACCCTTCTGTGTCTTCCTCTTTGTTCCAGAAGACCAACTCCTGTGGACCGCTTCACAGGGGCTTTATAGCTGGCAGGTTCAGAGCCATAGTGATCAGAGAGAGAGAGAGTAGAGAGACCGTAGGAGTTTCCTCTCCATTCACACCCATTTGAGCCATCTGGGTACAATGTAATCCTCCTTCCTGATGCCTCCCTTCCTGGAACAGTGTTCAAATACATTTGTTGAATGACTCATCAACTAACATTTAATGGCCATCTACTACAATCCAGACATTTTTTTTCTAAGCACTATTGATACAACTGTGAACCAGGCAGATGAAATCCTGCCCTCCTGGGAGGACGGCCAATAACACAGTGACATAAGATAATGCAGATACAGATATGTAATGTGAGGTAAACAAAGGAGAGGTGAGGAACTAGATAGTCACAGGGGCTCTGGGTTGGATGGGAAATCAGGGAAGGTTGCTCTGAGGTGGTAGCATTTAACCAGAGCCCGCAAATAAAGCAAGAGAGTGAGCATGAGAAGAGCTGGAGAAGCATATTCCTGGAAGAAGGAAGAACAAGTGCAAAAGTGGAAAGGTGAAGACCCAAAGGAGCAGAGCCCAGTGTGGCCAAAACAAGCAAGTACAGATTACGTCAGGAGGACTCAGGGAGGACTAGCCCTGGGGGGATCATGGTAAGGACTCCGGATTCTATCAAAGGACTGACTTCATATTTCAATAGGATGCTATTAGAGAAAAATTATTCTGATAATTGTTAAAATGATAAGGAAGAGTTTATTCAAGACCGTGGAAGTAGGGGAAGGGATGGAACTCAACTCCAAACACAACAGGGATGAGCAGGGATTTATAACCAAACAGAAGAGCAAGGGGGTCAGTGGATGGAAATCACTAAAGGAGATGTCAATGGCAGGGGAGTCTTGCTGACATGGCCTACCAGGATTCTCACTCAAGCCAGGCTGAGGACTTAGATCAGGAGGGGTAAGAGTGGAGTGGGGAGTAATGAATTTGATCAGATATTAAGGGTGGGTTGATTCCTGCTAAAATGACTTAGCAAGATTCTTTGCTAAAACTGGGCTCAGCAGCTCAAGGGCAGGGCAACAGGCTGAGGGGAGCCTGGCTAGAACTTGGTCAAGGAGAGAGTCTTTGTCAATCCCTGGGGCTGCCTTGTGGAGAGTCAAGTGTAGGGACAGGAGATGAGGTGAGGAGTCAGTTAGGAGGCTGTCCCAGGCAATTAGGAGTCCCCAGCAGGAATGACAGTGCACAGTGAAGATGGTGCTTGAAGGAATCCATAGGCATTTGAACTGAGTCTCAAAGGACAAGTAGGAATGAGCCACACTAGGCAAGAAGGCATTCCAGGTAGAAGGAACAGAATGAGCGAAGGCATAGAGGTGCAAAAGGAGGCCTGGAGGAATCATGAGGTGGCCTGCTAGGGAGATCAGAGGCTGCCTATGTCGATACACAGGACTCCAATAACCTAGTTCCTGAGGGAATCCCAACTGGCCATTCCAGCGAAATTATTCCACTGTCTACCGTTCTGCTGGCTTTGCTCAGCATTTCAGAACTGGGCACCAGGCTTCTCGCATTTCTGTCTTCAAAAGTCTTTCATTTTATTTAAGCCCTGAGAGAGGGGGGCCCTGCTTCTCTGAGAGGCCTTGCTGATGGTGCTACGTCCCTTCCAGGAAACCACTTGACTCCCTCTCTCCTGTGGTACCTCTAGATGGTCCAGGTGGTGCCCTTAACTGAGACAGGAGGAGGGCACGGCAGAGAGAGAATGGAGAATATCACATGGAGACCTGGCAGCTCTTGTCTGGGTAAACAGCTAGCAGCCTGGTGAGTGTTTCTTTCATCAGGAAAGGACAGACCCTACCACTAGGTCATGTAAGCTCAACCCCCAAATGTCAGCTATATACTATCGTATGACCATAGGCAAGTGATTTAATCTCTCTATGTCTCAGTTTCTCCTCAATCAGTAGAGGCAAAAATGGTACCTACTTCATAAGATAGTTGTAGAGGGTTAAGGACCTCATGATAGCTCAGGGCTATCTTGATAGCTCGACTTGTGCCTGGTACTCAGAACTGTGCGCTCTTCTCTCTTTCTCCTTTTACATTGCCCAGAAAATATTTATTGGGCTCCTACCTCATGCAGGCACTTTGTAGGGGACAGAGAGGTTAGGGGTGAGCAGACCCAGTTTCCAGGCTCCAGAGGCATACAAATTGGGGAAGAGTTAGTTGCCATCCAGCAGGATAAAAGATGGGATAGTGAACAGAGGGGAATTTAGAGGCTCATGGAAACACCTGCTTGTAAGCTGAGCTCGCAGAAGCCATGGTCTGTGTAAAATAGAAGCCTGATAATGTTACTCCGTTGCTTTATATTCTTCAGTAGCTCCCAATTGTCCTCAGCTTTATCCAAATTCCCTAAACTAGTCTACAACCCTCGAGGATGGGACCTGCTCTCTCCCAGGCCTCATGTGCCATCACGCTCCCCTCTCCCCCAGCCCTGCTGCTCCTCATGGCACATCTCTCACCTCCCAGAACAAGTCCTGCTTGGTCCCACTTCCACACGTCTGCACCCGTGTCCCCAGTCTGTCTCCTTTGTCACTGAGTTCCCATCTTCAATATCACTGCCTCTGGGAAACTTTCCCCCACCTTTTGGGTCTCAGCAGGTGTTCTGAGGACCTATGCTTTCCTCCTCATGGCATTTATCACACTATTCTGTCCAATTACTTATTTTCTCCACTATCCTTCTTCAGTGCCTTGACCACAGGGACCAGGTCTGGCTCATTCCCTCCTGTAAACGCTGACTGCGTGTGCTGTTGCGGGAGCCTGGTACATACGGGTGGAAAAGAATTCAGTTGGTCTGAAACTCCCACTGAGAGCAGCTACTGGAGCAGACCCGGGTTCTTGGCATGATCTAGGCTGCTCCTTAAATAGACCAACTCTTTATTTACCTTCTTAAATATATTCCAGGTCATATAACTCAAAATAAAGCTTGACCGTGGTGACTTCCTACCTGGACAGAAACAATATCTTTCTCAAGAAATCCACTGATTGCCAGCAGCAGGAGCCAGACAACCATGTCATCTGCAGAAGCATGTTCTGAGATGTGGCTGCCCCCTTTTTATAGAAAAAAATAAATAAATAAATAAAATTTAAAATAAAAAACAAAACAAAAAAAAAACAACAGAATGCAAGACAGTGAGGTCCTGCCCAGCCTCGGTGTGAGCTAAGTGGCAGAGCAGGGTGCAAATCCGGACCCAAATGGTAAATATGCTTCCCATTTTCATGCCTCTGTCTTTCATGCCCACAGGATACCCTAATTTTGGGGGAAGAAAGCCTCATTGAGGTTATGTCTCTCTTGTCTGGCCCTTTAAAATGATTTTGAGACTATTTCCCTTGATAGTTTCTTTAGAAAGGGGGATAAAAGCCCAAGAGCAAATAGAAGAGGGGCAGCAGGCTCTGGAAGTCAAATTTCTGCCATTCCTGCTCTGGGGTTTGTGCAATCCCCAGAGACCCGCCGCAGATCCCATGCATTCCAGTGAGTGTGTAATGAAAACAGCCTGGTCTCTAGATGTGGGTCTACGAGAGTGCGGGGCTTTCTCGAAAGTCAAGAGTTATGTTATTTCTCAGCCCCTCACAGAAAGTCAAATCAGGCCGCCTCCGGAAAAAGCGAGGGGCCACCATTGGGGGGGGGGTGCCTTTCCTCTGAGCCAGATTCCCATCCCACCGAACTCCATGTGAGATGCCCTTGGGAGTCATTCATTGTTTGGAATTTAAACATCTCAGACATGGAGAAAGTATTTTTTAGGTATGCCAAGAATTAACCAGCAAGGGCATCCATTTAATTGTATTTGAAACAGAAGCTAATGTTGTTAGCACACCAACCACGTTGTCTGATAGCGCAAGGGGAAGAAGGCCGTGGGGGGTGGGGGGAGGGTGCGGATTATAAAAATATGTGAGAAGAGAAGCTGCTTGGAGCAGACCTTGGACAAAAGCGCTAAAATGACCATTGTTACGCTGAGTTAGTCTTTTCATTAGCGGGCAAAGAAACCCAACTTTGTCGACATTCGTTGTGTTGTTGGGACATCTTTGATCTCCCAAATCAGCAAGAATCCCAAAGGGAAGCTAGCCGTGTTTTTGATTATCTTTAAAGTCTAAAATTCCTTAGGTGAAATTCAGTATGAAACGCATCCATGCAATGGGGAAGGTGAGTGGCTGTGTCAACATCTGGACCCTATTAAGTCTCCGCTATTTTTGCTAGGCAGTGAACTGGAGAGACCAAATTCCTTGATAAAGCTCGAAATTTCCAGGAACTGCTTGTAAAAGGCATTTCTTCTGTCTGGTTATTTTGCATAACACACCACACTGTGAGTTCCTGCGCAGCCAGGCCATGGGGATAAAAGGCATTATCTGTTTGTCGAATTGTCTCTAAAGCTTTAATGCTCTGGTTCACTGTTTGGCTTTGACCTTTGCAGAACACTGTGCAATTTACAACGCCTCTCCGCATACCTCCTGCCTTTTGATCTGCACAGCAGCCCTGAGAGGGAGCAGATGCATATGCTGCCCTCATTTTACAGTTGGAGAAACTGAGGCTGAAGGGAGATCCTGTGGGATCTTTTTCTGGCCAAGCTGATATGACAGTGCTTTGGGATCAGGTGACAAGCGAGTGAATCATCTGGAGATTTAGGCCAAATGATGAGCTTAGATTCTACATGTCTAGCAGCTCCCAGATGATGCTAATGCTGGTCCACGGACCCCACTGTATGTAGGAAGAAAGTTGGAGGTAGATTTGAGACTCAAAATGGAGTCTTAGGGTTCCAAGTCCAAGATTATTGTATTAAATCATGTTGCTTCTGTAGGGCTTAAAATGTAAGTCCCAGAGCCTGACTCTGTGGGCTCAAATCCCACCACTGGCCCTTGTTAGCCTTGCCAACCTTTTTAAATCTCTCCATGCATCAATTTTATTATCTGCAAAGCAGGGATTAAATGGTACCAATACTCGCAGGGTCATTTTTGAGAATTAAAGTCAGTAATGTATTAAAACAATTAGAATAGGACCTGCAACAGAGCAGGAAGGTAGTGAGTCCTTTGCAACCATTATGCTTAGCATACTGCCTGGTATACAACAGGTGCCCAATAAAAGCATTTTTGTCTGATTGACTTAAAATAGTTACCCACCCCTTTAAATCTACAGTTGAGCCTGAAGGAGGAGCCTTCATTTAATCAATCCTCTTGGCAACAAATAGGGCTTTCAGGCTTCATGCTTCTAAAACTAACTAAAGTCTTTTGGATTCTTTCATAGCAAACTCCCAACCTAATCTCAGATTCTCCAGACACAAATGGCAAGGAAGCCTTCCTGCTGCCCCTTATAAAAGCCACTCTCCCTCTTTTCCTTCATCAGCACTTTGATATTACCTCAAGGGAAGGAAAGAACCTGCTGACTGTGTGTTTTCTCCTAAGTAAAAAGTCCCAAAAAGCAAAAAAGGGCAGGAAGAGTGATTACCAACCAAGTAGAAACAGAGTCACCATCAAAATTCTATAGCCAGCAGGATTCCTCAGCAGATTAGTCCTTAGTAAAGTAAGGATGAACACTAAACCAAGATGTGGATTTTTGCAACCCAGCCTCTGATGCATTGCAATTCTGATACTCTTAACACATATTAGGACTTGGTATAAAGCGAGAGATCCTGATATACAGAACTCGGTATTAATCATTTGCCATATTGGTGGGGTTGAGTTCAATTCATTCATGTATCCATTCATTTGACAATTATTAATTGAGCATTGTACTGGGTGAGTAAGACAGATTTGTGGCCTGAATTCCCAGGACTGACAATCTGTGGGCAGTATAGACACAGTTAGACAATTATATGGTGTTGATACAATGTAGTGAATGGCAGACTGCTACAATCTGATTAACCAGTGTGTTATAATAATGTTAAACTAGCACATATTTAATGAAATAACATCAAATTATACAGACCAAAATTGATGGAAGTACCAGGAGAAATTGATAAATCCACCATTGTAATGATTAATTGATCAAGCAAACAAAAAAGTAAAAAATGCAGATCTGAACAACTTATTGACAAACTTGATGTAAGCGCATAGAAACTTGCTTCCCATAATTGGAAAATATGTGTCTCAAACGTGAAACATTTATTTTTAAATTGCCACTCATGCATGTGTATTAAAAAATAAGTCTCAACAAATTTCAAACTGTCACATAGGAGATGTGCATGAGTCTCATAGAGAAGATATTCTCTAACTACAATGCAATTAAGTTAGGTCTCAATAACAAAAAGATTAATAACTTTTAAAACACACTTGGAATTTTTTTTAAATGTATAAATTACTCATGGGAAAAAGAAGTACCTAGTAGAAATTTAAAAATACATAGAACTCAATTATAACAATAATGCTACATATCAAAACTTACAAGTATAGTGAAAGCAATACTTCAAAGGAAATTTATGCTGTAAACACTTGCATTAGGAAAGAATAAAGGTTTAAAATTAATGAATTGAGCAACCAATTGAAAAAGTGATGAAGAGAGCAGAAGAATAATGCTGACACGGTATCAGACAAAAACATAATGGAAAGGATCAACAAAGCTGAAACTTGGGGTTTTTTTGTTTTGGGGAGATTTCTTTGAAAAGACTACACAGATAAATCAGTATCAAGACCAATCAAAGAAAAAAGAACATACAAATTAGAAACAAAGGGAAATCTATAGCACTAACATAGAGATTGAAAATTATCAGTGAATACTTAATGTTTTTAATGTCAATAAATTTGAAAGTGTAGATTAAAATATATAAGTTCCAAATAATCCTAAAATTTATATGGAACCAGAAAAGACCTCAAATAGCCAAAGCAATATTGAAAAAGAAAGCCAAAGTTGGTGGCATCACAATTCCGGACTTCAAGCTCTATTATAAAGCTGTCATCATCAAGACAGCATGGTACTGGCACAAAAACAGACACATAGATCAATGGAACAGAATAGAGAGCCCAGAAATAGACCCTCAACTCTATGGTCAACTAATCTTCGACAAAGCAGGAAAGAATATCCAATGGAAAAAAGACAGCCTCTTCAACAAATGGTGTTGGGAAAATTGGACAGCCACATGCAGAAAAATGAAATTGGATCATTTCCTTACACCACACACGAAAATAGACTCAAAATGGATGAAGGATCTCAATGTGAGAAAGGAATCCATCAAAATCCTTGAGGAGAACACAGGCAGCAACCTCTTCGACCTCAGCCGCAGCAACATCTTCCTAGGAACATCGCCAAAGGCAAGGGAAGCAAGGGCAAAAATGAACTATTGGGATTTCATCAAGATCAAAAGCTTTTGCACAGCAAAGGAAACAGTTAACAAAACCAAAAGACAACTGACAGAATGGGAGAAGATATTTGCAAATGACATATCGGATAAAGGGCTAGTGTCCAAAATCTATAAAGAACTTAGCAAACTCAACACCCAAAGAACAAATAATCCAATCAAGAAATGGGCAGAGGACATGAACAGACATTTTGCAAAGAAGACATCCAGATGGCCAACAGACACATGAAAAAGTGCTCCACATCACTCGGCATCAGGGAAATACAAATCAAAACCACAATGAGATACCACCTCACACCAGTCAGAATGGCTAAAATGAACAAGTCAGGAAATGACAGATGCTGGCGAGGATGCGGAGAAAGGGGAACCCTCCTACACTGTTGGTGGGAATGCAAGGTGGTGCAACCACTCTGGAAAACAGCATGGAGGTTCCTCAAAATGTTGAAAATAGAACTACCCTATGACCCAGCAATTGCACTGCTGGGTATTTACCCTAAAGATACAAACGTAGTGATCCGAAGGGGCACATGCACCCGAATGTTTATAGCAGCAATGTCTACAATAGCCAAACTATGGAAAGAACCTAGATGTCCATCAACAGACGAATGGATAAAGAAGATGTGGCATATATACACAATGGAATACTATGCAGCCATCAAAAGAAGTGAAATCTTGCCATTTGCGACGACGTGGATAGAACTAGAGGGTATCATGCTTAGCGAAATAAGTCAATCGGAGAAAGACAACTATCATATGATCTCCCTGATATGAGGGAGAGGAGATGCAACATGGGGGGTTAAGGGGGTAGGAGAAGAGTAAATGAAACAAGATGGGATTGGGAGGGAGACAAACCATAAGTGACTCTTAATCTCACAAAACAAACTGAGGGTTAATGGGGGTAGGGGGGTTGGGGGGGGTGGGATTATGGACATTGGGGAGGGTATGTGCTATGATGAGTGCTGTGAAGTGTGTAAACCTGGTGATTCACAGACCTGTACCCCTGGGGATAAAAATATATTATATGTTTATAAAAAATAAAATTAATAAAAAAAATATATATAAGTTCCTAGGAAAAAATAAGTGACCAAAACTGACTTGAGGAGAAATAGAAACCCTGTATAATCTTATAACCACTAAGGAAATTTAATCAGCCATATGAATCCTTCTGAAAACAAACACCTGGCCCAGACAACTTTATAGGTACATTTTACAAACTTTCAAGGAACGTGCCTTTCTTATCTTCAAACATCTTTTCCAGGGAACAGAAAAAGAAAGAACACCCTACAACTCATTTTGTGAGGTTAATATAACACTGGTGCCAAAACCAGACAAGGAGAGCTTTAAAAAGAAAAAACATACTCTGATCTTATTCATGAACACAGATGTGAAATTTCCAAACCAAATGTTAGCAAACAGACTTCAGAAATGTATTTTTTTTTTTTTTTAAGTAGCACTTTGTGACCAGGCTGGTCAACCCAAAGAAATGCAAGGGTAATTTAATATCAGAAACTTTATAAGTGTAATTAACACATTAATAGACTAAAGGAGAAAAGCCAGATGTTAACTTGAGTTCTCCAGAAACAAAGGCTAAAGTGTGAGTAAATTTCTGAGAAGTGAGATCCAAGGAGCAGGAGTGAAGGGCGAGAAGAAAGGAGAGTCGAAGAGAAGGAAGGAGAACCAACAAAAACATGAGTTCTCAGGCTGGCCACTGCATAGGTGACTTAATCCCCCTGGACTGTTTGAATCGTCATGTAAAATGCATTTCATTACTGTCCATACAAGAGAAGGACAAATCTTTTGTCTCAGTGCATAAATTTTGTTGAGTGCCAAGTGGTTCCCATACTGAGTCCCACCATAGCATCAGCAAAAAGGGTAGAAAGGTGCGGTGGCGCCGGAAGTTAGGTGTTGCCAGGGGGCACTGCAAAAGGCCGGTTGGAGCTCACACAAAATTGGTCACTGCTGCAGTGACCAAAATAAGAGAAAGTTAAGGCTGAGAGAATCTGAGAATTTGGCACAAGAAGTGTCCAAAGTACCACATAATCTTTTCAGTACAAACAGAAAAAGGTTTTCATAAAATTCAAAAACTATCCATAATTTTTTAAAAAATTTTAAAGGGGCACCTGGGTGGCTCAGTCAGTTAGGCCTCCTGCTTTTGGTTTTGGCTCAGGTCATAATCTCTGGGTTGTGAGATGGAGCCCAATGCTGGGCTCCGTGCTCAGTGCGGCATCTGCTTGAGAGTCTCTACTTCTCCCTCTGTCTCTACCCCTCCCCCTCGGCTCTTTCTCTCTCTCTAAAATGAATAAATAAATCTTTAAAAAATTTTTTTAAATTCTCTTAGGAAACCAAGATAACAAAGAACAAACCCAGTACTAACCCAGTAAACCAGTAAACCTGCAAAAAGCATCATTCTTAGTATAAAATATTAGAATTATTCTTATTAAAACAGGGGAAAAAACCCGAAGATATCACCACCTCTCTTCCACACTGAACTGGAGTAAGAGATTTACAAAGCTATTAGATCCAGTATTTCAATTTTCAAGTCATTTGCATTTCTACACACCAGCAACAGTTTAAAATGTAAATTTAAAGGTATGATTTACATTTGCAGTGAAATAATGTAATATTGGAGATTTTCTTAAAAATAGTTCTAAGGTGGGGGCGCCTGGGTGGCTCAGTGGGTTAAGCCTCTGCCTTCGGCCCAGGTCATGATCCCAGGATCCTGGGATCTAGCCCCACATCGGGCTTTCTGCTCAGCGGGGAGCCTGCCTCCCCCCACCCCGTGCCTGCCTCTCTGCCTACTTGTGATCTCTGTCAAATAAATAAATAAAATCTTTAAAAAAAAAGTTCTAAGGTGAGAGAAGGCAAGGTTGTCGATGAAACAAGACTGATCATGTATTCATAATTGCTGACATTCAGTGATGAGTGCATTGGATTTATTTAACCGGTTCATCTAGCAAGCAGTACACATGAATTGTAAAATAAATTGTAGCTACCTTCATTACTCCCTATGACTCTTAGGAACACTGCTGGGTAGAAAAATCAAATGGAGGAATACTACCTTTAGTCTGACACCATTTGAAGTAGAGATGACAATATGCCTAGCCCATTCACCTACTGAAATTTTGAGATTATATATCACAGAAGCATAGTTTAGCCTAACTTAACTAATAATGTACTTACAATAAGTTACTTAGATACTCTTATTCGAATATGTAATAGTACACATACAAACACTTTTAAGAATGAATGAGAAGGGGAGGCCTGGGTGGTTCAGTCAGTTGAATCTCCAACACTTGGTTTCAGCTCAGGTCATGATCTCAGTGTCCTGGGATCAAGCCTCATGTTGGTCTCCCCACTCAGCGGGGAATCTGCTTGTCTCCCTCTCTCTCTGCCCCTCCCTCTACTCTAACTTGCTCTCTCTCGAATAAATCTTAAAAAAAAAAAAGAATAAAAGAATAAATGAGAGGTGAGGAAGTAAAGGTAGCAAGTATGGACATCTTTAAACAAGTAGTTCTATCACTGGGACCAGAGAAATGGTATAGTGACTGAAGTCACTCTAGTATATCAGACCCTGAAAGGAATGATGACAGGGATGAAGAGTGAATGAGAACTCAGAAAAGAATAGAACTGAAGGAGGAAGGTCCCTGAAGAGGGGTGGGACATTGCAGATCCCAAGTGATCCTTCAAGGGAACTGGGACATCTCTTAGCCCACCTCCTATACACCCGGCACCACACTAGGAAATTTACATGTGAACTGCTCCTCTGGCCTCCGAGTCCTGTGTCTGGGGACGATGGAGCTGTCTTAGGGACACAGCTCTTTGTGTCCCTGGCTAGTACACTGGTGTGTCTGCTCCCAATGTGGTGGCCCCTGGACTGGACCTTTATGTTTCTTATTTTCAGACTCAAGCTCAGCGCAAACATTTCTTTGCCTGGCACAGGCCCAGCCAGGAGGCAGCCCAGTAATGAGGGCAGCTTCTCCTCTGCATCTTCCTTCTTACCCATCTGGGAATCTGCCTGCCTCCCAGCTGGGTTCTGAGCACACAGGTCCCACTCATCCTCTTGGCATTAACCGATAATGAAGGCATAGCCGATGACTAGGGTGTTGGCAGATAGTTGCAGTGTTCTCAGATACGAGGAAGCATGGAGAAAGGGGGGCAACCCTGGAGAGATAGGGAAAGGAGGGGAACGCAGTGCTGGTGGGAAGTGGGTTAAAGTTCTGATTCTGCCCCCTGAAAACTGTGACAAAGAATAAGCCACTGATAACCTCTCTGGTAACCATGGTGATGAAGCTCCAACCTTGCCATGCCAGTAAAAGATGTAATGTACCCAATACCGCTTCCTCTTTCTATACCTTCCCCTAGCGGAGCTTGTGGGCCCTGAACAGGCCATCTGACAACAACCGTCTTCCCCCACGGAGCCCCTGGGGAATCCGCCTCTTCTGCATCCACCCAGCTGCCCCCGACCGGAAAGAAGGCCAGGAGGGAGACAAGCAGGTGAATGGGTCTTGTCACAGCACTCTGGGCGCTTGCACAGGGATGTTCCAAGGCCCAGACAGGCCCAGAGTCTCGGTTTCTCTAGCATGGGTTGTGGCTCGAAGCATCCAACCACCACTGCTCAGCCACACGTTACAGGGAGGCACTGGGCACCCCCTGACCAGCGCTTTTTCCTTGAGCTCTCACAGCAGCCTTTATAAGGGAAGTGTTATTCCTAGACCCATAAAAATAAATAATACAAATAAGAAAGCTGAGGCCTAGCTTAGGTAGAGTGAGGAAGTCGCCCAGCTGAGAAGTGGTGGGACTCAGCGGAGTGGAGCCCCCCTGGGACACAGAGGCCTGAGCCCCTCCTCTGTCTCTGTGGGCTCCCAGAGCCCTCCAAGAAGAGGAACCGGCTGCTGCCCAGGAGAGCTCGGGGCCACCACAGCCCCTGGTCGCGCTGGACCCTGTCGCAGGACTCCTCTTGCCCTGCGTACCAGAGGCCTTCAGTCCTGGGTTCTCTTTCAAGTTCCACATCCATCCAGTCTCCACGGAGAGTCACTCCAGGACTGGTTGCCCCCAAGGTTCAACAACCACCTGTTGCGGTCTCTGAAGGGGCCTCTTTTTCCAGGGGAGGCGTGGCTCCACTCACTGTGTCCATCCTGTTTCTCCCACACAAGCCGAGGACCCCTCTACCCACCCGCAGTGGGCACAGCGTGCGCACAGGAGAGGTCAGAGGAGACAGGGCCATCGAGGGATCGAAGCAGCACGCTGTGTACCATTGTATATGCATGGCCCCTGCTTCTCTTCTGTGAAATTGGGTCACAGAAGGAAAGCATTCACCTCGGAGAACCTCAAATCCTCTGCAGGCAGAGGGCTGTTTGATCCCCGGCCCCGCCTCGCCTGGGACCTAACTTGGCAGCTGAGCCTCCCTGAGTAGGGTTGCGCCTCCCAACGTGACCCCCCGCAGGCATATTCCTGGTCTTCAGGGGACAATTTAAACTCCAGGTTGAAGGGTAATTGTTCGTGCTTGTTTCTAATGAGCTTCCTATCCAAGAAGGGGAAAACAAAGGCTGTCTAATAAACACAGCTGATTTGCAAAGCCTGAAATAGTCCATACTCTTAGGAGAGGAAAGCCAACTAAGCGGGAGAGCGCGGAGTCCCTCAGGGCAGTATCATGGAAGGAAGAGCTCAAGGAGTGCGCGGTACAGAGGAGTGCAGCCCCAGAGTTGGGCTCCGCGCAGAACGACCCCCGCACCCCGGCACCCCACCGCAGACACCCGCACTGGCTTGGCCCCTGGAAACACGCCGCCCCAGAACAGGCTGTAGCCATCCGTGGTGACGCAGTCTGAACATCCTCCCTGCATTCCAGGCACTGCTGAAGAGGGTGTGCGTGCCGCGTGTGTCTCCAAGAAACACCTGACTTACTAAGAAATCTCTACTCTCCAAGCCAAGAAATGTTGCCAAGGATCCGGACCACCAGCCCAATGTTGCTTTCTGTGTGGGGGATCTCCGGGAAGACCATGTTCTTTGGGGCTTTCCCCCGTCAGAGACCCGACTCCTGCTCAGCAAGCTCTATAAGCCACGGCCAAGAGCATTCTTTCATCTTCGTTCTTTGTTTTCCTTAGATTTTATTTTATTTTTTTTTTTTTTTGTCAGAGAGAGTGAGCAAGAGAGCAGGTGGGGTGGGGGGAGTGGGAGAGGGAGAAGCAGGCTTCCGGCAGAGCAAGGAGCCCCAAGCAAGACTTGATCCGAGCATCCTGGGATCATGACCTAAGCCGAAGGCAGACATTTAACCAACTGAGCTACCCAGGTGCTCCAGTATCTTTTTGTTGTTGTTGTTGTTGTTGTTAGCATTTACTGAATGTTCATTGCATGCCACCTGTGGCACTAAGCATTTCCCTGCATTGTCCCAAATGATACTCATGACAGCCCAATCAACCAGGTAGTGTTTGCACCTGTTTCACAGATGCGACAACCAAGACTAGAGAACTGAAAGCTCCAGCAGAGCCCTTACGTCATCAGTGGTGAAACCCGGATTCAACACAGGACTTCTGTCTCCAGATACTGTGGTCTTTCTTAACCACTGGGCTTACTTTGTCTCCCCAGACACTGTGCTAGGGTCTTTCAAGGGAGAGCTCTAGAGGCAGGTGAAAGGGGAACTTTGGGAGGTTTCTGTTTCTCTGATCTGAGCAGGAATGCACGCACACATTAAATGGAAGTGCAAACTTTATAAGCAGCTCCTATATATTTCGTTAAAGGTTGCAGAGTGTGTGCCATTTCTCCTCGGTGGGGCTGTAAGCTCCCTATGGGCAGGAACTGTGTGTGATGTTTGCGTGTGTCTCCCACACCCAGAAAAGTGCTTGGCTTCTAGCAGGTGATCCAGAAAGAGGTTTCAGGGAATATAAGGGAGGATAAGGATAGGAAGGATGCTGCCTCCAGCACCCACTCCATCTTTCCAGCCAGGCTTCTACCATTCTCCTGCAGACAGTCTGTGCTCCAGCCAAACTAACCTCATCTCCCAATCCCAAGATGCACCAGTGTTTCACCCCTCTGCGCCTTTGCCCATGACGTGGCCTCCCCCTGGAATACTGTCCTCTGTGAGCCCGTCTCAAATACCACTTCCTCAGCGAGGCCCCTTGTGCCCCTCACTCAGCTGGAAATAACCTTCCCTCTCTCTGAACTCCCTTGGTTTCTGCTAGCTCCTTTCCTTCTTCCCCCTCCTTCATCTCTGGAGCTTAATGTGATGCCAAAGTAAGATAATGTTCTAGAAAGCTCTTTGCAAACCAGGAGGCGTTATCCAAACATGAAAGCTTTTGAAGGCTCATATCTCATCAGTGAAGGATTAAGATTAAGATTGTGGAGGGCATCAGGTTCAACATTGCCCAGTACAGGACCCCACACATGCAAGTCATGGGGAGTCTTTGCTGAAAGCCCATCCACCAACTTCTCTCCCTCTTCCTTGGAGCCATGTTTAGGCCCTTCCAAATCAGGCTGAGCTGGCATTCAGCAAGCCAAAGGAAATCTTATTAGGAAGAGAAAACCATTGCTGTGCAGAAGCTTTTGATTTTGATGAAGTCCCAAAAGTTTATTTTGGCTTTTGTTTCCTTTGCCTTTGGAGACATATCTTGAAAGAAGTTGCTGTGGCTGATATCGAAGAGATTACTGCCTATGTTCTCCTCTAGGATTCTGATGGATTCCTGTCTCACGTTGAGGTCTTATCCATTTTGAGTTTATCTTTGTGTACGGTGTAAGAGAATGGTCGAGTTTCATTCTTCTACATATAGCTACCCAGTTTTCCCAGCACCATTTATTGAAGAGACTATCTGTTTTCCACTGTATATTTTTTCCTGTTTTGTCAAAGATTAACTGACCATAGAGTTTAGGGTCCATATCTGGGCTCTCTACTCTGTTCCACTGGTCTATGTGTCTGTTTTTATGCCAGTACCATGCTGTCTTGGTGATCACAGCTTTGTAGTAAAGCTTGAAATCAGTTAACATGATGCCCCCAGTTTTATTTTTGTTTTTCAACATTTCCTTAGTGATTCGGGGTCTCTTCTGGTTCCATACAAGTTTTTGGATTATTTGCTCCAGCTCTTTGAAGAATACCGGTGGAATTTTGATCGGAATGGCATTAAAAGTATAGATTGCTCTAGGCAGTATAGACATTTTAACAATGTTTATTCTTCCGATCCAAGAGCATGGAATGGTCTTCCATCTTTTTGTGTCTTCTTCAATTTCTTTCATGAGTGTTCTGTAGTTCCTTGAGTACAGATCCTTTACCTCTTTGGTTAGGTTTATTCCCAGGTATCTTATGGTTCTTGGTGCTATAGTAAATGGAATCGATTCTCTAATTTCCCTTTCTATATTTTCATTGTTAATGTATAAGAAAGCCACTGATTTCTGTACATTGACTTTGTATCCTGCCACGTTACTGAATTGCTGTATGAGTTCTAGTAGTTTGGGGGTGGAGTCTTTTGGGTTTTCCATATAAAGAATCATGTCATCTGCAAAGAGAGAGAGTTTGACTTCTTCATTGCCAATTTGGATGCCTTTTATTTCTCTTTGCTGTCTGATTGCTGTTGCAAAAAAAAAAAAAAAAAAAAAAGGAAGAGAAAACCACAGGAAGAGAAAAAATTGGAAGTGTCTCCTGAATGCCTCCGGAGGAGGACTTTCCCATACCAGAATGAGTCTCAGCTCTATCACACCCAGCATCCTCTTTTTGTGACAAGTACTTTATGACTTTCCCTTTCATATCATGCCGGGAAACTCATAGGTAATGTACATGACAGTGACCGGCTAACTGCCCACCAAACCTGCTTCTTCCTCCATCTGGGGCCACTAGACTGATCTCCCAGGACAGTGAGGTCCTGCCTTGTGAATGAGGTTTAGCCAAGGCATCGGGAGTGCTACTTCTAGGCCTGGCAGTGAAACCGTCCTCTTAGCAAAATCCAGGTCCTCCAGATGACCAGAGAAGCCAGCGTTTAAAGATGACAGGATCTAGCGGCGCAGATTCCAGCTGCCGAAAGAATGCAGCACGAGGGAGGAATCAACTTCTATTGATTAGGCCACTTACGTCCTATAGCCACCAGCATTGCCCTCACTACAATAGAGCGTACTTCCATAGATCCATGGCTTCCTGTCATGAATAGTACAACATTTTAGTGGTGGTAAGAGGAGGTTAGTAGAAATCTGGGCCAGGATCAAGAGACATGAGCTCTTAAGGGACCTGGATGGCTCAGTTAGTTAAGTGTCTGCCTTTGGCTCAGGTCTTGGGATGGAGTCCCCACATCAGGCTCCCTGCTTATCAGGGAGTCAGCTTCTCCCTCTCCCTCTACCCCTCCCTCCACTCATGCTCTTGCTCTCTCTCTCTCTCTCTCTCTCTCTCCCCTTCTCTCAAATAAATACATAAAATCTTACATAAGAGAGGGGGATGTGCATTCTTGTCTAGGCTCTGCCACTAACTAGCTGAATGATAGGACTGCAGGTCATCACCCTCTCTGGGCCTCAGTTTCTGTGACTATAAAATAAAGGGTTGAAGAGATTATCTTTAAGGTCCCTCCAGTTCTGGTATTCCAGAACTCCACTATCAGCTCTGCCTTGTCTCCATTGTCTGCCCAGCATGGAACACAGTGCCTGGGAGACATAGGTGCTATACAACACTTCTTGAATGAGAGAATGATTCTGTAATCTATGCAACTCATGACCAGATGCATTATCTGTTTATAATTGCCACATAGCAACAAGCCCTATGAACTATCAGATTCTCCCTTCTTCTGGAACAAGGATCATTGATGATATCATTCCAGAACTTTCCATCACCCCTTCCTTCTGCCTCTCTCTGCACAGCACCTCACCCTCCCAATGGCACACTCCCATGTACATACCCCTCCAACCAACTACACCCCAAGCCCCAGGACCATCTGCAAACTTCTATTTCTCTCCCCTTGTACATTCTGCACCCACACCCTCCAGCCCATCCTTGAGCCACCACCACTGCGAGTCTCCAGCAACACTGTCATTCCTCTCTCCAAGTACTAAAATGCTAAGTATTTATTTTAGCATGGAAGGAAATTAGAACTTGCAATTAGCACAGTTTCCCAACACATTGCCTAAACCACTGCTATGTAGTGAGGCCAAGAACAAGTGCTAGTAAAGTTAACACAGTTTATTAAACAGGAAAAGCCATCCAGAGCTGAGCTAATACAGCAACCACATGTAAGTTCCACCTCCTTCCTGGGACAGCTCCACCCGTCGGTCTTTTTTTTTTTTTTTTTTTTTTAAGTAGGCTCCATGCCCAATGCAGGTTTGAACTCACAACTCTTGAGATCAAAACCTGAGGTCAAGAGTCAGATGTTCTACCTACTGAACCACCCAAGTGCCCCCCACCCACCAGTCTTTAATAGGGAATAGTACTCTTCTCCAAAAGCTAAACTATATGCATCACAAACAGAGAGGAAGAAAGAGAGCTGGATTTCTAAGATCTATGAACTGTATAACCTTGAGTTAGTCAAACAACCTCTCTGAGTCTCAGTTTCCCAACCATAAAACAAGGGAAAACCTATCCAATCAACCTCACAGGACTGTTATAATCACACACACATATACAAGATCAAATGTGCTAATATGTGTAAAAGGATTTTCTAAATCAGAAAAGCACTATTCTTTTAGAAATAAATCCCTGCTGTACTAGTCTGTTTTGAGGAACAGAAGAGAAATAAATGCCTCCCCATGAGTGGAGATTTAGCTGCCTTTCCTAGCAAGAGCCCTCCATTGCCAAACACCTTGTATTTGAACTAACAGAGGGATAACTAGGCTGCCTTACAGGTCAACTGTCGTCAAAATAAAATTGTTCTTTGCTGTAATACATCTAAATTGCAAAAAGTCAGCAACTCTCAAGTTTAGCATAACCCTTAAAGAGGCAATTTTCTGTGTTTCTCATATATATTGGTGTTTTTTATAAATTACTCGAGGAAAAGAAATGGTTCAGCTGTCAAAATGAAAAACATCGGAAACCCGTGCTCTGGAAAAATTCATCTTGTCTCATTCCAGATCTTTGCCCCCCAGTACCATGGTGATAGCAGCTCAAAGAGAACTACATTTTTACTTGTCTGTGAGAGTCTGGGGGTTCAAGCAACCTGACCATGGGGCCCTCTTCCTCCTTTCTAACAAAGCATAGCACAGAAAAGTCATTTCCTCACATGGTGAAAGAGGCATTGCTGGGCCTCACATTGTACGAGCCAGTAACTTAGCATGTCACTCTTTCATGGACACTGGCAGAAGACACAAGACTCTTGGGTCAGAGATGAAGGACGTTATCACTCATTGCATAGTGAGCAACATGGGTGGCAACACATTTGCATCAGAACCCCTTACCCCATGCTCCATGTGACAATGAAATCAGACCGAGGGAAGCTTTGCACAAAGTGAGTCTGTGTTGTTGCTGAGGAGCACTGAGCTTGAGGGAATCTACTAATTTTTTTTAAAGATTTTACTTATTTATTTATTTGAAGGTGGAAGGGGCTGAGGGGAAAGAGAGAATATGAAGCAGACTCCACGCTGAGCATGGACACAGGGCTGGATCCCACAACCATAAGATCGTGACCTGAGCTGAAACCAAGAGTCAGATGCTCAACTGACTGAGTCACTCAGGCACCCATGGGGGAATCTACTATTTTTATAGCAAGCAGTAAGCCTGTCTGCTCTTTGTTCTAGAGTGAGATTCTACTTCATCCCTCAAGGATACTCACTGCACACAAGTCTGAAATTTGACCAGGTACAGAGAAGTCAGGACTTTGCATTCTTGGTACACCTACCAAGACATGTAGGACTGTAATCATTTCCAGACTTTTGTTGTTGTTGTTCCAAGAAACAAATGAATGGAGTTTAGAAAATGTCTTAAAGGCAGCTCTTGAAATTAAAAAGTCGGTTTTTCCTGTGTCTCCCCTGATCCTCCCAATTTGATTTGGATCTGCCTTCTAAGAGAACAAACACTTTATCTCCTGTCTGAACTGTAATAATCAATTCATTTACTCCTCCATGGCAGCCTCTACCCACTACACAGTCAACTTCATGAATGTAAGGGCCATGTCTTCGAATTTGCTATGATGTAGAACACCTAACACGTGTCTGGTATCAAGGCAATACCATGTATCTAACAATTTTCTGTTGAAAATATTCGTGATTTAGAGTATCTTATTTGAACAGGGGCTCTTGAGGCTTGGCAAACCCTACTCCTTCAGTTATATCAGAATTTAGCAAACTACCATCACTAGCACCCATATATGGCTCTCTAATGCAGAGCTGGAGAAGACTCAGCATGTATTTAGAAAGCACTTGAAGGCTTTTTAACACTCCCTCAAAAATCACCCCATTCACCAAATCCACACCACTGACCAGTGCACACCATCTGCTCTGCTGATCTCTGCTTACTGTGCCAGATTGAAACAGTGAATGGAAACAGGGGAAGGCATCTTGGGTAGGAAAGAATACCAGCTACTGAATCCTTATCTCCAACACTGGTCATTTCCAACTGACCTGGAAGTTTTAGAAAAGCCTACATAGAGTATGTTTTAAATGCATATAAGAGACCATCTGGTGGAAGGAGCAAGATGGTGGAGGAGTAGGAGACCAAAATATCATCAGGTACCAGGAGTTCAGTTAGATAGTTAACAAACCTTTCAGAATACCTACAAACTCAAAAAGAGATAGAAGAGAAGAAGAGCAGCGATTCTAGGAACAGAAAATCAACCACTTTCCAGAAGGTAAGAGGTGCAGAGAAGTGAATCTGAAGCAATGGGAAGGTAGACCATAGGGGGACGGGCTGGCTCCCAGGTGAGAGAGCAGCAGAGCACAAAATCAGAACTTTTAGAAATCTTCTCCCCTGAGGGATGTCACTCCAGAGCCTAACCAGGTGTTGACCCCTTGCGGGGACAGTATGGTCTTGGGACCCACAGGGTCACAGGAAGACTGGAGGTGTCTGAGTGTGGCAGAGCTCCCAGCTACCAGAATGGGGACGCCAGCTGCAGAGACAGAGAAGAGGAGTGGGCTCTCAGCTTGGTCTTACCTTAAACTGTGATCCACGGCACAGTCAGACCATTGCCCTTCGAGCAGGGACCCAAAAGTGGCAGAACCAGGGAGACTCACCATCTTCCTCTGGGAAGAGTGGCATGGGAGAGTGCTATAGGAATCTGCTGGATTTGGAGATTCCAAAAGGGGCTGTGCACCAGAGATAGAAATGCTCAGTCACAGACTGGGTGAGCTTGGAGTGCAGCTAGAGACCAGGGAGACAGGAGGGATTGCCTGCTTTTCTCTGAGGGTGCACTGATGAGTGGGGCCCTGAGCTCTTGGCTACTATGGCTGGAGATTGGGAGGCTGACATTTTCATTCCCATCCTCCAAAGCTGTAGGGAAAGCATTCAGGGAACAAAAGCTACCAAGAGCAAACCTGAGCAGTTTACTTAGCCTGGCCACTAGCAAGGGCAGTGCAATTCCACCTCGGGCAAAGACATTTAAGAATCACTGCAATAGGCCCCTCCCCCAGAAGATCAGCAAGAACAGCCCGCCAAGACTAAGTTCACCAATCAATAAGAATTGCAAACTCCAGAGCTAGAGGAAAGCAACACATAGAATTCATGGCTTTTTCCCCCATGATCCTTTAGTCTTTCAAAGTTAAATTTTTTTAATTTTATTTGTTTCTTATTCTATTTTCTAAATTTTTCCTCTTTCTTATTTTAAGGGTTTTTAAAACTATTTTACCTTATCAGTACCTTTTTAAAATTTTTTTCTTAAATTTTCATCGTTAGAGTCATATTTTATCCCTTCATTTTATTTAACCTTATTTTTTATATACATACAGGTTTTTTTTTCTTTAAAATTTTGGGATACAATTTCTTCTAATAGATCAAAATATACCCTAAATCTAGCACATGGCTTTGTTCTATTCTCTAGCCTGATCGTATTCTTTCCACTTTTTTTTCTTTTTTCAACCAACTTCTTATCTTATCAATTTCTTCTGTAGAATCTTTTCAAATTTTCATCTTTACAATCATACTCCATCCCTTCATCATGTTTACCCTTATTCTTGTATATATATAAGTTTTTTTCCCTTTAAAATTTTGGGATGTAGTTTCCTCTTCCAAATACACCCCAAATCAATCAAGTGGTGGCTCTGTTCTAGTCACTAATCTTATATATATATATATATATATATATATATATATATATATATATATTTTTTTTTTTTTCCCTTTTTCTTCACCCCCCCCCATTTCAGGTCTTTTCTGTTTTGGTTAGTGTATATTTTTCTGGGGTCGTTGCTACCCTTTTAGTATTGTGTTCTCTCATTCATCTATTTTTTTTAAGATTTTATTTATTTATTTGACACAGAGAGAGAGACATTACAAGTAGGCAGAAAGGCAGGCAAAGAGAGAGGGAAGCAGGCTCCCTGCCAAGGAGAGAGCCCAATGTGGGGCTCAATCCCAGGACCCTGAGCTCATGGCCTGAGCTGAAGGCAGAGGCTTAACCCACTGAGCCACCCAGATACCCCTCTCATTCATCTATTCTTTTTTTTTTTTTTAGATTTTTTATTTATTTATTTGACACACAGAGAGAAATCACAAGCAGGCAGAGAGGCAGGCAGAGAGAGAGGGGGAAGCAGGTTCCCTGCTGAGCAGAGAGCCCGATGTGGGCTTGATCCCAGGACCCTGGGATCATGACCTGAGTTGAAGGCAGAGGCTTTAACCCACTGAGCCACCCAGGCACCCCACATTCATCTATTCTTATCTGGAAAAATGACAAAGCAGAAAAACTCACCACAAAAAAAAAAAAAAAAGAAAAAAGAAAAGAGAAGAAAAAAGAAAAAGAAAAAAGAACAAGAGGCAGTACTGACAGCTAGAGACCTAATCAATATGGATGTTAGCAATATGACAGAACTAGAGTTCAGAATGATGATTATCAAGGTGCTAGCTGGGCTCAAAAAAAGTGTGGAAGATATTAGAGAATCCCTTCCTGGAGAAATAAAAGTCCTTTCTAGAGAAATAAAAGAACTAAAATCTAACCAAGTTGAAGCCAAAAATACTATTAATGAGGTGCAATAAAAAAATGGAGGCTCTTACTGCTAGGATAAATGAGGCAGAAGAGAGAATTAGTGATATAGAAGACCAAATGATGGAGAATAAAGAAGCTGAACAAAAGAGAGACAAACAACAACTAGACCAAGAGGGGAGAATTCGAGAATAAGTGATACCATAAGAAGAAACAATATTAGAATAATTGGGATCCCAGAAGAAGAAAGAGGGGAGCAGAACATATATTGAGCAAATTATAGCAGAGAATTTCCCTAATTTGGCAAAGGGCATCAAAATCCAGGAGGCATACAGAACCCCCCTCAAAATCAATAAAAATAGGTCCACACTCTGTCATCTAATAGTAAAACTTACAAGTCTCAGTGACAAAGAGAAAATCCTGAAAGCAGCTCGGGACAAGAGTTCTGTAACATACAATGGTAGAAGTATTAGTTTGGTAGGAGACCTATCACAGAGACCTGTCAAGCCAGAAAGGACCATGATGATACATTCAGAGCACCAAATGAGAAAAATATGCAGCCAAGAATACTATATCCAACCAGGCTGTCGTTGAAAATAGGAGAGCTTAAAAGCTTCCAGGACTAACAAAAATTAAGAGATTGTGAACACCAAACCAGCCCTATAGGAAATATTAAGAGGGGTCTCTAAGCAAAGAGAGAACCTAAAAGTAGTAGACCAGAAAGGAACAGAGACAATATATAGTAACAGTCACCTTACAGGCAATACAATGGCACTTAATTCATATCTTTCAATAGTTACCCTGAATGTAAATGGACTAAATGCCCCAACCAAAAGACACAGGGTATCAGAATGGATTTAAAAAATAAAACAAAACCCACTGATATGATGCTGTCTATGAGAAATTCACTTTAGACCCAAAGACACCTCCAGATTTAAAGTGAGGGGGTGGAAAATCATTTACCATGCTAATGGACATCAAAAGAAAGCTGGGTGGCAATCCTTGTGTCAGATAAATTTGATTTTAAGCAAAAGACTATAATAAGAGATGAGGAAGGACACTATATCATACTTAAAGGGTCTGTCCAATAAGAAGATCTAACAATTTAAAATATCTATGCCCCTAACACGGGAGCAACCAGTTATATAAACAAACAAACAAAAAAAAAATCTACAATAATACTATAATAGTCGGGGACTTTAACACCCCCCCTTACTGAAATGGACAGATCATCTAAGCAAAAGATCAACAGGAAATAAAGGCTCTAAATGACACACTGGACCAGATGGGCATAACAGATACATTCAGAACATTCCATCCCACAGCAACCAAATACACATTCTTCTCTAGTGCACATGGAACATTCTCCAGAATAGAGCATATCCTGGGTCACAAATCAGGTCTCAACCAGTACCAGAAGACTGGAATAATTCCCTGCATATTTTCAGACCACAATGCTCTGAAACTAGAACTCAATCACAAGAGGAAAGATGAAAAGAACTCAAATACATGGAGGCTAAAGAGCATCCTACTAAAGAATGAAAGGGTCAACCAGGAAATTAAAGGAGAATTTTTAAAAATTCATGGAAACAAATGATAATGAAAACACAACTGTTCAAAATCTTTGGGACACAGCAAAAGCAGTCCTGAGAGGAAAATATAAAGCAATCCAAGCCTTTCTCAAGAAACAAGGTCTCAAGTACACAACCTAACCCTACACCTAAAGGAGCTGGAGAAAGAACAGCAAAGAAAGCCTAAATCCAGTAGGAGAAGAGAAATAATAAAGATCAGAGCAGAAATCAATGAAATAGAAACCAAAAGAACAGTAGAACAGATCAACGAAACTAGGAGCTGGTTCTTTAAAAGAGTAAGATTGATAAGCCCCTGGCCAGACTTATTGAAAAGAAAAGAGAAAGGACCCAAATATATAAAATCATGAATGAAAGAGATCACAACCAGCACCAAAGAAATACAAACAATTTTAAGAACATATTATGAGCAACTATACACCAGCAAATTTGACAATCTGGAAGAAATGGATGCATTCCTAGAAATATATAAACTACCACAACTGAACCAGGAAGAAATAGAGAACCTGAACAGACCCATAGCCAGTAAGGAGATTGAAGCAGTCATCAAAAATCTCCCAATAACCGGGGCGCCTGGGTGGCTCAGTGGGTTAAAGCCTCTGCTTTCGGCTCAGGTCATGATCCCAGGGTCCTGGGATCGAGCCCCGCATCAGGCTTTCTGCTCGGCAGGGAGCCTGCTTCCCCCTCTCTCTCTGCCTGCCTCTCTGCCTACTTGTGATCTCTCTCTCTGTCAAATAAATAAATAAAATCTTAAAAAAAAAATCTCCAAGATAACCAAGAGCCCAGGGCCAGATGCCTTCCCAGGGGGAATTCTACCAAACATTTAAAGAAGAATTATTCTCCTGAAACTGTTCCAAAAAACAGAAATGGAAGGAAAACTTCCAAACTCATTTTATGAGGCCAGCATTACCTTGATCCCAAAACTAGACAAAGACTCCATCAAAAGGAGAATTACAGAATCACATATCCTTGATGAACACAGATGCAAAATTCTCACCAAAATACTAGCCAATAGTCTCCAACAGTATATTAAGAGGATTATTCATCACGACCAAGTTGGATTTATTCCAGAGCTGCAAGGTTGGTTCAACATCAGCAAATCAATCAATGTGATACAATACATTAATAAAAGAAAGAACGAGAATCATATGATACTCTCAATAGGTGCTGAAAATGCATCTTTTCTTTTTTTTTTAAGATATTATTTATTTATTTATTTATTTATTAAATTTTTTATTTTTTCAGTGTAACAGTATTCATTGTTTTTGCACCACACCCAGTGCTCCATGCAATCCGTGCCCTCTCCAATACCCACCACCTGGATCCCCCAACCTCCCACCTCCTGCCCCTTCAAAACCCTCAGATTGTTTTTCAGAGTCCATAGTCTCTCATGGTTCACCTCCCCTTCCTTCCCTCAACTCCCTTCTCCTTTCCATCTCCCCTTGTCCTCCATGCTATTTGTTGTGCTCCACAAATAAGTGAAACCATCTGATAATTGACTTTCTCTGCTTGACTTATTTCACTCAGCATAATCTCTTCCAGTCCCGTCCATGTTGCTACAAAAGTTGGGTATTCATCCTTTCTGATGGAGGCATAATACTCCATAGTGTATATGGACCACATCTTCCTTATCCATTCGTCCCTTGAAGGGCATCTTGGTTCTTTCCACAGTTTGGCGACCGTGGCCATTGCTGCTATAAACATTGGGGTACAGATGGCCCTTCTTTTCACTACATCTGTATCTTTGGGGTAAATACCCAGTAGTGCAATGGCAAGGTCATAGGGAAGCTCTATTTTTAATTTCTTGAGGAATCTCCACACTGTTCTCCAAAGTGGCTGCACCAACTTGCATTCCCACCAACAATGTAAGAGGGTTCCCCTTTCTCCACATCCTCTCCAACACATGTTGTTTCCTGTCTTGCTAAATGCATCCTTACTTGATCAAAACTCTTCACAATATAGGCATAGAGGGTACATACCTCAATATCTTCAAAGCCATCTATGAAAAACCCACAGTGAATATAATTTTCAATGGGGAAAAACTGAGAGCTTTCCCCCTAAGGTCAGGAACATGGCAGGAATGTCCACTATCACCAGTGCTATTCAACATAGTACTAGAAGTCCTAGCCTCAGCAATCAGACAACAAAAAGAAATAAAAGGCATCCAAATCAGCAAGGAAGAAGTCAAACTGTCACTCTTTGCAGATGATATGATACTTTATGTGGAAAACCCAAAAGACTCCACTCCAAAACTGCTAGAAGTCATACAGGAATTCAGTAAAGTCTCAGGATATAAAATCAATGCACAGAAATCAGTTGCATTTCTCTACACCAACAACAAGACAGAAGAAAGAGAAATTAAGGAGTCAATCCCATTTACAATTGCACCAAAATGATAAGATACCTAGGAATAAACCTAACCAAAGAGGCAAAGAATCTGTACTCAGAAAACTATAAAGTACTCATGAAAGAAATTGAAGAAGACACAAAGAAATGGAAAAATACTCCATACTCATGGCTTGGAAGAACAAATGTTGTGAAAATGTCTATGCTACCTAAAGCAATCTACACATTTAATGCAATCCCTATCAAAATACCATCCATTTTTTCAAAGAAGTGGAACAAATAATCCTAAAATTTATATGGTACAAAAAAAGACCACAAATAGCCAGAGGAATGTTGAAAAAGAAAACCAAAGTTGGTGGCATCACAATTCCAGATTTCAAGCTCTATTACAAAGCTGTAATCATCAAGACTGTTTGGTACTGGCATAAAAACAGACACATAGATCAATGGAACAGAATAGAGAGCCCAGAAATGGACTCTCAACTCCATGGCCAACTAATCTTTAACAGAGCAGGAAAGAATGTCCAATGAAAAAAAGATAGTCTCTTCAACAAATGGTGTTGGGAAAATTGGACAGCCGTATGCAGAAGAATGAAACTGCTCCATTTCCTTCTACCACACACAAAAACAGACTCACAATGGATGAAAGACCTCAGTGTAAGACAGGAATCCATCAAAATCCTTGAGGAGAACACAGGCAGCAACATCTTCCACCTCAGCCACAGCAACTTTTTCCTAGAAACATCGCCAAAGGCAAGGGAAGCAAGGGCAAAAACAAACTATTGGGACTTCATCAAGATCAAAAGCTTTTGCACAGCAAGGGAAACAGTCAATAAAACCAAAAGACAACTGACAAAATGGGAGAAGATATTTGCAATTGACATCAGATAAAGGGCTAGTATCCAAATCTATAAAGAACTTAGCAAACTCAACACCCAAGGAACAAATAATCCAATCAAGAAATGGGCAGAAGACATGAACAGACATTTCTGTAAAGAAGACAACCAGATGGCCAACAGACACATGAAAAAGTGCTCCACATCACTCGGCATCAGGGAAATACAAATCAAAACCACAATGAGATACCACCTCACACCAGTCAGAATGGCTAAAATTAACAAGTCAGGAAACAACAGATGTTGGTGAGGATGCAGAGAAAGGGGAATCCTCCTACACTGTTGGTGGGAATGCAGGGTGGTGCAGCCACTCTGGAAAACAGTAGGGAGGTTCCTCAAAAAGTTGAAAATAGAGCTACCCTACAACCCAGCAAATGCACTACTGGGTATTTACCCTAAAGATACAAATGCAGTGATCCGAAGGGGCACATGCACCCAAATGTTTATAGCAACAAAGTCCCCAATAGCCAAACTATGGAAAGAACCTAGATGGCCATCAACAGACGAATGGATAAAGAAGATGTGGTATGTATACACACACACACACACACACACACACACACACACACACTCCTACACACACACACACAATGGAATACTATGCAGCCATTAAAAGAAATGGAATCTTGCCATTTGCAATGATGTGGATTGAACTAAGGGTATTATGCTAAGCAAAGTAAGTCAATCAGAGAAAACAATTATCATATGATGTCTCTGATATAAGGAATTTGAGAGACAGGGTGGGGGGTCATGGGGGTAGGGAGGGAAAAAATGAAACAAGATGGGACCAGGGAGGGATACAAACCATAAGAGATTCTTAATCATGAAATAAACTGAGGGTTGCTTGGGGGTGGGGGGTAGGGATAGAGTGGTTGTGTTATGGACATTGGGGAAGGTATTTGCTATGGTGAGTCCTGTGAATGTGTAACCCTGATGATTCACAAACCTGTACCCCTGGGGCAAATAATACATTATATGTTAATTTTTAAAAAAGAAAAAAAATAAATTTAAAAAATTATTTATATTACATAACGTTGCTGCGAATGCAATCTTCAGTTTTATATTTGTAGGAAAAAATAAAGGTTATCTTTGCTACCCCCCTCAAGAGAGAGAGACCACTTGGTTAATTTTCCAAGAAAAAAAAAGTGGGCTGGAGTAAAGGACCTCATTTCCAGGAGAGTTCCTTTCCATTCAACTTTGTCACTTTAGCCTTGGGATCCTAGTTTATCAAATGTCCCAACATCGTGTTCCAGAGACAAAGGATTGTTTGAAGCTGGCCCTCTCGGCCTTCCACAGCCAATCACTCTCCCAGGGCATTACCCATGGTCCTTTTCCCTGCCAGCAATATCTGTCCCTGTAATCTCACCAGGAAATCCAGGCCAGCTGCTGATTTCAAACTCCTTTATCTGCTTCAATAATGAGTATCCCAGCATGCCCTGGAGCCCCACTTTGCCAGCTCCCAGGCTGCAGTGCCAAGTGTGGTAATAAATAGTTGCCATGTGGAGTTACCCCAACACCCTCAAAAAGGAAGAGCAAACACAATGGCTTACCAACAATACTCACGTGCCCTCACTTGAGATTTCTCATTCCCAGGCCAAGCTCCCAGATACACACAATTCCCACTCCTTTCAATGGAGGTGACGTTAGGTGAATGGCTTTTCAGGCCAAGTCCTTAATTGTTTCTTTGATATCAGTATTTTGTTTTTATAACTGATGAATCTGGTGTCAACTCATTGTGATAGGAGGGGACCTACCAGCTAGAGTGAAAAGCATGGATTTATAATCAAACATCTATGGATTTAAATCTCCTTTTATATTCCTATTAGTTGGGGAACATTAGCCAAGGTACCTTCCTGTTTCTGAGTTTCACCTTTATCACTGTATAATGGGACCAACAAATATATACCATTTGACTATGTGGAAATTAAAATGAATAACTCATGA
Organism: Enhydra lutris kenyoni; assembly: GCF_002288905.1. Taxonomy (NCBI): domain Eukaryota; kingdom Metazoa; phylum Chordata; class Mammalia; order Carnivora; family Mustelidae; genus Enhydra; species Enhydra lutris. The sequence goes on from NW_019154139.1 coordinate 16,644,697, forward strand.
AGGATACTTGATAAATGTTTGTCCCTGTCTCTAATGTTTGGTGACTTGGTAAGGACCAGAAGCACCCAGGGCCCAGATATGTTCCAAAACCTAGAAAAGTCAGCAATTGAGCTGAATTAAGAACATGAAAACATATCCCACAGAAGGGGAGAAAATATTTGCAGATCAAGATAAGGGGCTAGTGTCCAGAACATATTAAGTATTCTTACAACCCAACAATAAAAAGACGACCCAATTTTACAGACAGGCAACATCTGAATACACATTTCCCCAAAGTAGATATGCAAATAGCAAGCACACACACATGAAAAGATGCCCAACATCATTACTTATCATGGAAAGGCAAATCAAAACCACAAGACACCACTTTGCCATTACTAGGATGGCTATAATCAAAGATGGATGGTAACAAGTATTGGTGAGAATATGAGGAAACTGGAACCTCCACATGTGGCTGGTGAGCGTGTATAAGGTGCAGCTGCCATGGAAAACAGTTTGGTAGTTCCTCAAAATTACTTAGCAATTTCCCTCCCATGTATATACTCAAGAGAAATGAAAGCACATGTTCACTCAAATATTTGTTCACAGATGATCAGAACAGCATTATTCATAATAAGCCTAAAATAGAAATAATCCAAATGTCCAACAGATTAATGGGTAAGTCAAATGTGGGATAGCCATACAATGGAATATTATTCAGCCATAAAAGGAATGAAGGACAGATACATGCTACAACATGAATGAGCCTTGAAAACATGATGCTAAGTCAAAGAAGGCAGTCATAGAAGACCAACTATTATTTGATTCCATTTGTATGCAATGCCCACAATTTGTAAAGCTCTAGAGATGGAAAATAGGTTGGTTGTCTAGATTTTCAGGGGGAAAGAGGGAAAAATGGAGAGCAACTGCTCGTGGGTACAGCATTTCTTTGTGGTGTTATATAATGTTCTAAAATAAATAGAGATAGATGCACAATTCTGAAAATATACTAAAAAATCACTGAAATGTACATTTTAAACAGATGAATTTTATAGGTTAATAACATCTCAATAAAGCTATTTAAAAAAAACAGAACTCAACCAATGAAACCAAAACCTGGTTCTTCCCAGCAGGGAGACCAGAACCACTGTCTAGAAAAACATCTGCCATTCCTGAAATGTGGGAAAGTAAACTTAGCCCCCTCTGATTTGGAGCCAAGGAAGCAACCATGTCTTGGACCCAATGTACATTTGTTAAAAAAAAAATGTGTGTGTCTGTGTGTGTGTGTTGGAATATTACTCAGCCATCAAAATGAATGAAATCTTGCCATTTCCAACAGTGTGGATGGAACTAGAGGATATTATGCTAAATGAAATAAATCACTCAGAGAGAGACAGATACCATATTATTTTACTCATATGTGGAATTTAAGAAACAAAACAGATGAACATAAGAGAAGGGAAGGAAAAATAAAATAAGATGAAAATCGAGAGTAAGACAAACCATAAGAGATGTTGAACTCTAGGAAACAAACTGAGGGTTGCTGGAGAGGAGGTAGGTGGTGGCGTATAAGGTAATTGGGTGGTGGGCATTAAGGAGGGCACTTGATGTAATGAGCACTGGGTGTTACATGGAACTGATGAATCACTGAGCTCTACATCTGAAACTAATTAAAAAAAAAAAAGAGCAGAAGTCTGGGAACAACCTAAGCAGTTATCAGTAGGAGACTAATTAAATAACTTATGGTCTACTCATATAGAAAAAACAGTGTGCAGTCATTAAAAATGATTTAAAAGAGGGTGTTTTCTGTGCACTACATAATAATGCATGCAAAGATCTTCAAGATACATTGTTAAGAGAAAAAAAAACAAGTGCAGAAATAGCAGTATGTGTAATTTAAGTTAAAAATGGGGGAGGGGATAAAATATGAATTCATAAAGAAAAGAAGAGAAGGGTACACATCCTGCTAGAAGGTGAGAGAGGAGAATACATGTGTAGGGTTGGTCCACATGGGTTCATCACCATGCTCCTGGGCAGTTCACAGGCAGGGTGGACGCAGCAGCCCTAATTCTGTGGGATTTGCAATCACCTGAATGGCTCCAGGGAAACATGATTGCTCTCTAACAATAAATTTTTTTTATTTTGTCATTATGAAGGTATATTGCCATGGCAAGAGGAATAAAATAATTTTGCTTAGAAGTTCATTTGCATGGGACGCCTGGGTGGCTCAGTCAGTTAAGAATCTGACTTTGGCTCAGATGGTGATTTTGGGGTCCTGGGATCTGTCCTGGGATCCGGCCCAGCATCTCATCCAGCTCTGTGAACTCAGCTGGGAGTCAGCTTGTTCTTCTTCTTCTGTCCGCCCCCCTCAATCATGCACATACTAGTGCTCTCTCTCAAATAAATAAAATCTAAAAAATAAAAATAAAAATGTAAGAGTTTGTTAGCTTGATTGAACCTTTTAAATGTTTGGGAACTTCCATTTGTACTCTTGCCCCTATTCCTGAAAACATTATGGGAGACCTATCTGTCATACAAATTAGTAGCTGAGCTGGGACGGCCATCTGGGAGGAACCCCATTTGCCACTGCCCCTGCAAGTCCCCACCCTAGATCAAGTCCCCATGCTCCTTTTGCACTTAGATGTTAGAATAACCTCCAAACCGGTCTTCCTACTTCCTCCTCCTGCCACCCCACCCCCACCACAGTCGGTTTTCCACCAGCACCTAAAGTGATCCTTTTATAACGTAGGTCAGATATGACTCCTCTGCTCAAAGCCCTGAGATGGCTAAAAGCCAGTGGCCTCACAGTGGTGTCAGAGGTCTCCTCCCATGACTTCCTCTCCTCTGCACTCCTGCCCACTCACTCACTCCACACATGCCTCTCTGATATCCCTCAAACTCCCTGAGCAGGCTCCTCCTAGAGCCTTTGTACTTGCTATTCCCTCTGCTTTTAATTCTTTTCCCCCAGATGCTACAGGACACATTCCTTCCCTGATTTCAAGTCCTTGGGTAAATATCTTCTTAGCAAGAACTGCCCTGACCACCATCAAATGCTAGTACTCTCCCCTCCTTTCCCACTTTATTTTTCTTCCTATGACTTACCATCACCTATCACACTATCTAATTTACAGATTTATTTCATTATCTGCCTTGCTCTTGAGCATGGAAGTTCCATAAGGTCTGATCCATCCACAGCACCTAGAACAGTGCCTGGCACATAGTAGGGGGTTGAGACATCTTCACTGAATGACCGAATAAATTAATAAAGGAGTGGTGCTTCGCCTCCAAAGTAGCAGCTTCAACATCTAAGGGCTGGGCAGAGATGAAAGAACCAGCCAAATCGAAAAGAACAGTTTCAGGGGTGAGTAAATAAGGAGTCTGATATCCTGGAGGGCAGGTGGGCAGGAGGAGAACCCAGGAGTGTCGCTACCGCCACAGAGAAGCGGAGCAAGATAAGCTCAAAAAGTGAGGCTTGAGTACAAAGATGTAATACAAGGATCTGGCTTGAAGTTCTCCCAATGAAAACATGCTACAGAAATATTAAGCCCCATTTTGGTTGTCGTGACTATTAATCAAACTAATTTCTCCAGTGAGAAGATCTGAACGATTTTATCATAATAGTGGCAAAGAGTAGTGTGGTCCTTATGTCACCTTTTTCATCTTTGTATAAGCAACTAGAGAATGCCAAACTTCATGGCGATTCCAGGAAGCAAGCTCAGGTCACAGGATGCACATCTTATTACAGCACTGTATACACATTTATTTATTGTGATCACTGCTGAGTGTGACTGGGAACATTGCAGAATGCTGTTGGAAATGTTGTCTCTTTTGTGTTCCTGTTAGCATAACGTCAGGATTTAGGGAAGGACAAATATGGGGTCATAAAGCACCTGAGTTGAAGAACCATCGGACAGTGATTGAAAAGCTCCTGTGTGTCAGGCACTAATTGGGCTGGTTTCTGCTTTCACGTGGTAAATAAGGTAGTCTTCAGAAAAAGTGAGTGGGGAAATATTGTTATTCCAATGTATGGCAAGAGCTCCGGCCCTGAAGTCTTCACTGTGTGAAGTCACACAGCCCGGGTTTTCATTCCCATCCTGCTACTTACCAGCCTTGCGACATCGGACATGCTTTTTAATCTCTCTGAGTCCTATAATAACAGCATCTATCTCATAGGAATAAAGTGAGGATTAAAACAAAGGAACATGTATAAAGTTCCCAACCTAGTAAGTAGCCCACAACAAGCTCTCAGAAAATATTTGGTTACAACAATTAGTGAAAATTGAACCTGAAAATTGAGCCTGGCTAAGTAATTTGCCCAAAGTATTCTATCTAGTAGGAGAAAGAGAGTCTAGATGTGGACCCAAGTCTTCCATAGCCCGATATAATTCTTTCCACCATCTCACCATCATTACCTCACCATCTTTTCCAGGGATGGGGGACATCTTTGTTGAATGTGAAAATGACACAGCAAGCTGGGAGGGTCTGCTCACCGTGATGTCAGGTGAGGTTTCAGTCTTCTGGGACCTCTACCAGACTGGCATATCCAAAAGGGCTCACCTACATATCTGGCTCCTGGGATGCCGGGCTTACCAAAGATACTGGGACAGCCACAAAATACAGCACCAAGGCACCAACTGCTGACCCTTCGGGAAAAGTACTGCATACAGAACACAAATGCATCTCTACCATCACCCGTGTCTGCTTTAGGGTAACACGTAAGGTGTCAACTCCTTGAAATCAAAAACTAATCTGCATTGCTCCTGGCTGGACCCCCAGAACTGTGACTGGGACATGGCACGACTCAATAAATATTTATGGATAAAAGTAAGGAAGGGAGAGAGGGAATGAGGAAAGTCTGCCCCGGAGTGTATGTTGGTATTAAAGAAATAGAAGAATGTGTTTCTTTGGGCAGTGCAGGTGCACCTTGCACTTCCCAAACACAGAGACCCTCTCCTTCCTCACCTGCCCCAGGGAAAAGGGCAGTATCTCCCACGTGACCTGCAGAAACTGCCCAAAACCCTCCCACTGTCACCATTTTCCGGCTTATTGATCAAAGCAGACGAGCACTCATGGATCACAGCAGCCAGTCACCATACAGGACGATGTAGCCGTCCACATGGAACTCTCCCCAGAGTGGATTTAGTCTCTATCATATCAGAGCCCCAGGTAGAGCCTAGCATCGGCATTTCTTAGAGTTCCTCAGTTGATTCCAACGCATAGTCAGGAAGCTGAGATTGAGAAGACAGCCACTTGTCTGGAGGACAGAGAACTCCTGATTTACACTCACACACACACCCACACCTCAAAATCTAGCTCTTGGAACCCACAGAGGAATGTAGTACCATTTCATCTGAACTCCTCGTAACATACCTTAGCTATCCACCTTCTTTCCCACATTTTAGTTTCATTAGGTGTGTACTTATCACTTCTCCTGGTTGTAAATTCCTGGAGTATAGGAGTTTTCTTCCTCCACCCTTCAAGCCCCTAAGAGCACCTGGCATTTACTGATGTGCCCCCAGCTGCTGACCCCATGAGCAAGCAGCAGGCTTGAAGGAAGGCACTTTGAGTGGAGGAGCAGATCTCGCAGCAAATCCTGCAAGGATTTTCCTATATATCCTCTGCTTTTCTTCTCTGACTCCCTCCTTCTGTTCCTCTGCTCTGGCACTGGACTTTCCTACCCATTCCCTGGCTCTGTAATGAAGTGGGGAGATTCTGGCCCAGAACCCAATTTCTCAGCATTGGGCTGTGTCAACCCTGCTGAGAGGCTGCTGCTTTAAATAAAGGCATCTGGGCATTTCAGATTTGCAGTGCACACCCACCTCGATCCTCCCTACAGCTTCAGATCATTTGAACCGGCTCAGACTCCCACAGAGAGACAGCTAATAAGCTACAGTGGGAGGATGTCTAACTGAATGGGAGGCAATGGAGATCCTGGCCAAAATTCCCCATCGAAGACACAAAAATCAATTTTGAATGGATTTGTACAGACAGTCCTGCCAGGACATTCCAGCGGCGTCTAAACACCAGCGGTGAGCAAGGAGAACGTGTGTTGTTCTGCGGGATTGCCTGGGCTGCCAGGGAACTCGATACCTCCAGCTCCAGCCCTCTGTCCCCAGCCCCTGACACCCCTCCCCCTTCCTGAGACCCTCTGGCTGCCTGAGTCACTGTCATGCATCACCTTCCTCCCCAAAGAGAAAGTTTGATGCCAGCCTAAGGAGAGCTGGTTTCTTGCACTTTTGTTTCCTATTTGGCAGATAAAATGAGTGGAGATGCCACATCTAGGCCCAGAGCAGGAGAGCCAGGTAAAGCTCTTAGACTTAAAACTAAATCCACATGAAACCTAAGAAAACAGCTTCTTCCTCCCTCCCCTGTTTCCATGTTTTGTTAGCTACAGGCAGCTGAAGAACTGCTCCCGACTCCCACCCTCCCGCATGAACCACAGAGGCATCGCTAGGTAAAGCATGACAAATGGGTTTGCTCTACAAAGCAAACTCCAACAGACTGATAATGCCTGCCGGGACCAGCCCTCCCCGAGGCTCCGTGGAAAATTATAATTGATTAGTGATGTCTGCCATGTGCCTGGAGCAGAGATGGTAGAGTGTTCACCTTGTTTTTATCAACCTCCAAGGGAAGATCAAGGCTCCCCATTCATAGGGAAGGAATTCCCACAGAATGCTAACACTGGGGCTGCTGAGGTAGGTAGTGTAGCTTGGGTGGGAGGTTGAAGCAGAGCTGGTTCTCTTCCATGGGATGGGCTCTTCCTCTCCTTCCTTTGTAACTGAGGAAATGAGATAACCCCCTTAGTCAGGGGCATCCTGCATCTCAGAGTACAAAGCAGGGAGGTGGAAGACGAGGCCTGGGTGACTCTGGGAAAAGGAGCAAAGGGAATTCTCCGGACTCCCATACAAGCTGCCCTGTCAGAAAGAAGCCAGGAAAGAACAGGGCTCAGGCTCTGGTGAGAAGTAACTGGTGTTGCCTTGCTTCCCCCTGCAAATACATCTCTAGAATCCTGAGCATGATGGGGCAGGCAGGTGGATGAGGATTCAGGAATTGTGAGAATGATAATCCTTGTCCTCTCTCCTCTGTCATAGCCTTGTCAGTGAGGAAGGCTCTTACTGCAGAGAAGATGGAAAGAAATGGGAATCTTATAGACGTGGAGAAGGAGTTCTATTTATTAAACATTTTTCTTATTTATGCAAGTCACCCAGAAAAATACATTGTACAACCTGCAAGCGGGGGAGAGCCTTGTTATGTATGAGTCCAACCAAAAAAATTTTTTTTCAAAGCTACAGTGAACCGTAAATTGGACCTGAATTTGCAAAACAGCTTCTGTTTTGTTTGTTGCTTGGCTTGTACTTTGCTTTTTAAAACAAAAACAATAACAAGAGGCTGAACTGCAGTAACTTTGATGCTATCTGATAGTGTTGGCCCTGCTCCAACAACCTCCCTGCTTGTCTGTGTCTGAGTGAAAATAAAATGCAAGTATGTTATCTAGGGTGGGAAGAAAGGCATGCATTCCCATTATCACATTAACAGATTAGCTAGACTCCAAGAGCAGGTCTCAAGGAAACATGGACAGGATATCTACATTTCTACAGGGGGGAAGAGGGTCAGAAAAATCCTGACAGGAGAAGAGTCTGGTACTTCAGCCTCATGTTCTGAAGACAGGGGCCAACGAGGTGACAGTTGGAAGTAGGCTAGGTGAGGAAGAGGAAAAACTGGCCAAAAGATCTGAAAGCCAGATGTGCCAGTCAGGTGGCACTTATGTCTCCATCTTATTTAGAACCAGCCCCAAAAGCCCAGTTCCGCTGCTTGTCTCTGCCATGTCCCCATGTAACCCATTGTTGTTGAAAATAACCACTCCTGGAGTGGTCTGTTGAAAAGATGTTAACTTGCTGTCTCTTCATCAGAGACATAATAGCTTTCCTTATTTAAAAAATACACACACACACACACACACACACACGCACACACACACGCACACACACACACACACACACACAGAATGGGATTTTGACCCACTAAGACCTGATAAAAAGACCTCTTTCGACAGAGGTTCAACCCAGGGCCTTTGGGCTTCAACAGGCTACTGGGGCTCCTGATGGGAGCTTTGTTGAGAACTTTCTTAAGGATTGGCAAAATTCTGTTTTCCTTCCATCCAGTATTTCCTACCTTATGAAATGAAAAATTCTTAGCTTCTGTATTTAGAAATTTAATACCATAAAAAAAGAAACAAAGCCTCATACACATGAAAGACAAAAAAAAAAAAAAAAAACAGAAAACCATCCTCAGGAGGCACCTCAGCGTTGGTCAGTCAGTCAGCAGGATGTGTTGAGCATGCGGCTTTCTGCACAACCCTGAGCAAGGCACAGATGGAGGAGCTGAAGGCTTGGCCCCTGAGGGCAACAAGCAAATTCCCTTCATTCAACAGAAACGCACTGAGTCCTTTCTATAAGCAGGGCATTGTGCTTTAGAATTAGACAAGGGCCCTATTTTCTGAAACATAGACAAATCACTCTAGGAAATGGAAAAATGTGGTAAGAGTTATAAAAGAGTTTAGAGAAAGTGCTCAGGAACATGAGTTAAGAAAGGAATGAGCTTCCAACTGAGGTAACCCAAAAAGACCCTGTGGAGAAGATGGCAACTGAGTTAGGGATGGAAGGATTGGCTCCTCAGAGTATGTTTCTCTCAGAAATGAGGGAGGGAGGTAAGGTTGTAAAAAATATGGGTGCTAGAGCAAGGATGCTGGGGTTCCAGCTCAGACTCCACCACCACCCATCAATATGTGTACCTATGTTTCTGAATCTCAGCTTTTCTTGTCTGTGAATTGGGGCCAATAATATTTACTTCTTAGGGATCAATGAAAGGATTAAATGAGGTAATTCATGAAAAAACTCTTGACATAGAAAGTACTCAAAGGATGCAACCCTGTAATTCATGTTTTAAAAGATGGGGATTGTGAAGACTACACAAGATGGCTGATGGAAGTCTAGCCTGACAGTAGAGGAAAGGCTGGGTCACAGATATACAATAAGTTTTGATCTGCTCCCAAAATACCATGCTGAATGAAATAACTCAGAAGGAGTGATTCATAGAACCCAGAGCAAAGCCCCTCTCACAGGGAACAAGGTCTTTGGCCCAAATATCACAATCAAAAAGTCCTTGAGTTTACATTTTTTAAAATTACCTCCAACTGAGTTTATTCATAGAAATACAGAGAGCCATTGCCATCCATTTCGAACTTATATAAACATTTAATTCCACCAACTTTGGGCATTTCTTTCTTTTTAATAAACCAGATGTCTCAAAAAAATGGAAGTGGCCCAGGTTCCACTTGACCTTTGAAAGGTCATAAGGCAACTTTAGGTAACGTGAGGTCTCCAATCAAGTCCAGTCAATGATGAAAAGTCAATTGAATAGCAGCCATGCTGTGTCTAACCTAAAGTAGGCATGCTCATAAGCCTCATTATCAAATGTGGACTTGTGGAAATGAGACCACTAGGCTTACCAGCTCTTACAACACCATGAGCAAGAGCACAGAAGCAAGAAGCCAGGTGTATACAGAGGACAGAAAGTCATGAAGTCTGATTGATTATGGAGCCCACAGAAGATGGAGAGACCCCAGGGCTGGGAACACAAGTGGGAACCATATAGCAGAGGAAAGACTCAAAATTCATGCTCGCTTTTATTTATGTTTGACAATTTACACAACAATGGAAGCAAACAGAGTCATTTCTCAGTTCTTCAGTGGTCATCATTAATTCTGAGACAGCATTCTCTGCTCCCACCATCCCAACCATCTCAACCATCTCAGAAAGATCTGCCATCCCTTCATTTCTCTTCCTCTTCCTGGGAACTGCAGCAGATGTTCCTTCCCATCTCCTAGATGAATTATTTGCTCAGATATCAAAGAATGAAATGCCAAAGGAGTGAAATTTGTCCATGGTCATTATGCCATTCATTGCAAAGAAATTGCTTGGTTTGACTCCTTGGTCTTTTTAAAATTTACCAAACATTTTTCTGTCTACATAATTTATTTGATCAGGATCAAGTTTTAGAGGTCAAGTTACAAAGAACAAAAATTCAGATATGTGTTTAGGCAAAGGTTTTTTATTATGAAAGGCAGTCTAAGTGGTGTAACTTGGACTGCAATAGAGAATATTCCAGGATATTTCAATGGCTTGTGAAACCATGAGGCAGAATGTTGAAATAAGATCCTTCCAGAAAACCTGGAGTGAACAGTATGGAAGAGACAGCCGGTTGCCTTCCAAATGTCCATTCTCCCCTCAGAGGCAGGAAGCAAGAGATTGTAATTGTTAGTTCATCCATCCTCCTATATGGCTAAGCCTCAGTCCAAGAACTGTTGGTCAAAGTGTTGTATGGTATTTCCAGAAAGGTCCATTGAAGAAGCTGACCAGGATGGAGCCCATATCCTCTTGCCCTTCTGCTTTCTTTCCTTCTTCCAAGTAAAAGTATGCATGTAATTACCAAAATACTAACAGCTATCCTGGGCCATGAAGCAACCTTGAGTATGAAAGTCATACACTGGCAGATGGTAGCTGGAAAGAGAAAAGGTGCTGGATCTCTATGACTGTGACACAACCATGTTAGTCCTGGATTTATTATTTTTTTTAAGATTTTATTTATTTATTTGACAGACATCACAAGCAGGCAGAGAGGCAGGCAGAGAGAGAGAGAGGAAGGGAAGCAGGCTCCCCGCTGAGCAGAGAGCCTGATGCGGTGCTCGATCCCAGGACCCTGAGATCATGACCCGAGCCGAAGGCAGAGGCTTTAACCCACTGAGCCACCCAGGCGCCCCCTGGATTTCTTTTATAAGAAGAAATAACTTTTATGCTTTAACCACTGTCTTTTCTTTCCTATGCATCTGTCTTGAATCCTAACTAATACAGAAGGTCACTATGGTTGTTTATATCCAACCACATGAGAGAGGACAGATCCAAACCCCATCCTCCCTACTTGTCAAACATCTTAGCCAACCTACTCTTGCAATAAACACCTAGCACCAGCCAGACCCTGAGAGGAGGGAAAAGACAAGGGGGAAATAATTTGGATAGTACCTGGTTCTTTGGCAAAATTAGCCTTTTAGATTCTACTTCTTTCAGAAAAACTTTCATGATCCCCAAATACAAATAAGGTGTCTACTTGAGTATCTCTTTCAGCATCTACTATGTTACAATCACCTCTCAAGAGGCCAAGAGTAGAGTGGAAAAAAGAATGAGTAATGGCCTGGAAGTACTCTCATGGTCTGGTGGCAGAGAAATGGCCTATGAGCAGGTTATATTGGTGTAACATATAAGTGATAAGATAGAGCTATGTCTAAGAAGCTTTGAGAGCATAGAGACGTAGTTGACACCACCTTGGCTGGGCTCTGTTGGGGAGGTACCACCTGAGCTGAACTTTGGAGAAAAGTAACCTCTTAGGTCATATTCTCTAAAAGGAAAGCCTGAGATGAGGATTCATGTCCAAGAAATTTACTGAAGGAGTGACCTTAGAAGAGGCTGTAGGGGATGGTAGGAAGCTAGAAAGCTTTGTTATCAGCCTGATCCCACAGGGAGTTGTAGACTGTGAGAAACTCAACAGAGTGAACTGTCCCTCCTTGAAGCAAGGAGGCTGGGCTCTTGTAACCTAGTAGTACTCAGTCAAAGGTTGCTGGTTGGAGGGTATGACCATCAAGCCATTTCCCTTCTGGAAGACTTCCTGATCAAGGGCAATCTCTGGAAAAGAGTGCAGCAATAAGCCATCAGCAGCCCATAACCAGAGCTGTTAGGTGTGGGTGGGTGCACCAGGCCAACAAAAAAAGATCAACTACATCTATTTAGGTTGGAAGATAATCTAGGCTGGAGGAACAACATGAGCAAAATCACCCAAGTTCTGCTAGCTGTGTGTGGGTTGGGAGGTGGTATAAGCAATCCTAACTAGATCAGAGAATATGAGGCAGAAAGAGGAGGAGATAAGGCCAGGGAAATTGGCAGAACCAGATCACAGATGATTTTCTTTGCCATGCTACAAGATTTAGAGTCCATTCTCTATTAATAATAATGACAACAGCATGAATAATAAGCCTATTCTTTCTTTCTTTCTCTCTTTCTTTCTTTCTTTCTTTCTCTTTCTTTTCTTTTTCTTTTTTTTTTTTTTTTTCTTGAGTATAGATGATCCACAATATTGCATTAGTTTCAGGTACATAACTTAGTGATTTGATGAGTTTACATATTATGCTATATTCACCACAAATGTAACTACCATCTGTCCCATTACATTGCTATTATAATATCATTGATGGTATTCCTTATGCTCTGCTTTTTATTCCCATGACTTACATATTCCATAACTGAAAACCTGTATCTCCCTCTCCCCTTCATCCATTTTGTGCAACCCCACCCCTCCTTTGGTAACTATCAGTTTGTTTGTATTTGTAGGTCTAAGTCCGCTTTTCTTTTATTCATTTTTTAGGTTCCATTTATGAGTAGAATCATATGGTATTTGTCTTTCTCAGTCTGTCTTATTTTGTTTAGTTTAATACCCTGTAGATCCATACATGTCGTCTTAAATGGCACAAATCTCATCTTCTTTATGGCTGTATAATATTCCATTGTGTTCCAGTTTTTCCTTATCCATTTGTCTAAGAGACACCTAGGTTGCTTCCATATCTTGGCTATTATAAATAATACTGCAATAAACATAGGGGCTCATATATCTTTTCAAGTTAGTGTTTTCATTTTTCCTGGGTAAATACCCAATAGTGGAATTATTGGATCCTATGGTATTTTTATTTTTAATTTTTTGGGACACTCCATACTGTTGTCCACAGTGCTGTATCAGTTTACATTACTACCAACAGTGCACAAAGGTCCTTTTTCTCCACATCCTTGCCAACACCTGGTTTTTCTTGTGATTTTGATTTTAGCCTTTCTGACAGATGCCAGGTAATACTTCATAATGGATTTGATTTGCATTTCCCTGACAATGAGTGATGTTTGAGCATCTTTTCATGTGTCTGTTGGTCATCCATGTCTTTGGAAAAATACCTATTCAGGTCCTCTGCCTTTTTTTAAGCAGATTGTATGGGGGGGGAGGGGTTGGTGTTGAGTTGTAAAAGTTCTTTGTGTATTTTGGATATTAACCTCTTATCAGATAGATCATTTGCAAATATCTTCCTTCTTTCAGTGGATTGTTTTTTGTTTTCTTGATGGTTTCTTTTGCTGTTTAAAAGCTTTTTTATTTTGATTAAGTCTGATAGTTTATTTCTGCTTTTGTTTCCTTTGCCTTAGAAGACATATCTAGAAAAATGTTGCCATGCCGAATGGCAGAGAATTTACTTCCTGTGTTCTCTTCTAGTATTTTTATGGTTTCAGGTCTCACAATTAAGTCTTTAATCCATTTTGAGTTTATTTTTAGGTATGGTGTAAGAAAGCAATCCAATTTCATTTTTGTAGCTGTCCAGTTTTCCCAACATGTAGCTGTCCAGTTTTCCCAACACTGTTTATTGAAAAGACTTTCTTTTTTCCATTGTATACTTTTGTCTCTTCGTTGTAGATTAATTGTGCATATAAATGTGGGTTTATTTCTGGTGTCTCTATTCTGTTTTTTATTGATCTATGTATCTATTTTGTGCCAGTACCATATGGGTTTTTTTTTTTAATTTTTTATTTCTTTTCAGCGTAACAGTATTCATTGTTTTTGCACCACACCCAGTGCTCCATGCAATCCATGCCCTTTCTAATACCCACCACCTGGTTCCCCCAACCTCCCACCCCCCCGCCCCTTCAAAACCCTCAGATTGTTTTTCAGAGTCCATAGTCTCTCGTGGTTCACCTCCCCTTCCAATTTCCCTCAACTCCCTTCTCCTCTCCATCTCCCCTTGTCCTCCATGATATTTGTTGTGCTCCACAAATAAGTGAAACCATCTGATAATTGACTTTCTCTGCTTGACTTATTTCACTCAGCATAATCTCTTCCAGTCCCGTCCATGTTGCTACAAAAGTTGGGTATTCATCCTTTCTGATGGAGGCATAATACTCCATAGTGTATATGGACCACATCTTCCTTATCCATTCGTCCCTTGAAGGGCATCTTGGTTCTTTCCACAGTTTGGCGACCGTGGCCATTGCTGCTATAAACATTGGGGTACAGATGGCCCTTCTTTTCACTACATCTGTATCTTTGGGGTAAATACCCAGTAGTGCAATGGCAAGGTCATAGGGAAGCTCTATTTTTAATTTCTTGAGGAATCTCCACACTGTTCTCCAAAGTGGCTGCACCAACATGCATTCCCACCAACAGTGTAAGAGGGTTCTCCTTTCCCCACATCCTCTCCAACACAATGAAACTCGACCATTCTCTTACACCGTACACGAAGATAAACTCAAAATGGATAAAAGACCTCAACGTGAGACAGGAATCCATCAGAATCCTAGAGGAGAACATAGGCAGTAACCTCTTCGATATCAGCCACAGCAACTTCTTTCAAGATAGGTCTCCAAAGGCAAAGGAAACAAAAGTGAAAATGAATTTTTGGGACTTCATCAAGATCAAAAGCTTCTGCACAGCAAAAGAAACAGTCAACAAAACAAAGAGGCAACCCATGGAATGGGAGAAGATATTTGCAAATGACAGTACAGACAAAAGGTTGATATCCAGGATCTATAAAGAACTCCTCAAACTCAACACAAACAAAACAGACAATCATATAAAAAAATGGGCAGAAGATATGAACAGACACTTCTCCAATGAAGACATACAAATGGCTATCAGACACATGAAAAAATGTTCATCATCACTAGCCATCAGGGAGATTCAAATTAAAACCACATTGAGATACCACCTTACACCAGTTAGAATGGCCAAAATTAGCAAGACAGGAAACAACGTGTGTTGGAGAGGATGTGGAGAAAGTACCATACTGTTTTGATTATGACAGCTTTGTACTATAACTTGAGATCCAGAATGTGCTACCTCCAGTTTTGTTCCTCCTCTGAAGAAAGCTTTGGCTATTTGGGGGGCTTCTGTGGTTCCATACAAATTTTACTATTATTTGTTCTAGTTTTGTGGAAAATGCTGTTGGTATTTTGATAGGGATTGCATTGAATCTATAGATCACTTTGAGTAGTATGGACATTTTGACAATATTAATTCTTCTAGTTCATGAGCATGGAATATCTTTCCATTTGTTTGTATCATCTTCAGTTTCTTTTGTCAATATTTTATAGTTTTCAGAGTACAAGTCTTTCACCTCTTTGGCTACATTTATTCCTAGGTATTCTGTTCTTTTTAGTGCAATTATAATGGTGTTGTTGTTTTTTAATTTCTTTTTCTGCGACTTCATTGTTAGTGTATCGAAATGCTACCAATGGGTAGCATTGGGCTTCTATTTTATGTCAATTTTACTTAATTCATTTATCTGTTACTTATTTCATGGTGTGCCAATGTCTGAGGGCCTTATATCTTTTTTCTTTTTAATCTTATGACATGGTATGGGGCAAGTAGTATTTTAAAAAAATGAAGTAACTTGTATGAGAGAAGACAAATCATGGAGTGAGGATTGGAACCCACTGTCCGAACACATGCTCATCCCGCCATAATGCAAAGAAATGATACATCCGATCTGCATTGCAAATATTGCACTGGGGCCACCCTGTCCTGTCCTCGCTAATTCCTCACTAACACATACTTCTGGATACTTCTGTCCTTGCATTTTTCCACTGGAAAAAACTTGAACCCTCCAGTTGTATGTAGCCTACTAGGTCCCACTTCCAGCTGCTAAAGCATCCCCTGCTGATACCCTTTCCTCCCCCTCCTCCAGGCTCCCTTGACAAATCCTCCCCACATCTCATGAGAGCCATCCTGGAATCCCACCCTCCCACTAACCCATTGTCAGGCCCACACCAGGCAGATCTGACCCTGATCTGCTCCCAGCACTGCTTGTCCAGCTGAACCAGCCTACTCTCTGATGTTCTCTACCCAAGGGCAAAGCAGAACAAGGTGTTCAGGGAGCCCAAGTGGAGAGGACAGACCTCTGAAGTCATTCTCAGACAATCTATAATGGCCAAGACTCTGACGGTCTAATACTAGAAATTCAGTAGATGCAACAGCCTATAGTGTATACTCTAGGGCTACAAAATAGTCGCTTCATAACATAATATTATTATTTGAGAATCTTGGGAGATATGCATACATACATATGAATGCATATTATATATTATGCTATGATTATATATAGCATATTATATATTATACAATAATTGTAATTATATAACTATACTCTTATGATGTAATCATAATTATATCATAAATATATAATATGTACATATATAAATACATACATATATACATATATATACATACATGTATTATACATACATATATTTGATACACACACATATGTATATATTCCTAGATTTTCAAATGCCCTTTGGACAAGTTTCAACATATTTCTGGTTCTTTAATTAATTAATGAGTTGAATAAAATCTTTGACATGTATTCCTTTTGTATTTGCATGAGTTTTTCTTTTGTTTTTAGAGTCATGCTTTTTTAACCTTTTGAAAATTACACTTTAACACCATGCACAGAGACAAGGCTTTCTCTGGGGGACCAAACAAGGTCTTTAAGGAGCTATGTGATTCCTGGCTGAACAGAAACATCCCAGCAACACCTTTCAAATTTGTGTTGGCCACTGAGCAGCCCTGGACCTGACCCCTGCCACAAGCACAGACTGTGTGGGAGCTTTAGGACTTGACTCCTGAGCTCCATTGAGGAGCTTTCCTCCCCAGCTTCCAAGTGAGGCTCCAGGTCAAAGCAGAGGCTGGACCAGCCCCCTAGGGCTTACCAATTATTTGGCAAAGTGCAGAGATAACATTCTGCAAATTTCCTCACATTGTTCTGCCCGGCTCTGAATGCTCCCTGATGGGATACTCTGGAGATAAATGACAGGAAAAGGATGGAGAACCTAGGTCTCCCCCTCCACACATCCCAGTCATTCCCATTATTACCTCCCAGCCACTCAGGATGAATGTGACCTTGTCTCACCTTCTCATTCTGCTACTTTCTGGCAAAAGCTAGAATTAGAAAGTCTCTTACCTCCTTTGGAATCCCAATGAAGATCCCCTTCTACTGGAGTCAGAATAAAATCTTAGTGCTACCCAGTGGGGCTTGTGGTAATAGGCAGCTGTCTCTGAGTCCTGTCTTTGTGGGGACCAGTGGTGAGCATGAAAGGAGGAGTCACATTCAGGCATCCTCCTCTCTCAGCCCAGCCCTCAATCTGCTTCCAACCAGGACCTCCTAGTTTCCTTCCTTTGCTCCCACCCTATCCCCAGACTCCTACCTAATCGCAAGAGAAAACTTTTGGTCAAACCAAGGAAAGAAAAAGAGCCATCCTACTTTAGCCTTAACTTTTAAAAATCATTCATTCAGCAGATATTTATTGAGTTTTTCATATTTGCCAGATACTGCGCTAGGAGCTGTGGTCCCAATGGATCCCAGCTATTCCAGAAGTTTACATTCAGTGGATAAGGAAGGTGATAATAAGTCCCCAAACATATGACTGCATGAAGAATACCATTATGGATTACCATTTTTGCTATGAACTAAACACTGGGGAGGGGGTTGCGTAGAGTATCTCCCCCAAACGTGGTTGTTGGGGAAGAGTTCTCCAAGAGATTCTTAAGCTCCAATGTAGATGATGAGGGAAAAGTCAGGCTTGGGAAAGCATGGAAGAAGGAGAATAGAGTGACCAGCAACCACAGTGTCATGGTGTACGAAGATTGTGGTGTGTGTGAGAGTGCTAGGGGATAGCCAGCCCCCAACATGGCCCCAGGTGAGTCTCACCTCCTGACACTCATGCCCTTATGTATCTCGCCCACACATTGAATCAGGCTGGTCTATGTAACTAAAAATGCTGCAAAGCTAAGGAATATGCCTTCCAAGCCTAGGTCATAAAGGGTATTGCAGATTTTGTTGTGTTTTCTTGGATCACTCAAGCAGCTCTACAGAGTGACCCACATGACAAGGACCTGAGGCCTTCTGTTAAAAAAAAAAAAAAATGAATGAGCCACCTTGGAAGTAGGTCCTCCAATCAAGTCTCCAGATGATGGCAGCCTCATGAAACACCCTGAACCAGAGCTACCTACCTGCGTTCTTTCTCAGTTTTGACCCACTGAAACTATGTGAGGCATTCAGTGTTGATTGCTGTCATTTATGTGAGTCATTGGTCATTTGTTGCACAGCACTAGGTAACTAATAGAGCCACCCAAATGTGGTGAGCCAGGCAGAGAGTGGTGGGAGAACAGTTAGCTATGGCCAGATCACATGGTGATTGGGGGCTACAGTGAGAGTTCAGATTGTATTCTAAGTTTGATGGCAACTAAAGGTATGGTTTACACAGAGGAGTGGTATGATCTAATTTGTGTTTCATCAACAGCATTGCATTGTGGGGAATAGATTTGAAAGGGGTAAGAGAAGAAGCAAAGAGACCAACCGGGACTGTTGTATTGCTCCAGGATGTTCAGAAAGGTAAGGGTGGCTTGGAGTGGGTCCATTCAAGATATATTCTGGAGGCAGAATTATCACAGCCTGTTGATAAACTGGATGCGGGAGATTAGAGAAAGGCAAGAATCAAGACTGTATGAATCCAGGTTCTCCAGAAAAACAGAACCAACAAATTAGATATGGACCTATAGATACAATGAGATATAGAAAGAGTGTTATTAGAAGGTATTGGCTCACATGATTTTGGAGGCCGTCTATAAACTGGAGGCGCAGGAAAGTCAGGGGTGTGGTTGAGAGCCCAGAGAGCCACAGAGCTGGTGTGTATGGATTCCAGTCTGAGTCTCAAGGCCTGAGAACCAGAAGTGATGATGGCAGGAGAAGGTCAGTCAGTGCTCCACTCAAGTACCCAGGTACAGCACAGATTCTACCTTCCTCCACTTTTTGTAATATTCAGGCCTTCAGTGGACAGCATGGAAACCACCCACGTTGGGGAGAGCCATCTACTTTACTTAAGTCAACGCCAACTCAAATGCTGATCTCTTCTGGAAAAACACCCTCATAGAAACACCTAGAAATAATGTTTAGCCAGACAACTTTGTATCCTGCAGCCCCATCAAGTTGACACATGAACTTAACTATCACAAAGGGTACACCTAGGATTTTAGTTTGAGTAACTGGGTGGAAGGTGGTACCTTTTACCGCCATGGAGAATGCACAGAGGAACAGGTTTGGAGGTAACAGCATCAAAAGAGAAAGACTAGCTCATTTTCTATGACATTTGGGAGCCTCGGGTACAATGTGGATATAATTACATAGACGCGACATTAGATTCACCTCATCAACCCAGTTTTACTCAGTAGTCCTCCTTCAGCTACTTGTAACTTTACACTTAGTGCAAGATCCGCTGGCCCTTTGCTCACCTCGCAGGCAGCTGGGTGCCACAGTCCAGAGTGACCACAGGACCATTTTGGCCATTATATGGTTAGCACACATTTCACTGAATTTTTCCCCTCAGAATCTGGGTGGTCTGCTCATTTATAAAGGACACAATCTTGTCCCTTAAGCCCAGTGACATCAACTCTCCAGAGAGTGTAGTGTTCGCTTCAGCAGCACACGTACTAAGATTGGAACGATAAAGAGAAGATTAGCACGACCCTTGCACAATGATGACTCTCCTGAGAGTGTAGTAGGATTCTTTGCTTTAGTTGATTTCTTTTGTCCCTACTGCTCTGTTTGAGTTTCTTTATGTGTTTGCACTAAAGACTGAATTGCTTAAAAATTTGGTATCATAACTATAATTCAAGAGCAAAGCCTTAATTATGCTCAGTATAATGCATTAATGAGAGCAAGTAAATGGCCACATTATAGACAGTAACTGATGAAGGGCAATGCTTTGTCAGGCTAAATTAACAAAGGAAGTAATTTCATACATTTTAATGGGATTTGGTGGTTGTGCTGTTTTATTTGTTTTTATTTTCTTTTTTTAGCAGAACGGAGGTCAATCTGAGGGCTTGCAATAAAAATATTTCTTCCCCACTAAAAGTAGTAGTGTGTTTCAGCTCTGGATAATGTGCCTTATTCTGGGGGATTTTCAGAGTAGAATTGCTCTTATCAAGTGGAGAACGGTGTTGGCTGTCAGAGGGTCCCAGTAGGGGTGGCCCCGGGGTCAGGTCCTCGGGTCTGTCCCACCCCTCCTGGCAGCACTCAGACCTACTGCTTTCCCCACTGCATACTGAAGATGCCAGGCTAAATCTCATGACAGCTGTGCCTTGTTAGCATGACTCCAACTCTGTCCCCAGACTCCAAGTTCCCAAGAGCTTAGTAGCAACAAGGGGGGTTTATTAACAATGGATCTTCCCAAGCACTTAGCACAGTGTCAGTAAATGCTGGCTGTTATCACTCAAAAGAAAGGGAGGAAAAGTTACATACACAAATGCAAACATAGATACAGATAATGCACATATTTATGAATGGAAAAAAGACCAAAGGAAGTACAATGAACCATTGGCAAAGGTTACCTCTGTGAAATAGGATGGTGCTTGATTTTTTATTTTTTCCTTTTCAATATTTTCTACAATAAACATTTGTTTGTTCAACAGATACTTTTTGCATGCTTATCACACATTACGCATTGTGCTAGGCCCTGAGGGATAGAAAGATGGAACAGACACTGTCCCAGCCCCAGAGCTGACATCCAGCATGGGGGACAAGGAGGGACAAAGGCAAAGGACAGTGAACAACTTGAGAGCCATCATCAACATCACATACATCCCAGACTTGATATTTCATTGAGTTTTCCTGGGAATGAACATACAGAGTTTTGAAAAGGGGATGTCTTTTTAAAACTCATATAGGGGTGCCTGGGTGGCTCAGTGGGTTAAGCCTTTGCCTTCAGCTCAGGTCATGATCCCAAGGTCCTGGGATCCAGCCCGGCATCGGGTTCTCTGCCCAGCAGGGAGCCTGCTTCCCTCCTCTCTCTCTGCCTGCCCCTCTGCCCACCTGTGATCTCTGTCTGTCAAATAAATAATATTTAAAATTCATATAAAACTGGGGGTGCCTGGGTGGCTCAGTTGGTAGACCATGCAACTCTTGATCTTAGGGTCATGAGTTCAATCCCAAACTCAGGCATGGAACCTACTTTTTAAAAAATTAAAATTCACATAAAACCATCTAACGGGGTAGCAGTGACCATGAGCAGTTACAATGCAATGTAAATGTAGTGATGAAGATACAAAAGATATCATGTAAGCATGTCTGAAGGCAATTTGGGGAGTAGGGGAAGATTTCCATAGGGAGTAACATTTTCATCAAACCTGAAAGACAAGAATTGCTATCACTTTTATAACCAGGATAAAACAAACGGCTTAAAAATTAGCATTGGCTGTTGTTGGATGAATGGCTATTGAACACTGAATGCAAATGAATGAATGAGTGAATATATGAAAAAATAAATATATAATATTTAAAAATCAGAAAGATCAAATGACTAGTCCATTTACCACCAGCTTGAGGAAAAACCACAAGTGGAATACAATTGCCTGACTTTCAGCCCAGAGTTGTTCCTTCAGGGCCTTGCAACTCAAAGTATGGCCTACAGACCAGCATCAGCATCACCCAGAACTTGTTAGAGATTCAGAATCTCAGGTCCTACCCCAAACCCATCAAATCAGAGTCAGCATTCTAAACAGAATGCAGGTGAGCTGTGCACACACTGAAGCTTGTGAAGGGGTAGACTTGTCATTCAGTCTCAATCGCACATTAAAATCATCCAGGAGCTTATTCAAATCTAATAGCCCAGGGTGCCTTGATGTTTATAAGCGCAAGTCCTGGGTCTCATTTCTAGGTGCTCTAGTTTATTAACCATGTGGCCCTAGGCCAGGTCCATGCCTTTCGGTCTCTTGGTTTCTTCATCTATGTGGTAGGCTATTGCTGGTTTCTAGTGGCTCTTCTGTAATCCCCTCCCCTGGAGTGTGGGCTAGGCTTCGTATCTCGCTTCTAATGAACAGAATACAGCAAAAGCAATAGGCTGTCATCTCCGACTTTAGGTAACAGAAGCCCTTGACTCGCGTCTTGCTCAGTCTCTGACTTTTCTCATGTACTCACTCTGATAAAGCAAGTTGCCGTATTATGAGCTGTCCTATGGAGAGACCCACACGGCAAGGAACTGGGGCCCTGAGTCTGACAGACACAAGGAACGCAATCCTGCCAACAGCCACATGACCTAGCTCAGAAGAGAGTTCTTCCCTAGTTGAGCCTTGAGGTCACTGCAGCCCTAGCCAACATCTTGATCACACACTTAGAAGAGACACTGACCCCGAGGACCAGCTAAGCCACAAGCGGCCACTTGATCCACAGAAACTATGAGAAAATAAATGTCTGTTATTACAAGCTATGGAATTTTGGCTACACAGTAATAGATAACTAATAAGACCTATAAAATGGTAATGATAGTAGCATTCATTGATAGAGTTATTGCAAAATTAAATAATTCCCATGAGGTACTTAGAACGGGGCCTGGCATATAATAAACATCATATACATTTTTTTTTAGTTTTTTATTTTTTCAGCGTAACAGTATTCATTATTTTTGCACCACACCCAGTGCTCCATGCAATCCGTGCCCTCTCCAATACCCACCACTTGGATCCCCCAACCTCCCACCCCCCGCCCCTTCAAAACCCTCAGATTGTTTTTCAGAGTCCATAGTCTCTCATGGTTCACCTCCCCTTCCAATTTCCCTCAACTCCCTTCTCCTCTCCATTTTGTTCTTAGGTATTATTCGAAAGCACTGACACCCTCCGTACCTACTAAAGAATGTAAGTGCTTTCTCTTCACTAAATGGCCCCAGCCCCCTCTGCTTTCTGAAAGTTTCCTTCTCTACCTTCCTTGTCATTTCATTGTCACTCCAAGTTGATGTCAATGTGTCTGCTTCTGGCAGTTCCTTTTCACCCCAGTAAAACAACAAAATAAATAAATCAGCTGTTGCTAATCTGCTATAGCCTGGGAAACTTGACAAATAAACTTGTTATTATTGTGCCTAAATCAAATGTAAACAGGCTCTGATTTAGTATCTGAAAAGTTCTCCTGTGATACAATTAAAGTTTTTGGGTTTGTGTGGTTGGTTGGTTTGTTTGTTTGTTTGTTTGTTTAATACAAAGCATTTGTTACCATCCTTTTTGATGCCCAAAGGCCCTTGTTGTTTCAGTTTCTCAGCTATGCTTTAATCAGTGAGGCCACCAGATTTAGGAGACATCCCCACCTATCTGCTGTGAGATGAGCATGTTAAACATAAACTATGTCACTCATCGCATCTCTGATTTTAGTCATGCCTAAGCTCACTTCCTCTGAGCCCTATCCAGAGTTTGTTGATTTCAGCCAAACAACATCATTTGTTTGTAATGCCTCAGTATAATGAGATTTAATTGCTGTCATTTGCTGTCAGGAGTCCTCACTTAGGCACAGGGATTAGGAGAGACGTGCTAGACAAGCTTCATCTGAGACCTGGAGAATGAGTCTCATGTAAGGGTGTGCAGGAAAAGAGAAGGGGTTGGAAGATGGTTTAAGGTAAATGGAACAACTTGCACAGATTTCTCGAAGTGAGAGGGAGTGAGACATGTCTGAGGGCCAGGAACAACCCAATGGGGGCTGGAGGGCAGTGCAGGAGGCAGAAAGCTCACTAGATGTGAGAGGGAATGAAGCACACGGCCCTCGCACATGGGCTAGGAGTGTAGGTTTCCATCTGAGGGCACAGGCACAGCACTGAAGGGTTTTAAGCCAGGGATTGGCAAACAGCAGCCCTGAACCAAATCTGCTTTCCACCCTTTTTAGTAAATAACATTTTTATTGGAACACAGCCATAGCCACTCACAGACACAGGATCTATGCACCCTTCATGCTATAAACACAGTTGCAGTGCAGCCTGCAAAGACTAAGATATGTAGGATCTGACTCTTTACATAAAAAGTGGCCAGTCCCTTTTTTAAGCTCACGGGTTCTAGGGTCAGACCTGCATTCTGCACAGATTCTGGATGCTGATCTAGAATGTGTTGACACGGGGGGAGATCTGCTGCCACCTTCCCCTTCTTTATACCCTAGCTGGGCCAGCACACAGGGAACTGTCCTCACATAAAAAGGATTAGGAGGAGGACAAGGAAGGGGCCAATGGTTTGGGTAGTCCCCAGACAGGTAAATAAGATTTTACAGGAGCTGGTTACATTTTTAATAAACAAAGAGCATTTTGGAGAATGAGAGAGACAAAATAGAAATGTTGTTTTCCTTTTATTGATACGTCAGAAAATATGGTGGCAAATTAAGTACAAAAAAAATCTAGAGCAGGGTTAGTAGTTCAAAACAAAGTAAAAACCAAAAAGTCATCTCCCCGCCCCCACCACCAGCCTGATGTCTATATGCATCATGACCCTGTCCTTGCAGACGGTCTCTAAGGCAGTACAAATCTGAGGGCGCTGTTCTTCTGCACCCAAAGGAAAGAAAGTCACAAAAATATGAAAAAGACTCCATGGGTCCCAAATGCACAGTTGCTGAGGTCCCGCTTAGGTTTACTTAGGAGCAGAGTTTGCTAAGAAAACAGTTGTTTTTCTCTAACTTGAGTTAGGAGGGGGGAGGGTGAGTTAGAAAACGTGAATCCAAGGGCAGTTGCTTCTCCAGGACAGCTGGCAGAGACCCAAAGTACAAAGTTGTCTACAAACTCTCGAATCAGTGTGAGACTTGAAAGAGAGCTATGCGCTGGCAACATGGGCTGGCCCGCCTTGCCAGAGCGGAATTGAAACCATACCTCTACCTCATGCAGACATCACCCAGTGGAAGGATGTTCTTATAAATCCCAGCCTGGAGGCCATATCATCTGCAACCCCCTCCCTGTTCCCCTTCTCTTTCACTCCTCAAACCAGAAGAACTTAATAAAAACAGAAGGAACACATCTCTCCAGTGTTGCTCTGAGCTGGAAGAGGTAGGGACATAAAAATACACACAGGAAGAACATGACCTTGCTGGTCACTTCTGATTGGCATCCAAGGAACTCCACCACTGTAACCCATTTGATGGGGGCCACACTGTGTGATGCCAAGCCCATGGGGCCACAGTGCCTGTAGCATCATAGGACCCCAACCTAGCTGCCTTTACCTGAGCCACTCTTCCCAGCTCCTAGCACAGGAATTCTATTCTAGTCTATCATTAATTTATGAAAATCTGACCTCAGTCCAGAGAAACTCTCAAATAAACCCCGAGAGAACACAAATAATTACACCTTGGATTCCTATATTTGCACTGAAAATAAAAAATGCATTGTAGCCACAGAAGTAGAGAAAGGATTTTTCTGTTCTGAGACAGACCCCACTGTTTCCCCTGGGAGGTCCTGAATTTGGCGGGGCATTCAAAGTTCTCCATAATTTGATCCAACTCTCTCCACTTTCTCCCTGTCACTCCCTACACAAACACAACCAGAAAAATTATGTCCTTCGTTCATGCCATGGAGACCCCAGCTCCCAGGTTTGCTGTAGGTAGCATGTATGTCACCCTTAGCCAGTCCCTCTGCATCCAGGAAGACACTTCAGCCAAAAGCAGGAAGCAATATACCTGTAAAGAGGTAATGTTCCTCCACAAAGCTAGACCCTGTTTTCAATCTACCCATTAGCCAGAAATTTCATTTGGTAAATACAGGGGAATATTTTTGACCAAAGCATTTTTGCCTCGTGTGCTATCTCCAGAGGAACACAGTATTAAGTCTTCTTTGGAGTCCAGTGATATTGCTAGAAATGGGTGGTCTAGTCCCTATGTTTTTTAATGTATCGTCTTCCTGGCAATATCATTGTGCTACAAAGGCCCCAAAAGAAGGGAATTGTTTCAAAAATGTTGCTGCAAGCAAGACTCAGGGCTGTAGTTTGGTTTATTCCAAAGTCGAAGGATAAATGATTTACTACATAAAAATTAAATCTTAGGTGGGAAGATTCAGGTGATGATCTATGTGGATGGTCTCCACCAAAAAAAAAAAAAAGAGTTCAGAAAATTTCTCTGTTGATATATGTGTGTTTTTCTGACTGAACTTTCTGTAAAATTAAGATTCCTTTTTATGTTCTGATGAAAGTTCAACCAAAAAAAAAAAAAATTAGAACAAATGTGTAACGTTAACTCTTAAAAGATTAGCAACATTAAAGACCAATAATGAATATTACTTTAAGCAAGTACCTGGCACTTTCTCAGCAATCATTTGAAAGCATTGTTCCCTCCCTCCTCCTTGAAATGCACTCTTCTCCTGACTTCTACCTCCTGGTGTTTCTTCTACTCCTCTGGCTTCTTCTCTTTATCCTACTTTGTAGGTTCATCCACTTCTACCCAACCATTAAATAATGGAGATCTTTAAGGCTTCTCTCTGGGCCCTCTTTTTTCTTCCCCCTGTGTATTCTCCCTTGAGGTGATGACATGCAAGCTCCAAGGTACAGATGATATCTCTAAATTGATAGCACTTGTAGTGGACTGAATAGTAGTCCAAAAAGATATGTCCAATCCCTTCCAGTACCCATGAATGTAACCTTATTTGGAAATAGACTCTTTGCAAATATAATCAAGGTAACGATTTCAAGGTGAGATCATCCTGTATCTAGTTTGCACCCCAAATCCAATGATGGGTGACCATGTAAGTGACAGAGAAGGAGAAGACACAGAGAGAAGGAGGGCCATGTGAAGACAGAGTATAGTCACGCAACCCGAAGCCAAGGATTGTCAACAGCTATCAGAAGCTAGAAGAAAGACATGCAATAGATTCTCCCTCAGAGCCTCCAGAGGGAACCAACTCTGCCGACACCGTAACTTTGGACTTCTGGCCTCCAGAACTATGAGAGAATACATTTCTGTTGTTTGAGCAGCCAAGTTTGTGGTTTTTCGTTACAGCAGCTCTAAAAACTAATATAGCACCCAAATATGTGGCTAAGCTCTCTGGCCTCACCTTGAGCTCCAGACAAATATCTCTAACTGCCAACTTTATGTCTCAGAGAAAACAGAACTCAACATATCCCTGATGTAATCCAACATCTTATCCACCTGTATGAGCCAGGTCCCTCCAGGAAATAGAACCAATAGGATATACAGTTGACCCTTGAACAACATGGGTTTGAACACACAGGTCCACTTGTATGTGGATTTTTTTTAATATAAATACAGCACAGTACTGAAAATGCACTTCCTTCCTTATGATTTTCTTAATAACATCTGCTTTTCATGTCTTCAGCCTATTTCTTGAGTGGGTTTTTTGTTTTTTGGGTGTTGAGTTTGATCATTTCTTTGTAGATTTTGGATAGTAGCCCTTTATCTGAGAAGTCATTTGCAAATAACTTCTCTACTTTATAGGTTGTCTTTTAGTTTTGTTGACTGTTTCCTTTGCTGTGCAAAAGCTTTTTATCCTGATGAAGTCCCAATAGTTCATTTTTGCCCTTGCTTCCCTTGCCTTTGGCGATGTTTCTAGAAAGAAGTTGTTATGGCCAAGGTCAAAGAGGTTGCTGCTTGCTTTCTCCTCTAAGATTTTGATGGATTCCTTTCTCACATTAAGGTCTTTCATCCATTTTGAATTTATTTTTGTGTATGGTGTAAGAAAATTGTCCAGTTTCATTTTTCTGTATGTTGTTTCCAATCCTACCCCTGAAACAAATAATATATGTTAACTAAATTGAATATAATTTAAAAATTTAAAAATTTGAAAAAATAACATCTGCTTTTCTCTAGCTTACTTTATTGTAAGAGTACAGTATAAAATATATATAATGTACAAAATATGTGTTAATCAACTATTTATCTTATTGGTAATGCTCCCAGTCAACAGAAGGCTATTAGAAGTTATTTTGGAGCATCAAAGTTACACATGGATTTTTTTTACTACATAGGACGTTGGCACCCCTGACCCTGAGTTATTCAAGGGTCAACTGTATAGAGATATGTATGAGGAGGTTGATTATAGGAATTGACTCCCATGGTTCTGGAGGCCAAGAAGTCCCACCATCTGCTGTCTGCAAGCTGGAGAAGCAAGAAAGTTGATGGTATAATTCAGTCTGAGGCCAAAGGCCTAAGAACTGGAACGGGAGAACCCTGGGGGAAACAGGTATAAGTGCCAGGGTCTGAAAGCCTGAGACCCAGGAATTTCAATGTCCAAGGTCAAGATAAGATGGGGAAGTGAAAGAAGAGAGAGAGTTTGCCCTTCCCTTGTATTCTTATTCCACTCAAGCTCCAAACAAATTGAATGATGCCCACCCACCTTGGTGAAGACATTCTCTTTACTCAACCTACTGAATCAAATGCTAATCTTTTTCAGAAACACCTTCACAGACATGCTTGGAAATAATGCCCTGCCAGCTACCTGGGCATCCCTTAGCCCAGGCAGGTTGGCACACAAAATTAACCATCACAAGACCACTGTTCGTCAACTTTATACCTATATGCATCTCCTTAAACCATACTTAATCTCCAAATAAAGACATTAATAAGGTAATAGTTCTGCCTAACATGATACAAGTGTACTAGGTAGCCACAAATGCACTAACCCCGTCTCCAGAAGAAAAGGTAACTGACGTTTACTCTTTTTTTTTTTGATATCCCATAAACTTAAATTAGTATGGTGTATATTAATAGCACTTAAATACTGTGATAAGAAGTTAGTATATCTTATGTTACACGATGAGGGAACAGGAGAGGAAAAAGATCGAAGATATTATTTCCTATATGTATATAGACACAAAATAAGGAGGAAGCATTCACACCGATTACAGTCCTTGTATTTATAACTACCTTCTACTGTCCCTTCCGTATCCCTTTGGCCTCCAGCAAGTACCTCAGCTGGTTGTGGTTCTTTACCTTTGGATGACCCAAAGCTTCATTCTTGAAGGATCTGGACCATTACTAGTCCTGCCTGAATTGGGTTGTAATTTTCCATTGGCCTTAACTTAATCACAGGGCATAGTCTCCTTCTATGTCCTCAACTCAGTGGGCAGTGCCAATATCAATCCAGGTCCACAAGTCAGTTCCCTAAATGTCACCAATGACACTGCCCTCCATCTTCCCCCCATAGTCAATCTCCAAACCCAAGCAATTTTATACCCTATCTATCTCTTGAGTATACCCATTTATGTCTGGTTCTACTGCTACCACCTCTGTCCAGTGAGCCATTAGCTCTCACCTGGAAGCAACCTCCTAAGACGTCTCCCTGCTTCAAATCCTATCCTACAATTTACTCTCAGGCCAGCAGCTAGAGGAATCTTCTCAAAACATAAATTGGATCACATTGTGGTCTTGCTATAACCTCTCAAAGGCTTCACGTGGCCCAGTTCTCACCTCTGCATACATGGCATTTCATTGCCTAACCCCAGCTACTTTTCCAGCCATATCTCATACCATTTTCCCCCTAATTCCCTGAGCTCCCACCACACTGGCAATTTTTTTCCAGAAACTTCTGTACACAGCAGTTAAGAGACTGTATAATGAACACCCCTGCATTCAAATCCTGGTTTGGCCTGTTCTTGTGGTGTGACTTGGAGCCACTTACTTAATCTGTGTGTGTGTGTGTGTGTGTGTGTGTGTGGTGAGGCAAGAGAAGAGGTTGAGGGGGTGGTCTGTTTGTACATCTGGAAAAATGGTGATAACAATAATTCAGAGTTTACAGAGCTGCTATAAGTATAAAATGACCAAATTCACATAAGTCACAAAGCACAGCAACAAGTACATTTTTTTTTTAAGAGAGAGGGAGAAGTACAGTGGTCAGGGGAGAGTCAGAGGGAGAGAAAGAAAATCTTAAGCAGACTCCATACTTAGCACAGACCCCAATGCAGGGCTTGGTCACATGACCCTGAGATCATGACCTGAGCCAAAATGGGGAGTTAGACACTTAACTGACCAAGCCACTGGCAACCCACCCCTTCCTTCTTCAAACATTACCTTCAATTTCTTCAAGAAGACTTCATCAACCACAAGCCTGGCTTGGGGTCCCCTGTTACAGAACTACATGGCCCTGTTATTCATCTCTAGCTCCTATTGCAGTAAGTTCTAAGTTTTACACTTACAACTCCTCCTTTACAAAAACAACCCCTTATCCAATGCCAAAAACATACATATGATATATGATATTCATATATCATCAACTTAGTGGATGAAAGGTATTCATCCTTTCTGATGGCTGAGTAATATTCCATTGTATATATGGACCACATCTTCTTTATCCATTCGTTTGTTGAAGGGCATCTTGGTTCTTTCCACAGTTTGGCAACTATGGCCATTGCTGCTATGAACATTGGGGTATAGATGACCCTTCTTTTCACTACATCTGTATCTTTGGGGTAAATACCCAGTAGTGCAATTGCAGGATCATAGGGTAGCTCTATATTTAATTTCTTAAGGAATCTCCACACTGTTTTCCCAAGTGGCTGCACCAACTTGCATTCCCCTTTCACCCTCTCCAACACATATTCTTTACTGTCTTGCTAATTTTGACCATTCTAACTGGTGTAAGGTGGTATCTCAATGTGGTTTTAAATTGAATCTCCCTGATGGCTAGTGATGATGAACATTTTCTCATGTGTCTGTTAGCCATTTGTATGTCTTCTTTGGAGAAGTGTCTCTTCATGTCTTCTGCCCATTTTTTGACATGATTATCTGTTTTGTATGTGTTGACTTTGAGGAGTTCTTTACAGATCTTGGATATCAGCGCTTTGTACTGTCATTTGCGAATATCTTCTCCCATTCCTTGGGTTGCCTCTTTGTTTTGTTGACTGTTTCCTTTGCTGTGCAGAAGCTTCTAAGACTTTGGTTTGAACAACCCAGAAAGAGTTGCTGAGACTCTTTTCCACTGGTTTTGGGCAAGTGAAGTTGCAAGACAGGAATATCCTGAGATCATCAAAGGGGAGGCTTTCTTGCAGTGATGTGAACCCAGATGAAGAAGAACCAAAAGGAGAAAGACCAGGTTTTAGCAAAATTTTTGGAGCCCCTAGATCTAGATTTACCTGAACTCACTTTGCCCCAGAACTTTTGCCATGTGACCCAACCGTGGGTTTTTTTGTTTTGTTTTGTTTTGTTGCTGAAACTAGCTTGAGTTGGGTTTTCTGTCACTTGCAGCAAAGAGGGTCATAACTAAAACTCTTTCCTCTGAACACATATGAATGTTTTGATGCTTGGAAGTTGAGAACACCCACTTTCATACATTATACTGAGTAGTTCATGGTGCAACTCTCAGGACACCGCAACAGGAGTTACAAGTTTACAAAGGTGACCTGTGAAAATCCAGACATGTCTACAATGCAAGAGTGACATCTATGAAAGTTTCCAAGGACCCAAACAGTTAAATGTTTCTGAAATTCAAACACCCTTGGAGTGAACTCACATTTAACTGGAACTGAGAATGCATACATTTGCCCCTGTTCCCCTTATAACACCAAATGAGTCCTTATTAATTGGCAGTATTTATTTTCACTCACTCACTGCCATTAGATATTTGTCCTGGCATTTTAGTCAGGAAGATGTTAGCTGGGCCTAATTGCTCAGACTGTATTTAACAGACAGCCTGTGCTATCAGATAGCCCTGGAAAGAAAACAATAACGGGCTTAACATGCGACTCGAGGAATGCCAGTTATGTAGTCATAAAATCAAATCATTTTGGAGCCTTAGATGAGCCGCTAATCAACTGTGTAGCCTGAAACGCTAAGTGCCGCCAGAGCCAGCTAATTAAAGACTAAACGCATTTCCAAATGCTAAAAGGTATTTTTGAAAAGATAAAAATCATGACTCTTCTACAAAAATAAAATGAACACATATCAAAGATTCTACATGATTCATCAGTTCAAGAGGGCAGCCTCAGGTGCTCAGCTGGTTCAAAGGAGAAGGCAAGGAGCAGACACACATGGGCAATCAGAACTGCTGATTGCTTTTCAGAAATGCTTAGATGCATTTGTTAAGAGATGCAACTCTGGCTTCCTCCCCCAGACATTAATTTGCACTGAATGTGGCCAAGATTTGTCTAGGTTACTATGGGGGTTCTTTCAACTCAGACAGTTCTGAAACAACTCAAAGACAATGAAAGGTGCAGATAAAACTAAGGAACTTGAGCTAAAGAACTGGAGAGGGCTCAGCATTCTGCAGGATACCCAGGAATCCCTCTCTCTTCATCATTCAAAGATTTGTGCATTCTTCCTCTCTGTACAGGACGTTTCCACCAACCTAATATCTAGGACACATGTTTTCAAGCATTTTTGTGGCTTTGAAAAAGCCTCTCTGAGCCTCAGTTTCCTCTCTTGAAAAGAGGAAATTGTAATATTCATTTTGCAGGGCGTGGTAAAGATGAAGTGTGATCAGGTCTGGGAAATGTCCTAGAACCTCACTAGATAACCAGCATTCAGCAGCGTAGGGAAGAATTTGGGCTTCAGTAGAGAACTGGGCCCTGTCTAGAGCACATCCTTCTGAGTCATCGCATTCTGATTCATTGGGGGTTCTGCAACTTACATTGCCTTTGAGGTTTTTTTATGGCTCTGTAAATTGCAGTTAACCAATAGCAATGCAAGTCATTTTTGTCTATAGACATGCAAATAAATTCTCTTAAGTGGAGAGATAACAGGCCCCTCCCTTTAAGACAGTTATGTGGTTGGTTGCAAATTCATTTAGTTATTTCTTTCTGCCAAAGTGTCTGCATTTTGACTCCTCCTTTAAAGCAAGTGTAACATCCATTAAAAGCTGTCTTCCCCAAAGTCAACAACACATAAAACAAAGCTTGAGTTTATTGCTAATTGCAGTCAGGGAGACTATCACCTAGTGAAACTGTGCCAGTGACTCTGAAAAAGGAGGGGAAAGTCAGCATTTATTAAGAATTGGAGTCTGATGGACAGTGAGTTTTCAAAGCAAGGATCTGATTAGTCTTGGGTAAAGATGGTGGTACAAGAGTCCAGGATTGGTGGACACAGCGAGATGAGAACCTCAAAACAAAAGATTCAAAGAATCTTCTGGAAGATCTGTAATGAACAATTGTACTATTTGCTATTTGCAGCAAACTCCTGGAAGAATAAGGTCATGTTTACAAAGACCAAGGAACAGCACGAAATCACGCAAATGTAGAGAGTAAGGTGGTGTGGTCTGGTTCTCAGTGCCCATACTGATACTGAGTGTGAGGATAGGCAGATTGGTTCTCGGTGCCTCTTGAGGACATTCCTCAGCCTCAACTGAAGAGTAGATCTAGATCATTAATATCTGGGGGTGTAATAACCCAGATCTTTGCCACAGCTGTTTGAGGTTTCACAATTGTGTTTCAAAATTCCACCAAGAGTTCCATTCAACTTTCCTATAGTGGTTGTTTCCATCTCTAAAACTGTCATATTTTCCAGTTCTTTCTGCTGGCCCTTTGCTATACCATTTGCTGGGACAGCGGCTGAGCAATAGCATTTACAATTCTGTAGATCACTCCAGAACACTGCCATATAGATGAATAATAATTGAAGGGATTATGATCAGAGTTCACCTTCCATTCCTTTTTTTTTAAATATTTATTTATTTATTTGAGAGAGAGAGCACATATACATATTAATGGGAAGAGGGGCAGAGGGAGAGAATCTTCAAGCTAACTCCCCAGTGAGTGCTGAACCCAATGTGGGGCCCCATCCCATGAATCATGAGATGATGACCTAAGCAGAAACCAAGAGTCAGACATTTAACTGATGGAGCCCCTCATCATCCACTTCTTAGCCAGGAGCCAAGGATACCCAGATTAAACTAACAGAACAGTCTACTTCCCAATATGAAAATCCACAGAACCAGATATGGAGTCTTTAACAAAATTACCTAATTGTCTGATTTCTTTGTTTCCTTCCCAGATTTTTTTTGGCAACATTAAAGAGCTAAGAGAAGTCTTCAGGGATCTAGTATGATATTCTTCCTCTAAAACAGAACACATTCCTCCTTGAGGCTGCTTTGTTCTAAACAACCACATGCACAATTTCATAATCCTCCTAGATGAAGAGATCTATGATGTAGGGGGAAACAAACTTTTCCTCTACTCTCTTAGGTTTAGTGCGGGGGCCTGCTAATTAAACCGGCAAAAGACAAATTAACAAGAGAAAAAGCATACAAATGTGATTTGATGTTAATATATCTATTTTTCCATGCATGGAGGTCTTCATAGAAAAGGAGTGAAGACCTCAAAAAAGTGGTTGGACCTGGAAGCTTGTGTACCCTCCTAACAAAAGGTGTTATGGAGAAGTGACGGGACAACAACGGAAAAAGGGGGTTGGGGGCTCTAAGGAGTGGTAAATTTGCAAAGGTAATGAGAAAAGGCATGGTACATAAGGCTTGCTTGGTAAGGCTTGTTATGCAGATAAGAGTTGGTCTCCTTTTCTTGGTGTGGAAGAGGGAAACACTTTTACAAATGAAAATTTA
Organism: Enhydra lutris kenyoni; assembly: GCF_002288905.1. NCBI lineage: Eukaryota > Metazoa > Chordata > Mammalia > Carnivora > Mustelidae > Enhydra > Enhydra lutris. The sequence goes on from NW_019154139.1 coordinate 16,679,082, forward strand.
TGTCCCCTCCGCAAAGGGAAATATGTGTACAGCTTTTAGGCAGAAAGGGGGAGGGCAGAGAGTACATCCAGTATCTGCTGTTTCTCAATTGCCTTCAGCTCAAAATTATTCTTGTGCCAAAGTGACATATTTGGGGTAGCATATTCAGATCCCTTTAAGTGGCCTTAATGGAATTGTCTAAATTGCCTCTGCTCTTCTCTGAACCATAGCGTGCTGGACTTCCCCCAACTTTCCAAGCTTCTTATTAAGCATGAAATGAAGAGGCCTAGGGCAAGTCAAACCCAGAATTCCCCTGGAGTAGTGAGAGATCCACTGGTCTCTTTCTCCTAAAGGAAAAGCCAATGGGCCAATAAATAAATAAATAAAGCCTTTATATTGTAAGTAAAGGCAATGAACAGTAAAACAAGGAAACAAGCCCATCAACACTGAGCAAATTTTGCTTAGATTTTTAACACATTTTCTAGCTTTTCAGACTCATCTGCACATACTATAATCTTCTTTCCCTTAACAAAACCACACCTCATTATCCTGCATACAAACTTGTACCTCTCTGCCAAGATTGCTATAGTAGAGAGTCATCAGGTTATTTAATTACAAGTTTTAACTGAAGAAACTTCTATTTCACAGAGAGAACAGGAGAGAGCAGGAAAAGGAGTGTGGATAATTGTTGACTATCCCACATAGACATTTTAGCAGACCAGCAGAGCCTGTGAATACGCATAACACCACTTTCTAGAGCCACAAACATCCCTTATAAAGCTTTTCAACGTGGCAAAATGAACACATTCATCAAGAGGCCCAAAGATAGGGGGCGCCTGGGTGGCTCAGAGGGTTAAGCCTCTGCCTTCGGCTCAGGTCATGATCTCAGGGTCTTGGGATCAATCCCCACATCTGGCTCTCTGCTCAGCGGGAAGCCTGCTTCCTCCTCTCTCTCTGCCTGCCTCTCTGCCTACTTGTGATCTCTATCTGTCAAATAAATAAATAAAATCTTTAAAAAAAAAAAAAAGAGGCCCAAAGATAGCATATAAAAATAAGAAGCAAAAGTATACACATTTGAAATTATGCTCAGAGATCAGTTTCAATAGTCTCTCTTACTTAGAAATGATCTAGCCATCCAAAGAGTACGCACTAATCAACTCAGTTTAATATCAGTCCCAAAGGTCCTAGAAATGAATCTTCCAGCTGACATATTACAAAATATAATCATCATTGCAATTAAATTTTCAGAAGAAATCCACACAAATTTTTACTTTTCATAACCATAAGCGTTATGTAGAAGTAATGCTACTTTATTTGATGAGTACAGTGAACCTGTATAAGTTTAAGAACATACCCAAGGAGAATAGAATCATAGGCTCCTATTACGCTTTACCACTATAAATCAGAGACTATTATTTTTTATTAAACCAAAAATAATAAATGAATTTCATGTGCAAAATTTTACTTAATGTATCTGAGCTTGGCCTCTTAAACCATTTGAGTTAAATTTCTATAAGAATATTCTTTTTAACAGGGGCACCTGGGTGGCTCAGTGGGTTAAAGCCTCTGCCTTCGGCTCAGGTCATGATCCCAGGGTCCTGGGATCAAGCCCCGCATCAGACTCTGTTCAGCAGGGAGCCTGCTTCCTCCTCTCTTTCTCTGCCTGCCTCTCTGCCTGCTTGTGATCTCTGTCTGTCAAATAAAATAAATAAAATCTTTTTTAAAAAAAAAGAATATTCTTTTTAACATATTGGAAGTATTACTTTGATCTCCTTAATTTCTAGGATTTTTTTAATATTTAATTGATTGACATAGCACTTACTTGGAATAAACCAATCAGAAGAGTTCCCTTAAACTTTAGAGAAATCTCTAAAGCAGACCCCTCTGAGCCCCTCATCAATCAATCATTTCATCTGTTAAATATTTTGCCTCTTTTCTTAGCCAAGACCAGGCAGTTCTTTCCCCCAATGTCTTTTCTGTTTATAATATCTAAAACTATCTTCATCAAGAGACTCCTTCCTTTGGAGCTGAGATGGGAGCATCTAGATGTTTTATCTATAAGGCTATACATTTATTCCAGTTTCTACTTGTTTTTATCCTATTTTCAAAATGTTCCATAAGTGTTGGAATTCTGGCAATAGGGTTATTTCCCATTCTAGCTCATGCTTTTGTATTCAATACTCAATTTCTGGCTTACTACTGTTTTTAAAAAGTGAGAGAGGAGCTGGGGTCACATCTGCTTCTAGATCTTCTCCTGAATGTTGTCTAAATGTGGAGGAGGTCTCTCCCTGGAGTCTCCAAACTTCTCATCCTTTTTGGACTTGAGGCTGGATGGAACCTAACCTACTTTCCTAAGTAATATTTGGGGGATAGACTCCAAAAGACCTTATCCAATATGTAGAGTTTTTCTGAACCCCTCCAATTTCCTGTGAAATTCAGGGTCCTTTAAATCATTATTGAGAGCTTCCAATGCTGCTTTTACTACACATTCATAAAATTATTCTAAGTTCCTCTGTAAATTTCTCCTATCCTGGCTGGGCTCTCTGCTCAGAGTGAGACCAGGACTTGAAATCAGAGGAAAGAGGTTTTTTGTTCTGAGGGAGGTTTAATTTTAAGAGACAGCTGAGCTTAAGGGAGTGTGGCAGGCCAGAAGGGAAGAGGAGCAAATCAGAAGGAGGACAGAGGCAGGGGCAAATGGCAGAGTACAGAACTGGGGAAGGCAGTTGGACAAAGGCTATTATTAGGCTCACATTGTGGTTTAGGAGGATCTAAAAGAGAGACAGTACTCAGTTTTTCTTTGGCTTTGGCCAAAGAATCTCTTAAGGAAGGGATTTTGGAATCTGAATGTTTTGGAATGCTTCTTTATGCCCGCTGAGAAAGGAAGGCAGCTGGAAGTTGCACATTTGCTTCTTGTTTGAATTAACTTCTCAGTCCCCAGGGCCAGCTTGAGGAAAGAGCTTACTTGAGGGCCTACACCCACCTCTTTCTAATCAATTTCCTCTTACTGATGGACCAAAAAATGACAAAGACAGAGAGACGAACAGATTTCCACCAACCATATATGCACTTTTTCAAATGTAGACACCTAAGGAGGGTTTCTTCATCTTAGGAAATGAAATAAACTCAGCATTTTGGAGTAGAATGAAAGAGATCTAAATTTCTAACTAACGCAAGATCTATTTATCTACCCTATCATCACTGTCAGAAGGGATCTGAGCAGAAGGTTCAAAGGGCCTCAGGGGGACATCCTGTTTCCCATTCCGGGGCATTGGCCATGGCAGTGAGATCTTGGTCCCAACTGGATCTCAGTGGGACCTTCAAATCTGTCAAAAACTATCTCCCCATATATCACCAACACAACCTCTTGCTATGTCAAAGCTGAACTTGCTACTCACTGCATTAAGAGGGAGTGCCACCTCACAGAGCTTTGGCAGTGTCTCAGAGAAGGAAATGTGAGGTCAGACTTCATTGGGATTTGAAAGTTTGATTCAAGGCAGATCTTTCAAAGTCTTGGTGAGGATCGAGTAAGGACCATGAAACAATAGTCCAGGATTGACAGAAGCAGCAAGAGGAAAATTGAAAGGCAAGGAATTTAAAGAATCTTAGGATGTGTTTTTAAGGAAGTTCTTACAATGAATGAAACCCTTTTTTGGGGGGGGGGTGTGCAGCAGACACCTGGGGAAATAAATCATGCTAATGAAGGTAAGGAAACAGCACAGGTCATGTTAATATGGACAGTGACCCGTGGCTTTGGTTTTCAGCACCCAATCTAATTACAAGTGTAGAAGGTCACAGTTGTCCCATTGCTTCTATCACCTTTATTTAATTTATGAGTTAAATAAAATCATTTTCATGCATTATTTTGTATCTACATGAGAGTCATTATCACAGGAATTCTCTGCCTTTAGTGCCCGTGATTCTTGGTCAACACTACTTCAAAGAATGAAGAGGTAGACCAGAGGAACAGTGGTGCACAGCAAAGCAAAATGTATTGAGCAATAATATAAAGTTCCCAAAGAGGGAGGGGACCCTAGAGGGTTGCCACAGGAGTTTCTAAGTTTAGGGGTTTTTATAAGCAATTTTGCAGAACTATCTTAAGCAACCAGGATGTGCTGAGCTGTGCCAGTCAGGGCTTTGGTCACATATCTGTCTACCTATTAGGTTAATGTCTACGTGCTGATGGCCTTTTTTGCTGATGTCTGGGAGCTTATGTTTCAACTGACCCTTGCCTGTGATGGTGACACATACTTTGTGGTTAATTATCCTATTTTAGGATGTTTTGCAGAAGTCATTTCTGGAAAGACTGCAAAACAGAATGCTAGTGTGCTCCTGCCTATGCTGTAAATCAGGATGTCAGCACTGTTTTGTCTTAGCCGTCCTGACTCTGTATTTTCTTGTTGGAGGCCCTGGCCCTCACCACCTAACTAACTCCAAACATCATGATTTTGTCTTTTCTGAATATCATCTTTAATAGTAGATACTCACTGATGGTGGTTGGAATTCTCATTATTCATATAAAACTCAAAGAAACAAGTGGACACAAAATCACTGTCCAGTCAGTACTCACATTTATGATGTGTCTTATCCTTTATAAACCTCTCAAACTGAGTATTAAAAACTTGATCTTGTTCCACATTCCACATCCTTTTTGGCTTCCAAGCAAAATATTACATCCTCAGTCTGCCATATCCTGTAGCAGAGGTTCTCAACCTTTTTTGTGCCATGGATCCCTTTGACAACAGGTAAGGTCTATGGGTCCCTTCTCAAAATCCTGTTTTTAAATCTTTAGAAAAAGAAAAAATAATAACATAGGATAATTTTTTAAAAAAAACAATTATATTGACGGGCATCTGGGTGGCCCCGTTGGTTAAGCAACTCTTGACTTCAGCTCAGGTCAGATCTCAGGGTTGTGAGATGGAGCCTATGTTGGGCTCGGTGCTCCACAGGGAGTCTGCTTGAGATTCTTTTCTTCTTCCCCTTCCCCCTCACATGCATAGGTGTTCTTGCTCTCTTTCTCTCAAATAATAAAATTTTTTAAAAAAAATTATATTGAGGGGCACCTGGGTGGCTCTGTGGGTTAAGCCTCTGCCTTCAGCTCAGGTCATGATCTCAGGGTCCTGGGATCAAGCCCCGCATTGGGCTCTCTGCTCAGCAGGGAGCCTGCTTCCCTCTCTCTCTCACTGCCTGCCTCTCTGCCTACTTGTGATCTCTCTCTCTCTCTGTCAAATAAATAAATAAAATCTTTAAACAAAAATTATATTGAAACATTATCAAAAAGTTTTATTTAAAAATTTGCAGTATAGTACTATAAGTACATCTTTATTAACCCATTAATAACAGGTTATAGTAATAGACCTGATTATAATTATAAAATAAAGCATATAGGATATTCTGAGATATCCGCAAAAGTGTAGTATGATATAAAAATGTCTGAAGTTCTTGGAACGTCTGGGTGGCTCAGTCGGTTAAGCCGCTGCCTTCTGCTCAGGTCATGATCCCAGGGTCCTGGGATTGAGTCCCGCATCAGGCTCCTCGTCCAGCAGGGAGCCTGCTTTCTCTCTCTGCCTCTGCCTGCAACTCTGACTACTTGTGCTCTCTCTCTGACAATAAATAAAAAATCTTAAAAAAAAAAGTCTGAAGTTCTTGAAAATACAACTATCATTTGTTATCTATATTCCTAATTAAAAGATGCACTGAATTTCAGTGAAAGGTGAGCGATAATCAAGATGCATTTTTTTCCTTCCCAGTCAAGTTCATAGACTTCCTGACTTCTACCCACAGACTTTTAGGAGTCCCAAACTTTAGCTGGGAACATTTGCTCTAAAGTCATAGACACCTATGGGAAATTTCAACAGGTTTTTTAAAAATCAATTTAATGTTAGTCCGATAGAAAGCAAAGTAGTGAACACAATATAACCTCACTGATGTAAAAAACAAAAAAACAAAAAACAAAAATACAGTGTGCCATGTGCTTATACCAGGAAAGGAAAGATGTGGAGAAATACATACTCACCAGTCCCTTGGGTGGATAGGCAGAAGTGAGAGGAGACAGTTGACATTTTCTTGTTATAGTTCAACACTGTTCAATGTTTTACAGTAAGTATATATCCTCTTGTAGTTATTGTGGACTAAACTATGTCCCCCAAAATCCATATATTGTAACCCTAACCCAGTGTGACTGTGCTTGGAGATAATAGGGCCTTTAGGGTGATAATAAAGGTTAACTTAGGTCATAAAATGAACACCTAATCCACTAGATCTGGTGTCCTTACAAGAATAGGAAGAAGAAGCCCCAGAGATCTCGATCTCTCTCTCTCTCTCTCTCTCTCTCTCTTTTCTCTCCCTTTTCTCTCTGCTCAAACACAGAAGAAGCCACATTAGGATACAACAAGAAGGTAGCCGTCTGCAAGCCAAGGAAAGAGCTCTCACCGGACACCAAACCTGCTGACACTTTAATCTTGGAGCTCCAGCCTCCAGAAGGATAAGAAACTAGACTGCTCTTGTTTAAGCCACCCAGCCTAGGGAGTTTTGTTATGGCAGCCTGAGAAATCCTATACAGTAGTTTGGGGAGGGGAGCATAATTTTTTAAATAGCCGATTTGACATCCAAACCGAGAGTATCGATTTGTAATAAAAACAGTTCTGCCCTGCAGTCAGGATAGCTTTGGTATCCTAAGAGGAAGATCCAGAAGGCTAGTTTAGGAAAGCCATGGCCCTCTGTGCCCCTACCCCACACCTTCTATCAAAGTCTGTGTGACACCCCAACAACTGGGGTTCCCAGCAGGATTCTGACATATTTTCCAGCCCATCTTCCCATCAGGAGCTCATGAGCCTTATTTACTACAGCCTAGTCATTTCAAAAACAGTAGCCTATTTTTCCCAGCAAAGAGAAAAGTGCAAAAACTATTCCCAGCAAGGGGAAGGGGGGGGGGGGGGGGAGTGGAGATTTGCCAAAGAATTTCAAAAAGCCAAGAATCTATTGTGTGGCATCATCTAATCTTTGGGTGGTCTCCCCCTCCCCACCAAACTCCTGGCTTTCTGGCCCCAAGTACTCCTGACTTAAGATATCTTGAAGATCACCAGAAACAGAGTCCTGTAGATCATGCATGAAGCCTTATCTTTTCTGGTTATGCTTTTATTTCAGAGGTCACCCATCCACAGTACTCTAGGAGGCTCATGGCATTAATGAATCCCTTGCTGAATTTACAGCAATTCTGTATTACAGATATTCTGTAATGCTGAATTACAGAATTCTCAGCCCACACATTAGTGCCACTTAGACAGAGATCAGATTTCCTTTTTAACCAAAGATTTCAATAGCTCACAGATCAGCCGGCTGAATGCTCTGCTTACAATTGAACGGTGGGGGGTCTTATGGATCAGAAAATAAAAACCAAATTCCACCACACTTTTCACATTCTTAAATCTTCCCTAAGCTCATTTGCAAAATAATTTGTTTGTTTTATGAAGAAATGGAAGGTCTTTGCTCTAGGTTAAACTGAGAATGCTTGTAAGTGATAATTTAATTGCAAATAGTTGATTCAACACTTTTGCAACTATCCTTACAAGCTGAGAGACCTGAAGAGTCCATTTCTCTGAACATCAGTTTTTCATCTATAAAAAGAGAATAGAAGAACATGGTCTGGCCACCTCCCAGGATTGTTATAAGGATCAAATGAGATAATAGTCTATGTGAAAGTACTACTGGTTACCAGTGATGTTTAAGACTCAGATGAACTATTTTGTTGGTAAGTGCAATGACTATTTTAATAAATTTTGGGAATTTGGGGAATTATGTCAAATTAGTAATGATTGAACATGAACTCAAAACACCTATCGAAGTTTCTAATAAGACTGGTACTGGGGTTTTTTAAAATCAAATCTGCAAGGTGATAATGGTAAAGGTGAATGGACACAATTATGTAGCTGGAGAAATGAACCCAGTCAGATTTTCTTTCCAGAAAGAGAGGGGTAGAAAGTGGCCCCTAAGAAAATAAGCAGGCCCTTGTTCATGGCAACCAAAGATTCCTGGATCTTTGTGCAACTCAGGGATAGGCATATCTCATATTCCCAATAGGCTGAAGGGGGCATGATTTGAAAGCACGGTGAGAGAGGTAGACAGGAATGTCATCATGAGAAAGAAGCTTTGACATCATGTAAGTTTTGACTATACTACTGTTGGGAATCCACATTGGTCCTTGGGAAGGATATATGTGTATGTTTGGATGTATCTATGGTGTCTGGAGTCAGGGAGAGGTCCCAACAATTAGCACCCAGACAATCAGAGAAAGGAAAGAATCAAGGCTCCAAAACTCACAACTGTTATGGAGACCTCCAACAACACTTCACTTGGGTGCCCAGGATCATAAAGGACCTTACGTGAGGCTTAGAGTCTCCAGATTCAGCCAGCCCTACAACCCCACTCTGCCACAGACTATACCAAAAACACAATAGTGAAGGACAATTGTGGGTTGACAACAGCAGCAACACTCTGGGTTACTTTATCTTAATAACTGAGACTTAGGAAATGACTCAGCTGGAGAAGAGGGATCTATCCCGTGGGTAAAAGAGGTTTTCCTGAAAGTCAGACACAGAGCACACAACAGAGGAAGACTGTACTCACAGAGGACTTGACCTGGGACAAAGGATTGATGTTAGGAGATGGGGATGCCCATGAGAGACCAACAGCATATAAAGACTTTGAACTCCCTTGGGGCTTTTCCTTAGGATGGGAATATTAATAATTAGCCATAATTTCAAATGTCCTCCTCTTATTTTCCCTCAATCCTGACTGCAGTGTGACACTCACACAAAGCCTTGAATGGTCAGGCTGTTGTAATAGAAAGGAGAGGGCAGCCTGCCCACTTCCCCCCCTTCTGCTGCCATTGCAAGAACACAACAGCATCCTAGCGAGGGCTCTGTGTCCTGTTGCTCAGGCAGGGACCAGCATGACTGGGATCAGGAGAAGAAGACAGGGTGCTGGTAGACAACTCCAGAGCAGATAAGAGACAACCTATCCGTGTTGCCACCCTATCTTCTTTCCCAAAAACCTTTAAAGGAGATGATACTTTAAGGCAGAGAGAAAACTGAAACTTGGTTTTCAAGCTATTTGGGAAATCTTTAAGAAGTTTAGCACCTAATAAATAGCTTTCTAAGTTCTTTGGCTTCTTCATGAAGGGTTGTCTTCACAGTCATGAGGTAAAGGACTATGTGACAGTAATTCATGGAGACCCCATGCCTGCATCCTGAGACTGGTGTACCTTCTCCCTCACTAATGCACATGCATGCATGCACACATACCACACATATCACACACACACACACACACACACACACACACACACACACACACCAGGACGCAGGATTTATATATTCTGTCTTTAAACTTCTGCCTGGAGAATTTAGCTGAGGGACTCGTTGCAAGTGTCCTCACCTTATGTGAGTCAAATACTCAGTCTATCGGACTATGTCATTGAATAACTAAACTCCTTCATACGGGTTTATTCAAAGCAGTTGGTATTTACCTTAAGAACTGGGTTAGAATTACACCTATGTATTGAGTGGATGGTAGTGGTAGGTAAGGGTTGCTAGCATCCATATCCATCCATAACAGACATCTGACAATATTTACTGACAATGTTATTAATACTGGGAACCTTGATCACAATATGTTTGACCTTGAGTTTAACTCTAAGATATATACATAGGAGAAGCCAAAAACCCACTAGCCTCACCAGGCAGCTGGAATATGGGTCTGGCCAGTCCTGAGAAAGTCTCCCATGTACCAATTCTTAGGTACAAATAAACTAATTTAAAATTTGACTTTAATATTTAGAAACTAAAAATTTTTTTAATTAATTTCTTTAACTAAATTAAGCCAAATGGCTTTAAACTTCTTTGTGTGTACAGGTACAACATACTATACCCCACTCAAAGGACAACAATAATTTATAAATTTCTAGCTTGAGCCAAGTAATTCATCAGGTAAATATAGATCTTGATATGGATAAGGCCAAAGGTCATAAAATGGTGGCATTCAGTGGGCATTTTACAAATGGATGAACACATCTCTGGGATTCCCAGTAGCATTACTGAACAAATGCTTTTATCAGGCCAGAAGTAAATGGTCTTGTAATTTCCTGTAATTATTGCCCTAGTGTGGACCTGAGTAGGTATCTTTCTTTCCAACCAGGTGGACTCTTGTTTCAGTCCTTACGTTCTCCAGCCTTCACAGCTGGATTCAATTCTATTCCATTTTTTTATTGAGGTTGTACTAAGTATGGTATTCATACCTGAGGCTAGAAAGATAATGATGATAATACTAAATGCCATCTTTTCATATTCATTTTACAGACCAGGAAACTGAAGCTCAGGGAGGTGACCTCAGCTCCAGCAAAGGAATAACGGCAGAAGTAGGACATAGAGAAGGGCTGTGTCACCCACAGAGTCCATGTCATGCCAGTGCTGCGTAATTGTCCTATCCCTGGAGGACGTGCAGTCCTGTTCCTGATCTACAGAAGACATTACTATAGCATCTTCATGCATCCCCAGCCGTGAGCATCACCCCCAGAGCGAGGTATATCCTGTGTCCCCTTTCCACTTTGCCCCGCCTCCTCTTCTCAACCTTACATTCCAGTTCTCTTGGACAGTGGGAGAGCTGGCCCCAAATCCAATCCGAGCTTGCCTGATTCAAGTTTTCTTCCTGCCAAGAACTCGACCTCCCATTCCTCCAGAGCTCAGGTCCCTCAAGCCTGACTTTGAGGCAGTATGGAGCTTACACATAGGCTCCCTTCTCTGTGGCCCAGTTTCCTTATCTATGAAATGGAGGTAATATTATCCCTCTTAAGGTTGAATGAAATCATCTATGTAAAGTGCTCAGCACAGGGCATGCCTCCTGGGGCCTCCCATCTGCCTGTGTCTCTCAAGATTGTGCTTGGCCAAGAAGACGAGACCACCCTCCTCGCATAGCATTAAGGGAGCTTCACTTGGATTTGTCTGCTCCTTGGGCGTCCAGGGCCCACCTCTGAAACCAAGCCAATTTCTTCAGCCTCATCCTAACAGCCAAGGGGCAGGGCTCTCCTTTCCCTCCTGACAGCCTTGGCTGAGGTCCCAGCATGCCCACTCCTATTGCCACACTTCGGAGCAGCACTGTTCAATAGAATTTTCTGGGGCGATGGAACTGTTCTGTATCTGTGCTGTGTACAATGGAAGCCAATAGCCACGAGTGGCTATTGAGAACTTGAAATGTGGTAAGTACAATTAAGGAACAGAAATTTATAGTGATTTTTAATTCATTGGAATTTCAATCACCACATGAGGCTGCGGATAATGACTATCCTATTGGTGAGCGCAGGTGTAATGCCTGGGCAACCAGGTGTGCTCCCTGTGTCTCTGCTCCCAGACATTACTTCACCTCACGTATGGCTGCTTAGCCACTCACAGTCAGGTCCCGTCCCACATGTAACTCACCACACTTGGTTCCTGTAGAGGAGGCTATATTTGTGTCTAGGGCATTTGCCTCCGCCTGGAGAAATCCACCTCCTAGGTACAACCCTCATAGGGGTCACTGGAAGGTGAAGAGGAAACAGACAAGCAATCCAGCAGGGGACTGCAACAGCCAGAGCTGAGAAAGGGTGTATATAATTACATATCCCAGAGCTGGTGAGGATTAGAAGTGCTACAGAAGTGAATGTCAGGCAACATGATATTCCACAGGTGTGAAAGTAGCACTTCTATAGGTTTGGCCAACACTCTCTAAATCAAAAATATCTGCTGCTGAAGAAAAAAATAATAATAGTAAGAGTGAAGTGAATCATAAACTAGAGTAAAATGGGATAGGAAAGACCATATAAGGTAGTCAAGCCAGCAGACCATACAGTGCTCTGAAGAGTCAATCCTTTATCAAAGAAACATGTGATTTAAATCAAAAATAGACATTGCAAAAAGCAAAATAGATTTTACAGGTGAGGAAACTGAGGCTTAGAAGGGTTATTTATTCAAGTTCTGGTAGCTTATAAGACTTGTAAACCAAGCTATGACCCCAGGGAGTGGGACTGAGAGCCTCGTCTTGAGTGACCCAGGGTTCACCAGAAGGGTGAGCATGCACACGGTAGAAGAGGTCATTTAAACGATCCAGACATCAAGTGGACATGGAAAGGAGTAAAATCAAAGCCATTTTAGTACCTAATGGATGTAGGGGACCCGAAAGCAGAAGTGAGGGATTCGGGAATGCGGATCTGATTTACGGATCAACATGAGGAGTTGGGTTTTGACGTTCTTAACTGTAAAGTGCAGTGAGATACCTAAGTGAAAACGATCATTAGTCAACCGGAGACACGGGACTAAATCTATGGGGAGTTTAGGGCTAGAGATAAAAATACAAATTGAGAGATTGTTACAAAGTGAACAAAATCTCGAAAGAACAGAACACAAAGAGAAAGCAGCATTATCCAAAGCGTCACCAGATAGGGGACATTGACAGAAAACTGACACTGATCATCGAGTACTTATCACTTTGCCAGGAGTTGTGGCCAGTCAATATCCACACAACACATCCCTTCCTGGAGAAGAGCTATGAGAGCAAACGTTGGTCATTTGTCTCCCAGCATCCATTCTCTTTCCCTGAGTAACATCCAACAGTTTGCACCCAGGAGCAAGCTCCTCCCACGTTCAGTCTAAAGCATCCAGAGGAGCTCTAGTCCGCAAGCATGGGTCATGTGATCTAGTAAGCCAATCAGCACCTCCCACTCTGCTACCCATCATGATTGGTTTAGGCACAGGCACAAGACCCAATCAGCTTCAGGGAGGCCCCCAGAGTGTTCACCCAGAAGCTGGGACAGAGGCAGACAGGCTTTTCCTTGGGATGCAAACCTGGGATGTGTAGGAGATGGAGCATGTACAGCTATCTCGCTACCCACTGAAGTCTGAGAATGGAATCAAAACTAAAGAATCAAAAAGAAGCAAAAGAAATTGGGCCCTGGGATGGCCTTTTAGTCACAGATCAAAATATGCTTAAAATGGGAATCTGCGACCCCGCCACTCAATGTGAGCCAGTAGATGCTATTTGGGATGAGTTTCTGAGGCTTTGGGACAGAAGGGTTACTACCTGACACGGAAACAATCCCTATTTCCTAGCTGCGGTAAATGAGGCTCCAAAAGATTAGCTCACTTGCACAACTTTATAGGTTTATTAAGGAACCAAGCCAAGATCTGAAGTCACGTCTTCACTTAAGCTTGCTGGAAGACGCTGCTAGGGGAGCACACACTGGATTTGTAACTGACTGCAATGCGACAAACACGGAAAAAAACAGACATGCCAGAAAGACAGGAGCGAAGCAAGGCCAAAGAGTAAAGAACGTTGAAAATGATTCCAGTGTAACAAGATTCAGTGATTTACATACATTAACTCATTTACTTTTCACAACTACCTGTGATTTAGGTACAATTTATATTCACATTTACCCTTGAGAAAACCATATCACGAGAGGTTAAGTGACTTGCCAAATTCACATAAATTGTGTGAGGGAGAATTAAGATTTGAATGTAGTCTCTGGCTCTTGACCACGAAGCTTTACTTCCACTCAAGTCCATCAGTTTTTGACTTAAAACCTACCTGTCATCTGTGGGCTATAATAAAAAACGTGTTAGAGACAGGAATGTAAATAGGTATGGCCTTTGGAGGCAACTCAGCAGTATCTGTCAAAATTTTAAACACTCGCCACCTGTAATCTGGCAATTCCATTTCTTTGGCGTCCATCCTAGTGGAGGACTTGCAGATATGGGCAACAAGACACACAGAACAGTCTTGCAGCACTGCTTTTGAAAGAGGGAAATTGGAAAGAGTTTAAATGTCCATTGATACTAGATTTCTTAAATTAATTCTGGCATACCCATACAATGGATTACCATCAAGTCATTATAAAGAACAAGGTCAATTTTTACGTGTGGCCTGGGATATTCCCTAAGGTACGGGGTTAGGCAAAAAGGCCAAATTGCAGAATGCTAGGTACAGAATGAGGCAGGAATTTAAACGTTTAGGTTGAAAACAACATTTAAAAAAAAAAAAAAAGTACTCTTGTACAGGAAGCAAGGCTCCATGCAAATAGCTCTGGGGATTTCTGGGTTTAACGATGGTTAATGAGGGTCCCAAGAGACTCCTAAGAGGCCAGGTTAGTAGATGTTATAATTAGTCACAAGAAGAGTCACGGGCATGCTCAGAGTATAGGAAAATGCCCCCATGTAGCCAGGATGCTTGAGAAAATGTCCTGCAGAATAACATGGAGGTAAATCTAGAAGAACTTCTGGGGGTGCGGCATAGATTATGGAATCATGATTATCCCCTTCCTGGCCCTTGCTCCTGACTATTTAAAAGTAATCTTCATCCCATAGAAAGCTGTCCCAGTGGTCATTTAAAGTCACCCCACTGGTTAGGAACTGAGATGGCATCAGACACCAGATGGATGTCCTGTGTTAAGTCCAGAGATGTTCCACTTTCAGCTTGGTCAATTCTAGATCATTGCACTTCCGGTTGCTTTCCAAGTATTTTCAAAGAGTGTCTTGATCTCTGGCACAAACTGCACAAACAAACAAGGGACAGGTCACCAGATTCCAGCAGTCCCCAAGACAGACCGAAAGAGAGAGCCCATATCTTATTTTCAGTAAGAGGCTTTTGTTTTGCATGCTCACACAAAGTTCTACCTGGGCTTTTTCTTTTAAATTCTGGATATTTTTCTCATTCTGTTTCATTGCAGCTTCCACCTATAAATGTATGTATTTTTTAATTGTGCCCATTTTTGCATGCCCTCGCATCTCTCTGGTATATTCTGTCACTTTGTCTACTTTGCTTTTGTCTGCCCTAAACTTGAAGGGTGCAAAAACAGTGGCCCAGAGGAGAGGCAGATTACTGCGGGGATGCTGCCCTCTGCTGGTCACTGCTGTGCATGGCACTTCAAGAGAGAAGCAGAACCAGAATTCAGGCAACTAATACCAGCTACTCTGTTTGACTCCTCTATATGGATAATCCCATTTGAGTCTCACAAGAACCCCATGAGATTAAGAACTATTATTACCTCTATTTTTCAGAGGAGAAACCTGAGTCCTGGAGAGGTTGACAAGTTGTCCAAGATCACACAGCTAACAAGGAGCAGAAATAAGATCTGTACCCAAGTGCTCTGCACCCAGTATCTGTCCTATTAGCCCCTATTTTATGCTGACTCCAAAAAAGGGAAATGAATTCACCTTTTAAGCAACTGAACCATGACAGGCTCTTATATACATTACCTCATTTAATCCACCCGTCCGTCAGAGGCCACTATTCAAAAAACCTCGTTTACTTACCTATGGTCATGTGACCAGTAAGTAGAACCTTTTGGATCCGAAGCATTGGCTTCATCCCAGGGTTACTCCTGCAAGGTGGGCTACTCCCCTCTCCCTTCAGAAGACCGTTGCCTGAGGGCATAGCTGCCTGACAGCTTTCAGAGGCTACATCTTCAGAATTGGGCAGCCTTTGCATTGAGGAAGCCACAAGTCTCCCCAGGGGGTCAAAGTCCATCAGGTGCAGAGCTCTGTTGGGTGAGGACAGGACACTCAGAGAAAGGAAGCCTGGGCAGCGTGTTCATGAGAGGAATGTGTGGAAGGGACAGGACAGGTGCTTCTGTTACCTCAGGCCTTGGGCAACCTGACAGGGAGTTCAGAGTCATGCCAGGAAACAAGGCATGCACCCCAGGCACAGCCTCATCACACCCATGACTCCGTGGAAAGGGAGAGAGAATGATAGTGTGGTTCCCAGAATTCCAGAATCACTTGCCAGGGCCATGAGGAGCAGCTTCTGTTACACAAGAGGGAGAAGGGTGGGTGACCTAGGCAGAGGCAGCCAAAGGCTGGGAGGCGGGCACAGTCACTACCAGAAAGTTCTCCATATTTGTGTCACACTTTCCAATAGACATCCACATACATCTGCCTGACCCTGTGCCCTGTGGTGGGACTGGAAAGATGGCAGCTGGCCCCAGCCCACCCCTGTCCTGCCAGCCTGGGTGGGGCCAATGTGGGCCATGCAGCTGGGATGGAATTTAAGACTAACACATTCCGAGACACTGGTGTTCCTACTTGGGAGCTATGGGGAAGGGCTGTTTCATGCTGAGCCCACAGTCAGCATTTCTTCGCGCCTCCCTGCCCAACTCCACATTCCTGATGGTGCCATGTACAAATGCACAGAACCCCTTCACTCCCTCTTTGGTGGACTCAGTAACTTTCCCTAGGGAACAGATGCTGCACTTGGGAGGTTATTCAAATGCAAGATGAATGAACAAATCAGCCCATGAAGAAATACATTTATTTACTAAAGTATCACTACTTCTAGTTGATCAGCTAAGTTAGAAGCAGACACCGGGCTCCAG
Source organism: Enhydra lutris kenyoni (assembly GCF_002288905.1). Lineage (NCBI taxonomy): Eukaryota > Metazoa > Chordata > Mammalia > Carnivora > Mustelidae > Enhydra > Enhydra lutris. The sequence continues at coordinate 16,695,454 of NW_019154139.1, forward strand.
TGTCCCAGGTTTCCAAGAGGGACACAGTACAAAGTCAATGAATAAAAGCGCCCTTATTTATTAGCTGTGTGGCCACAGTCAAGACACTTAGCAAAGAAGAGCTAATAATGTCTACCTCACAAGGCCTTGGGACTAACGCGGAAATCCGACCTGCCCTACAGACTTCGAAGTTGCCAACCTGCAAGATCACGTGAATAAATCCCTTAAAATAAATCCCTTAGTGTATAAGACATACATTCTATTGCTTCTGTTTCTCTGGAGAACCGTATCTGAATGCACAGGGTAATTATTAACATTTCAAGTGTGAGGTGAGAGGGGCTGCAGGTCTCAGAGAAGGCTGTGGAGCCAAACATTCTGTGCTCATGCACACAGGTCCCTTGGGAAGGAAGTTGGGGCTGGCATTAGCCCCATTTTGCAGATGAGCAAACTGGCATTTGCAAGCAATTTGTCCCCATCTCACATCTTATGAATGGTGGAGCAGAAACCTAAATTTGAGTTCTGCTCCAAAATGTCTTGCTCCCCCTGCTAGCACTCTGAACCACTGACAGACCCTGTCTCCTAGATCCACTCTTTCCTACCAGAGTGTGCCGTCCAGCCTCACTCCCCACGTCTTATCACTTCAGTTTTAGAGAGTCAGCCTTGAAAACTCCTTACATGTCTGCCCTTTCTGTTCCCATCCACTAAGACCACACTTACTCCTGCCTTTTGTCCTTGTCTGTGGGCTGGGCACCAAAAACAGATTTTGAGAACAGCTGAGCTCCAGTGGGATAGAAGAAACTCATGGAAGATGCTGATTTTATGACCAAGATCCTGGACTCCTTGGACATTTTCAAATGCCTTTGCTCCAACAACTCTCATTCATACTGCCAAGCAACCAAAATTACCCACCTACATGCTTAAGACACTAGGTGAGCTTGATAGAGCATTTCTCTATGGGGGGCCGCATCTCACTCCCTAGAGGGCACTTGCAGGATTTGTAGGGGTACTTTTGGCTGCAACGTTGGAGAGAAACTCTACTAGAAATTAGTAGGTGAGGCATAGGATAGTTCTTCACAATACAACATAAGCCTCCCCCATACAACTTCTAAATGTCCTACTAGAAAGGCAAGAAGATGAAAAGCCTATTTGTAATTTTCTGATAATAATTTTGTTTCACATACACATATCAAGGTACTGTTTGTACATTTTTAATACACATTCAATTTATATTGTGTCCATGGGACACCTGGGTGGATCAGTCAGTTAAGCATCTGCCTTTGGCTCAGGTCATGATCTCAGGGTCCTAGGATCAAGCCCCTTGTGGATCTCCCTGCTCGGTGAGGAGTCTGCTTCTCTCTCTCTCTGCCTCCTCCCCCTTGCTCATGCTATGTCTCTCTCTCTCTCGCTCTCACAAATTAATGACAACAAATATATATATATATATATATATATATATATAACACATACATACTATATATGCTATGTACTACATATTATATATAATATGTAATTGTATATATAACATGTAATATATAATATATAATACATATTATATATATGATTTGTAGTACATAGTATCTATATAGTATGTATGTTACACACACACACACACACACACACACACAAAGGTAACAAGTCAAATGGCAGACGAGGCAGATATGCAGACGTGCGATTGCCACATTATGTCTCTATGTGCTCCAGCCCAGGGACGACATTCTGAAACACTACATACTATTTCATTAAAGTTTACTTTCCTATTTTTGTACTTTATAAAACAGTTATACTGGTGGGAATGTAAAATGGTGCATCTGCTGAAGAAAACAATACAGAGGTTCCTCAGAAATTTAAACATGGAGGGGCTCCTGAATGGCTCAGTTGGTTGAGTGTCAGACTCTTGATTTCGGCTCAGGTCATGATCTCAGGGTTGTGACATCAGGCCCCATGATAGGCTCCATGCTCTGTGGGGAGTCTGCTTGAGATTCTCTCCTTCTCTCCTTCTGCGCCCCTGTTTGCTTGCTCTCACACTCTCTCTTAAATAAATAAATAAATAAATAAATCTTAAAAAATGAAAAAAATTTAACATGGAATTACCCATGATCCAGCCATTCCACTGCTCAGTATATACCCAAAAGAATTGCAAGTGGGGACTCAAACAGATATTTGCACATCCGTATTCATAGCAGCATTATTCACAATCGCCAAGAGGTGAAACAACCCAAGTGTCCATCAACAGATGAACGGATAAACAAAGTGCGGTCTACACACACCATGGAACATTATACAGCCTTAAAAAGGGAGGGAATTTTGACTCACGCTACCGCATGGACGAGCCTTGAAGACTTAATGCCAAGCGAAATAAGCCAGCCACAAAAGGACAGGTCCTGGGTGATTCCACTTATACATGGTACCTAGAGTAATCAAATTCACAAAATACATAGAAAGTGGAACAGTCATTGCCAGGGGCTGGGCTGGAAGGGGATAGGTAGTTAGTGTTATTAAGGGGTACAGAGTTTCAATTTGGGGAGATGGAAAGATCTGGAGATGGACCGTGGTGATGCTTACACACCAATGTACTTCATGGCACTGAACTGTACTTAAAAATGGTTGAAACAATAAATTTAATGCTATGTATATTTTACTACAATTTTTAAAAAGTGTTGTACATTTTATGTGTGTATCAGCAGGATAGTAAAGAGGGCTTTTGCAAATAATTTGTTTTTAAAAGGAAACATTACATGGAGAACAAGTTGTCTAGAGTTTTATGCCCTTAGTGTTTTACAGCTTACTTTATTTTGTCTGGAGACTTTCTGGCACCCTTTGAAATATGTGGAGACACCTAAGCATCACTAATGAAGGGCTGGGGATGGTGGGGGCCCAGAACGAAGACCCTGGGGGACCAAGAAAATATATATTTGGGCTTGTGGGAATCGGGACTGAGGGAAGAGCTACCCAGGGTCACTTTAACTTGGATCTGAGCTAGCACGCCTGGGACTACAAACATTTTACATTTATGGAGCTTCTCACACTTTATGATGCCAAAGCAGCCTGCCTGTGCTGTCTATTACCAGGAGGCGGCTACGGGGGAGCAGAAGGGGAACGAACTGGGAATCGGACCAGACTTGGTCGCTGAAGAACTGTCATTATAATTTAGGGCAAGTGTCTTAACTTCTCTGCATCCCATTTGCCCTAGACTATAATACAGGGATAATATTTACCCACCTTATTACGAATACCTCCATTCACCAGACACCTACAATGGGCCATGCTTTGGCAGACATTTAATTACATTATCATTAATCATTTGATCTTCACCTGCAAGCAAGGCATCGTCTCTCATACAAGTTAGGACGCCAAAGTGGATGCCATGGGCCCTCCGGCCATTTCTTGGCTCATTGGAGAGCATCTACGTGACTTCCTGGGTCTCTCTGGTTGCTTGAGTCTTCTCTGTCCACAAGCAGGCAGCCTGGAAGGGAGTTAGAGCCCTAGGAGTGACCCTCAGCCAGTGAAAGATGGGAGTTGGTGGATAAACACCCCAGCACCTGCCCTCTGCAGTAGAATAATCCAAGGATGTCTGTCCTACACAGGTTCCCAGAGTTCCCTGTGGGACTGAGACCCACTATAGGCCTTCCTCCCTTCTCTGCCTCACCACCCATCAACCCCTCTGTCTATGCTTCCTGGAATCAGCTCCCAAATGAATTACTTGAAGTCAAATACTTTCTCAGGATCTACTTTGGGGGGAACCTGAAGTAAGACAGCAGCCGAGACTCAGAGACTTTAGTTACTTGCTTATAATCCCGCAGTTAGCGAACTCAGCCAAGCCATATTGAACAACCCGCTCCTTCTGAACACAGAGTCCCTCTGTTTTGGAATGTTGGGCATTTAAGTGAGCTAATGCAGATGAAGAAGGGGAGCACACCACAGAATAAATTGTCCCAATGCTTCCATTTGATCATCATGATAGTCCTGTGAGGTAGACTACCAGGTTCATTTCCTGCCCACTTTATAGGAAACAGAGGCTCAGAGCCTTCCACAAAGTGACTGGTGAGTAAGTAACAAATGACAAGATGATTTCCTGCTCTTCCAGGTCCATTCTCCATTTTTCTTAGCCTTTCTCTGTGCCCAGAAGGCCACCGCTACTGGACTTTGTCACCCAGGCACCTCAGCCCGTGGCTTCCGTTCCAGTCAGCCAATGGAAACCATAGGAGGAAAGAGAAAAAATGGGGGTATTGGGCCCCTCTCTCTTTCTGATGGCTATCATGTTAGCAGTGGCTGCACTCCTTCACCTGAGCCATGGTCCCTACCGAACCACGAGAGAGACAGAGACAGAGAGAAGGAGGAGGGGAAGGAAGGAGAAAAGAAAAGAAAAGCGGGAGGGAGGAGGGGAGGAAGAAAGGAAGGAAGGAGGGGAGGAAGGTGAGAGGGCACACCTGGGTTTGCCTAGGCTTTAGTAGAAATCTAGGATCTTGGAAAAGAGGGGAGGAAATGATGTAGGTTTGCTGAGACCCCAGAGCACTTTCCCAGCGCCAGTCTGCCCTGCCCCTGTCTCACGCTTCAGCTCGCACCAGGCGTGGGCAGACACACACCCTGGCCTCACCCCGCCGCGCGTGCTGTGGCTTTTGGCTGTGGCAGCCCAGGGTGTTCCTCATCCCTGCACATGCCACTGTAAACTTACAGGTGATCCCTTCATTACACTCTTGGCAATTAATCCCTTTGAGTTGTCATTCTTTTTGTTGTTGAAATTCTGACCAACCTGAAGGCTTAGCAACCAGTAAGAGGGAGAGAAAATAAAAGCCTAAGGGGAGAATATCATTCTCCACTGTGCAAAGCCTCCTCCCTTCCTGATCCTCACAATAACACAGTCAAGTGGTTATTATTCCAATGCCCATTTCACAGACAAAAAAACTGAGGCTCAGGAACAGTACCTGGACCAAAATGCAGGTCAGTTAGAATCAACTGCTTGTGCTCTCTCCTCTTCCCCACAAAGGCTACACTATTATCCAGGCTGACCTGCCATTACTGGAAATAACAGTTGGGGCCCGAGCCCTCCAATCTTGCCCAGGAAACTCAGAACACCCTGCCTGTGGCCAGGGCATAGCATCTTTGTGGCACAGGAACATTCCATGAATGGAAACTGCCAGGCTTTCCCTTCTGTGAGGAGAGGCAGGATTTCATGTGAATGTGTGATGCCTGGCTGGGAGCCAAGAATAAGAGCAGGAAACAGGACCCCTGGGGAGATGCTGCCATGAACATGGAGGGGAGGGGGCAGGATAAACAGAGGACTTTCAATTTTGCAAAGCATTCGAGAGCCCGCTGGATTAGGGACAGCCCTTGGGGAGAGCCAGGGATATTAGGACAAGGGGGAGACAGTCTTGGCTGGCCTGGGAGATGAAGGGCTGACAGAGCAATTAGAAGGCGGGGCAAATGAGTAGGAAACCACAGAATAATGTGAAACCCAAAAGCAGGCATCTGAAATATGCAAAAAAAGAGAAAGAGAGAAAGATGAGAAAGATGAAAGAAAGAAAGAAAGAAAGAAAGAAAGAAAGAAAGAAAGAAAGAAAGAAAGAAAGAGGAAGGAAGGAAGGAAGGAAGGAAGGAAGGAAGGAAGGAAGGAAGGAAGGAAGGAATTAGAAGGCAAAACATAGGCAACCAGAGTTTATGCAGAGTTTATGATTGGTAGCTGAAAATATCTGAAACAACATTCTGGAATGAGAAACATATGACATAAAAGGCAGCTGTCATTTGATTTAGCAGCTTGAGAAATGTGACTTGTCCCCGGGGGGGATTTGGAGGAAGGAATAGTCAGAAAGAAGGAGTTCAGAATTCTAAATGAAGATGGGGAGCTGAATGGGCACAGAAGGGTTTTCCCCTGTACTTGACAGGTATGAACAAACTCAGAAATTCTAGATTTCCTAAGTCCCAGTAGAAGAGACAAATTGTATTCTCCCTGCTCTACACCAATCTACAGCTTATTCATTGTAAATCATTTCCAGCTCTTTAGCCCTCACGCTCCAGGAACGCCACATATATTATCCCAAAGTCTCCCAACAAACTTGCAAGTACTATTACTGTCCCATTTTACAGGCTTGGAAACTGAGGCAGAGAGTTTGCAGCACTTGCCCAAGGGCACATACACATTTGGCAAGAGGCCAAGTAAGGAAGTAAACCCAGATCACTTGTTTCTCCAGGCAAATTCCATTACTCCATGGAGAATCCCAAAATCTAGGCTTTCTAGATGGTCTAATCTTGTTTTTGGAAGGGGAAAACAGAGTACGGGAGAGAGGATTGACGTTCAGGGGAAGTGTCGGACTCCGAGTGGAGTTCTATGGGATCTGGGAAGAGAAATCTTGAAGACAACTGTATCCAGCTCCATTTCAATACCAAGCGAATTCTTCTGATCTCATAGCTGGGGCCACAGGGTAGCACATTTTTCAGGCACGGTAGCATTTATTCCTACCACCCAAGTATCCATTTGTTCATTCAACAAACATTTTTCAAGGGCCAAGAACAATGGACTATGAAAATATTTCTCCAATAAGCTGCCGGAAGGTGCTTGATTTGCGTCTCCTTTGGATTTGATCTTTCTTTCTCATTCTAGTACATTTCCATCTAATTCCCTTAATCGGGTCCTCAAACGCTCCTTCAAACCTCAGCTCAACTAATAACCAGCATACAGCTATCTTTAGAACATATATGATCAAATAACAGTCCTTGGCTTTTTCCAGTGGTAATTGTGTTTTCTATTCAGTAACCCTGGCAGCTCTGGAAGCGTGTATTTTCTTTAGTAAATATGAACAGTGAAGGCCTCTTAGATTCCCTCATCTGAGCTGAGTAGGGTAATTGAAAGGGTGCTTTGTAAAGGCTCTGAAAAAGCATGGGTTGATGAGAGTTTTATTAGAAATCGAGAAACCTGGGCAGGGGCTAGGCAAGGAGGAGAATAAAACCATTTAAGTTAGCCAAATCCTAAAACATGTTCCACATTTGGTCAGACTAAATGCCAGGTTCATGCTGGCCTAATCATCAATAAACTTTCACTGGGTAAAAAATGACCCCGAAATAATAAACACGTCTTTGCCCATGATCCTGGTCCTGTGTCTGCTGAGGGGTGGCCTGGGGCTTCTTGGCCAGGCCCGGCTGGTCTAGGATGCCACCCACATTCCCACGTCAGGGACTCACCTGTGCTGAGCAGGGCCTCTCTTTTCTCAGGGGCTAGCCTGGGCTTCTTCACATACTGGTGGAGGGTTCTCCATAGCAAATGAGGGCAAGCCCCAAAAGATAAGCCCTTTTCAAGACTCTTCTTGGACACATGCTCCCGTCCCACGGCTCAGAACCAATCACAAAGCCCAGTCGAATGCAAGGGTTGCAAAAATGAACTCTACTTCTTCATGGGTGGCTCTACAAAATATTGTCACCGTTTTTTTCTTGTTCCCTCAGCTGTTGGGAGTTTTGTTGGCTGAGGACCCCCCTACTGGCAGCTCTCTCCCGAAATTGCTCCTTTCTCCCTGAAGAAAGCCACCTCACTCAAGGACTTTCCCCCTTCTTCCCAGAGGCAGCCTCCCATGGGAACCGGTCCATACAGGGACATAACTGCATGGCCCCTTGCCCAAACTCGAGACGAGTCTGAGGAGCCAGGTCAGCCTTGAAGCACACCCAACAGTCAGCCAAGGCTTTTGCTGAACCCAACACCACTTTCTGCCCCATCCTGCTTCCCTCCCTCCTACTGCAGGTGTCCGTCCTGAGCACACACCCCAGCAGACCTGTTGCCATTTAATCTCTGTCCTAGTGGTGGCTAAGGGGAAATCTGGGGCTGTGTCACCTGCCTGCCAACAGCCAGTGAGAACCCCATTATGGCTGACAGGTGGGGTGTGTTTAGCCCCTCCCGCAAACTGGCCTGTGGAACTGATAAAACCAGCAGTGAACAGGAATGGGGTCCTGGGGGAAAAAAAGAAGCTAACAGGGGCCACCTACCAGCTTTTGAAAAATATGGAGGAAAGAGTCATTATAAAGTTAATGGAAATAAAAGCCTATTGCTGGAGAACAACATATGCTTTGGGGAAAGACAATGAAAGTCTGAGAGTAAGTTAAAGGCAACTAAGACCTGAACACAAAAGCACAAGGACCTCTTCAGTACTATATAAAGAAACGTTTATCTACAGCAGCCAAAGATGAGAGCCCAAACCTGGAAGGAGTTTGGCCTCCTAATGCCTTTGTGAAGCCAAGAGCCACTACGTCAGCTCAGGTCTTTACATGAGAAAATAAACAAATGACTACCTAATTTAATATACCATTATTTAGGTACTATTTCATATCTAGCTGACATTATACTCTGCTTGGACTGAACATGGGTGTTTCCCAAAATTCATACGTTGAAGTCTAATCCCCAGTGTGAGGGTCTTAGGAGATGGGACTTTGGGGGCACCCGGGTGGTTCAGTCAGTTAAGCATCTGCCTTCAGCTCAGGTCATGATCTTGGGGTCCTGGGATGGAGCCCCACACTGGGCTCCCTGCTCAGCGGGGAGCCTGCTTCTCCCTCCCCCTCTGCCTCTCTTTCTCTGTCATGCTCTCTCGCTCAAATAAATAAATGAGATCTTAAAAAAGAGAGAGAGAGAAGGGAGGGAAGGTGGGAGGGAGGGAGGAAAGATGGAAAGAAGAAGGAAAGAAAGAATCCTCAGTGGAAGTAGTGTCTTTACAAAAGAGAGCTCAAAGAGTTCTCTTGCTCCTTCCATCATGTGGAGACACAGGGAAGGCGGCAGTCTGGAACCCAGGACCGCACCAGGGCTTGACCATGAACTTGATCTTGGACTGCCAGTTCCTAGAACTGCCAGAAAAAATTTTCTGTTGCAGATAAGCCACCCAGTGTATCGTATTTTGTTACAGCAGCCCAAACGGGACTGTCACCCTCTAACCATCAGCCCTGAGCTCACTGCAGATCAACCGCAGAGGAACAGAACTGGGGCTTGCAGTCCAGCAGGCACGTGGCACCGACCACTTCGGCCTCCTGTGTTTGGTGCTGCACACACCTGCCCCGAGAGGCACACACAAGCACTCACTGGTGGGGCTGGCTGGGGAGCACAGTAGAAGCTGCACAACGTCTTCTGTTCCCAGAATGTCTAAAAGGTTTACAAGTGGAAAAACTCTCTCTGCTCCTGAATAGAATACTTGCCTTAGCCACACCTGTTTAAGAAATGTGCAAGATGACTTGTTTGTTCAGCTTACTACCTCCCAGCTGTTCTCCCAGGTGATGTTGCCTCGGCTGCAAGGGCCTTCTGTATTCCCTTGTGCAAAGTTTGCTGTGAGGAGGGACAGGAGCCCCCCAGCCAATGGCTGATGAAGAAAAGAAGGCAGTGGGTGCCATTTCCAAGGTGCTGGTTGAGCACATCCCTTTTTTCTTTGGATGACAAGCCATTTGAGAAGTAGAAAGGGGAGTCTGATAAGGACCCATGTTATCAGCTTTATGGGCGCTACAGCAGGATTACAGAGTGGCAGAGGTATGAAGCTGAAAGTAGTGCTCTACTCCTTCCCTTCTGAATTCGGTTTACACACCCCTTCTCAGGTATAACTGTGATTTCCTTGCTCTCCCCCTCTGCCCCTCAACACCACTATCCCCCAACACACCACCAAACACAGACAACCCCTCCCAGATGCTAGACCTGACCTGAGAGGCTTACCCAAGGGGGGAGGCAGGTGCAAACAGAACACACACAAATTGTGGACATGGTCCATCTCTGAGAAAGAGCTCAGGAGGGGCTGTGTTGTATACACTCACTTTCCCTGGTCTCGGACTTACTAACCAGAAATGTCATTGTCCCTCGGGGGGAGGAGGGATTAGGGAAAGGGGTGGAGAGCAGGACATAGATGTATTTAAAAAGCTCCCAGGGGACACCTGGGTAGCTCAGTCAGTTAAGCATCTGCCTTCACCTCAGGTCATGATCCCAAGATTCTGGGATTGAGTCCTGCATCAGGCTCTTTGCCTAGCAGGAAGCCTGTTTCTCCCTCTCCCACTCCCTCTGCCTGCCACTTCCCCTGTTTGTGCTCACTCTCTACTCTCTCTCTCTAATAAATGAATAGATAAAATCTTTAAAGAAAAAAAAAGCTCCCTTCCTCCACCAGAAGTCAGTGGGGGGTAAAGCAGATATTACAGAAATCCAATCAGAGTACTGGCCCTAGATGGGAAGTTAAGACTTCTAAAAACAGTCAAATCTACCATTTCTTGACCACTCACTATGTGCCAGACATTGTGCTAAACAAATAGCCTAAAAAACTTGGTCTGAGTCTGGGCTCTCATCCACATGCCAAGGGGAGAGAGGATATGAAGAGGACTCAGGGGTCAATGTGAAGAGGCTTCCACTGCTAAAGATGGAAGAGTTTGAGCATGAATAAATATAATAACTGAAATGGATTGGAAACTATCAAATATATTTAACCTATGAGTTTTAATGATACTTATCAGGAAACCCTAACTGCTCACCCTTGGAGGATGCCAGTGAACTCCCTCCATATTCAAAAAGCTGGTAAATAAAGAAAAAGTATCAAGCGTGTATTCTAATTTTTCTATATGGATTATGCCATTGGGTAACCAAATAGTAGATGAGGTGAAGTGTTTTTTTTTTTTAAGTATTCTAATGAATAAGTGAAGGAGGGAATATAGAAATCAAAAGCAAACCATCTCGGGGCACCTGGGTGGCTCAGTGGGTTAAGCCTCTGCCTTTGGCTCGGGTCATGGTCTCAGGGTCCTGGGATCGAGCCTCGCATCAGGCTCTCTGCTCAGTGCAGAGCCTGCTTCCCCCTCTCTCTGTCTCTGCCTGCCTCTCTGCCTACTTGTGATCTCTGTCAAATAAATAAATAAAATCTTTAAAAAAAAAAAAGCAAACCATCTTTGCAACTCCTAATATTAATAAACTTCACTGACCACCAACAGCTGCTATATCCACAAAAAAAGACAACCAGACATATGCCTCTGGTAGAAGAACACAGCACCACCTATGAAGGGGTCTTGCTAAGAGAAATCAAATCTAACATGATCAAGACATTTTTTTTTAAGATTGTATGTATTTATTTGAGAGAGAGAGAGTGAGTGAGAGAGAGAATGCAAGCTAGGGGAGTGGAGAGGAAAAGCAGGCTTCCCGCTGAGCAGGGAGCCTGATATGGGGCTTGATCCCAGGACCCTGGAATCATGACCTGAGCTGAAGGCAGATGTTTAATAACTGAGCCACCCAAGTGCCCTGAGCAAGATTTCTATCCAAATACTAATTCACACAGGAATGTCCCAACTGTGAAACTCAACAGGACAAAACCCAATTTAAGAAATAAATTGCAGGGGTGGGGAGCACCTGGGTGGCTCTGTTGGTTGAGTGTCGGGCTCTTGGTTTTAGCTCAGGTCACAGTCTCAGGATGGTGAGATCGAGTGCTGCATTGGGCTTGGCACTCAGCAGGGAGTCTGCTTGAGATGCTCTCCCTCTGCCCCTGCCCTGCTCACTCGCATGCAATCTCTCTCAACTAGATGAATCTTTTTTTAAAAGAAAGAAAAAAAGAAGCTGCAATAAAGAAGATGGAGATAAAAGTCTAGAGATTTCACCAATAAACCACCATACGTGGACCTTATTTGGATGCTGACTCAAACAGTTAATGGAAAAAACCTTTAAAACATTTATGAGATGACTAAAAATATAAACATTGGCTGGATTATTTGATGATACTAAGGAATCATTGTTAACATGTTTAGGTGTGATAATAAGATTGTGGGTTAAAAACAAACAGTCCTAATATTTTAGAGATGGACACTGAAATATTTATAGACACAATGATATGATCTAGAATTGCTTCAAAATAATATTAGGGTAAGTAAAGACAAAATCAGTTTGGCCATAATTTGATCATTGTTGAAGCCAGGTGATGGTACATGAAGATTAATTATATGAGTCTGAATATTCTTGTGAACATCTGAAATTTTCCACAATAAAAGTTAAAAGAAAAATATCCATGGGGCCTGATTTGGTGAGTGAGTAGGTCATGACAGAAAGAGTTTTTGCTTCACAGCCTTGTGTTTGGATTGGGGCAGGACCTCAGCCAGTGGTTGGGGTCCCAGGAAGTAGGAAGATGGAACTAGGCAAATGGTCAGGCTCACTGAGAGGCTCTAACAACAGCATTAAAACTGGAGTCCAGGGGCACCCGGGTGGCTCAGTCAGTTAAGCATCCAACTCTTGATCTCAGCTCAGGTCTTGATCTCAGGGTCGTGAGTTCAAGCCCCATCCTGGGCTCCATGGTGGGCATGGAGCCTACTCTTAAAAAAAGAAAAAATGGAGTACAGTCCCAAGAACAAGGCAGGAATACCATCAGAAGGATCTAGTGAGAAGTAGGGGGATACCAGCATGGCAGACACATGGATACTTGCTGCTTATGGCTGCCAGACTAATTTCCAGACCCCGCCCACTGGCAGACACAGGGCACTCAACGTACTGCCAACACTGTAGATTGATTCCAGAACTGGGCAGGACTGAGCCTGCCAGCAAATGTCCCTCGTGCCTACAGTTGATCTCAGCAGGATCAAGGCAGACAGTAATACCTTCAGTGCCTCAACCCACTGTGACAATTTTAGGATTGAATGGGGAGGTACATAACAGAAAAGTCTGATTGCCTACCTTCTCTTTCTCTGAAAAGTTCTCAGTCTCTATGTGGTTTAGACTGCCATGTTGGAACCACATGACCCCACCCCTCTGGCCACAGCTGACTGATCCAAGAATGCACACCTAACCCAAGGAGAAAAAACTCATAGACTGAGCTTAGTCCATCATATTCTTCCTCAAGAATTTGAACACGTTAACTAAGAAACCAAGATTAAAAACTGTGAACCACACTATCAGATAGTATAGGCATTAACTTATAATGAACTTATAAGGTCATTGCAATGGACTGAAATTTTCTGTCTTCCAGAAAGTCATGTTGAAACCTAATCCCCAACATGATCGTGTTTAAGGGTGGGCCTGTGGGACATAATTAGGTCATGAAGGCGGAACCCTCATGAATAGGATTCATGCTCTTAAAAGTGACCCCAGAGAGTTCCCTTGCCTCTTTCTGCCATGCGAGGACACAACGAGGAGGTGACAGTCTTCACCCTGGATGGGAGTCCTGACCAGAACCTGAGTATGCTGGCACCCGATCTCAGACTTCCAGCCTCCAGGATGGTTAAAAATAAACTTCTGGTGTTTATAAGCCTCCCAGTCCGCGGTATTTTGTTATAGCAGCCTGAACAGACTCAGACAGTCGTGTATTTCCACAGTAGGTATGTGGGTTTGGTTCCAGTTTACCTGTGTGACTTTGGACAAGTTACTTAGTGTCCGTGAACCTCAGTTCTCCTATCTGTAAATGTGGGGGTAATAAAGGTAAGTATTTCAATGTGCATTTCATGAGGATAAAATGAAAATATTTATAAAATACTCATACAGTGAAAGTTCAGTAACTATGAGCTATCATGAATATTACTAGTAGGGTTAATACTACCCTTGGCTATGGCCGTGTTTGGCCACGTGAGAGCAAATTCCTTTCCATTCACAAGAGACAATGATTCCAGCACAGGTTTGAGCACCGCCCAGCACCAGACACTGTGCTAAGTGTTTGACAACTGGTAACCCACTCAAACCTCACACCAACCCCAGAGTCTGGCAACACCCACTTCACTAATGAGGAAACTGAGGCACAAACTGCTTTGCCAAAGGTGTAGGAAGAGGAGTGGCAACATTTTGCTTCTGAGCCTATGTCCTTAACTACTCTGCAACTACTTCATTAAGCAGATAAGCAAACTGAGGCTCAGGGAAGATCATGCAGCCCCGAAAAATGGGGTAGAGGGAAACCCTACACTGCCTGAAATCCAGAGAGTGTGACTTGTGACCCTGATGTCCAACCCTGTGTCCCAGGAGGCTCAAGCATCTTTGCTCTCCAGTGAAATAACCTGGGGTAGCCCTTGGGTGATCCCCCTTGATTCAAGTGAAGTTTTCTGTTCTTGGTTCTGACTAAAACAATAGGAATCCTGATGTACTTCAGTACCCACATGAGATCCTGTGTACTGAACCTCTGCCCAAGTGGTTCTGGTGCCTGGAAAAACATCGTGAAATGGGTATTACAACTCAAATATCTGGTTATTCTGCCGGCAGCTAATCCAATCCCTGTCCCATCTAACAGCTGCTATATGGCATCCCGTTAACCAGAATAAACCCTCCACTCCTCTGCACAAAGAAGGCCTTGTCCAAGAGAATGCTCAACACGTGACCAGAACACGATGTAGTGTGCATAATTCTCTTTTGAGAAAACATCCCTTCAGGCACAAGTCACAAAATAAACAGAGACAGGGCAAAACCACTAACAAGAGAGAAATTGGAAAGCCAAAATGTTAAGGACAGAGAGAAAAGAGCTTTTTAAATGAGACCAGACTAAAAAATAAAGACCTTCTCCTTCGCCTTGCCTGTTTTTCCACCCATCACCTCCAACCCTCAAATTTTTTCAAAAGCCATTAAAAAAAAAACTATAAATTTTTCCATCTGAGACAAAAGTTGTTAAATGGGAAGAGAAAATGTAGCAAAGAATAGCAATTGTCAAATACCTGAAGCTAACTGGTAGACCTCTGATTTTATCCAGAGAAACCCCCAGCCCCATACCCACACCAGAATCCACAACTGGCAAACTATATAATTGCACATAAAACTTGAAAAGTCAAATGGATTAAGAAAGACAAGAGAGGATGATCCTCTTTAAGTAAGGCAACAGCTAAGTGTAGCAAAGGCATTCCATTTGAGAAGGAAGTACTATAATTCCAAAATCAGATAGCTCTGGGACCACATCAGGGCATGGCCACTTTGCAGCTAATGACCTTGAGTGAATTGCTTAGCTCCTCTGGGTCTCAATTTCATCTTCTGTATAATGAGGTTGATACAAGTAGCACCCACCTCAGAGGGTCGTTGTGAAGATTCATGCACAGTGGCAAATTGGGCACACTCTGCAGATGTTCACTATCATTCTTTATAGTGCAATTATGTAACTATTTTTGTAATTATTATGACATGATTATAAGTAAGGTAAACCGAAGTTCTGCCTAAAGCTTAAGCAGCAAACATGACTATGAGTTCTATGGAAACCATAAAAAACAAAATGGAAGCATACACACAGTTAACACACCAGAAGAGGATGGAGTGTCTCAAGAGTCCTTTATATGGACTTCCCTGGAGAAAGGTAGAATTTTTGGAACAACCTGTGTTGTTGTTGTCCTTGTAGTCATCCTTATAGTGATCAATGTGTACATTCCCCAAGGTGGGAAAGCTGTGCTCAGTGTTGGGTGACCTGCAGAAACAGGAGTCCCAGAAACCCTTAGTGGAGTGTTGGGCCAATGGGTAGCCTCTGCTCCATCACCCTCAACTTTCCAGAAGGGTTCCTGTCATAGCAGGCGTGGTTTCCTAGTGCTGTGGTTAAGTAAACCAGCTTTGGAATCCCACTGGCCTGGATTCAGTTCTCCCCACAAGCACAGGCTAAATGCACAGCCTTAGACAAATCACTTCAACTGTTGGAGCCTCATCTGTTCCATCCACAGCATAGCAGGAGTGGTCCTTACCACACAGGTTTGTGGAAAATTCGATGAGATAAGACACCATGTGGCATACCACCTGACCCAGAGTAAACACCAAGGAAAGGGTGGCTCTTATTTTCATTGGAAGACACAAGAGCATTTTAGCACAGAGGACTGTCTAGCCCATCACAGCCCAAAAAAAAAGGACATCTAAAGCAGATACTTCAAGATCAGTTGGAGATGAGAACGCACACTATCCTCACATAAAAAATGTCCAGATGTTGAGGCTAGGGTCAGATGAAATGCTGATCCTAAAGAACATAATATTCCCGTTCATCAAAAGTGAATAACTTAGGGATGCCTGGGTGGCTCAGTTGGTTAAGTGGCTGCCTTCAGCTCAGGTCATGATCCCAGCGTCCTGGGATCAAGTCCCACATCTGGCTCCTGCTCGGCGGGGAGCCTGCTTCTCCCTCTGCCTCTGCCTACCACTCTGTCTGCCTGTGCTCACGCCCTCTCTCTCTCTAACAAATAAATAAATAAAATCTTTAAAAAAAAAAAGTGAACAACTTAGACAACCATTTCTGGGCGTTCATTCGAACTCAAAAGGGTACTGCCGAAATTCCAGGAGGAAGGACACAAGTTCACTGGTGTGTCCGGAGGCCTGCCAAATGCCTTTTCCAACAGCTTGACTCTCAACCACACATCCTTAGTTGAAAAAAAAAATGCCATTTAAAAAGCCATCTGAGAAGGCACTGGCCAAGAAAGGAAAGTCACTTTCCATGGGTCAGCAAAGAAGAATCTTCATTCTGCAGCCAAAGCCTCCCACTTCTCCCCTCAACCAATTAGCGGAAAAACACAACCTTGCTCTCAAAGCTGAAATAAACTGCTTCCCATCACGTGACTCTTGCCAACGATTGAGCCAAACCAACACCTGAGTCCCCTTTGGGTGTACTCTCCCAAGGGATGGGCTCAGAGTCTACAATTATTATTCCAAATTCCACCTCCAATGCTGTGTCTTGGAAAAAGAAGGAAAAGAGGATTCAAGAAGGATCTTCCCGGACTGAATCTTTCTCTAAAACAGGCAATGGCAAAAGAGAAGATGAATGCTTGAAAAATGCATAGCCTGTGAGCCATGAAGAGGACTCAGTTATATGGAGACACAACCGACAGCCACGTAGAGCAAAAGGGGGTGAGAACTCAGGAATTCAAACAAGGAAATAGGACACTATATTCATAGCCATTGCAGGTTACCCCAAAACTTAGCAGTTTAAAACAATAACAAATATTTATTATCTCATTCAGTTCCTATGGGCCCAGAACTCTAGAGCACCCTAGCTGCGCAGTTCTAACTTACCTGAGTCTATGGCTCACTGCCCCAGGCTAGAGCAAATTCCTCTGCCTCCAACCTCCCCCACACCAACCTACAGTTCAAAGCAGGGGTATATCTCCCAAGAGCAGTGCTTGGTTGTCTATATGTTCAGTTGGTTAGTTGCTATATTTTTGTTTGGGGTTTCATTTTGTATTTTCTGTATTCCATGCCTTCCTCTATAATTTTTCCAGAACAGATTGGAGGTTGGTTTTCACAAGAAGAGCTTGAAGGCTGTGCTAATTCACCATCTTGGAAGGACCTGAAGATCCCTTTTGAAACTTCACATACATGATAGAGACCCTGTTATCTGAATGATTCCAGAGACTGTCAGTCAAAAAAAAAAAAAAAAAAAGTAAAAAAAAAAAAAAGTAAGATTAAAGTAAGGAATTTTTTTTTTAAATGATGCATACATACCTTGAGTATTTTAACTTAAAAACTAAAAAACACAGAAATTCCTGAGATAATCTGCTACTGATACTGAGGGGAAACGAGTTCATTTCTTTGATGAACACTGGGTGTTATATTCAATTAATAAATCATTGAACATTATATCAGAACCTAATATTGTACTATACCATGGCTAATTGACTTTAAGTTTAAAAAAAAAAAAGAAAGAAAAGAAAAAAAAAAGAAGGAAAAAACAACTAATATAATGTGGCAATTGCATTAAGTATAATTAGCTGAATTGGTTTGGAAATAAAATGATTCCCTCTTGGTAAAAAACACAATAATGCAGGAGAAAAAAGAATCTCGTTCAATAAGAGAGTCCTGTAGCCATGACTAGTTAATGCATCTATAATGCCATTCAGTGGGGTTGGTGCGGGGGGGAAGAATGTAGATATAGTCACAACCTCCAGTCCCTCTGGCAAAACTGTTAAATGGACATCAGATATGAGAGGGTCTACATTACTTCTACCAAGATATGGTTTGGTAATCAGTTAATAAGTTAGAGATCTCAAGACAGCCACTCCTACGATAGAAGGACTTATTCCCTATGAATCAAGTACTTTGGGAAAGAATGATCTATTAGGTTACTATCTTCCAGAAATAACAAGTCAAACATCAGTGCTTGCCTATGCATGAGTGCTGAAAGCCAATGTCATCTCCATCATAACGATGCTGCTCTACTCTTTCCCCTCCAGTCCTACACATTCCCATCAACTAGTACAAGATTCTCACCCAAATAACCTAACACTGCTGCTAAGCTACATTGGACACACTGCTTCCCTGCCTAGAGCAAGCATCACAGAAGGAGCCTGGACAGCCGGCTTCCCTCCTGAGAGGCAAAGTGATAAGAATGCAGGTCCCAACACTGGTTGTGCAGCTTACTGGATTTGTGATCTTGAGCAAGAAGCTTAACCTCTCTGAGCTTTCTTTTCTCCGTATTCAATGAGGATTCACTTATTCAGCAAATGCTTTTTAAGTGCCTGCTACATGTCATGCATTGTGTTGGGTCTAGGCATCCATAATTAACAGACATAATTTCCGACATTGTTAAGCTTCCATTCCCATGGAGTAGACATACATAATTCCAAACTGAGGTATGTGCTCCCAGGGAAAATTGCAGAACATTATACAAGAATTATGGGAGAGACTAATTTAGCCTGGAGAGGTCATGGATAACAATCATATTTACCTCGTAGATTCTTGTGAGGATTAAATGAGATTGGGGGCCTGAGTACTGCCTGGCACATGGCCAGAGCTCTGTAAATGGTCATTACTTCTGCTATTCAGGGCAGTCAGCTGTCAGCCTTGGGGGGTTGACAAGTGTACAAATGCCATGTTTCCTGCTCAACATGCCATTCCTGCCTGCATTTCTGTGGCTCATTCTACCTCAGAGCTAACTGGCAGTGGGACGCCAGTTGGAAAGAGAGCAAATGAAAGGGACAGCAGAGAGGTCTCCTGGCATCTACATGCAGCTAATAAAGGAAAGTTTCAGAAATAGCCCACTATTGTTAGTTAGAGGAAGCCAGTTCATTTCTCTTTATCATTTAAAAAAAGAAAGAAAAGAAAACTAGTACGGAATGAATGAGTGTGTCTGCCCTGAGCCAAGGAACTCTAGGTGAGAAGGGCTCTTTGAGTAACTTGGGTGAGAAGTACTATAAATAGGATGACCTCAGTAATCTCTGTTTACCTTTTCAAAGTTATTCTGGCCACTTTCCCTGAGGGATCCATCCCTGTCTTGGGCACCAGTGTATTCATGTACTCCCCTGAAGCTGCCTCTTCCTTGGCCTCACAGCCCACCAGAGGGCCAACAAAGTCTGGTTAGTCAAGAAAGCAAAAAGAAATAATGGAGACTAACAACTTCTCTGTGATATTTTTCTTCTTTTTTCCATTCAATCTAGAGAAGGATATTTGAATCTCAAAATGTCAAGACCAGAAGAGCGTGAGAGACCATCCAACATAATCATTTTCAAATCAGTTTCAGCACAGAACACTTTTGTCAAAGGAAATTTTATCCAAAACCCGAAGGCAGATAATGGGGAGCTAAAGTAGTACTTTTGTGTGCGTAAATATATCATTTTAATTTCAAGTTATCTGTCAATGATTTGGATGGAGGTTCTCTGATGAATCCAACAAGTTATACTATGAAATTGTGCATAATATAGGATAGTTCAGTCCTAGATTAGCTTCAGCATCGAGTTTTTTTTTTTCCTTTGTATTTTTGCCGTGGTTAGCACTGCACAGTTGCAAAATCCTGATTTCACAATCAGGCAATAACTATTTCTCAGTAATTTTTATGTTGTAAATGAGAAAAACTCAATTCAGTGTAGATCAAGAGGGAAAAAAGTGGAGGGGAGCATTTTTTTCAGCTCACATAAGGAAGTCAAGGGCTTACCTAGCTTTGGTATGGCAGTCTCTGCACCTCTCAGCCCTGCTCTGCCCAGGATCGGCTTTTTTTCTCAGAGAACCTCCCTACACTGGAGGGAAATATGGCCCTAGTAGCTCTAGGCTTACATTATAGTGAAAGCTCATTGTCCTAGAGGAAAACAGAATCTTTTTTCCCTGAAAGTTCCAGAGAAAATTTGAGGACAGACTGATCTGGCAGGCTTGGGTCACACACCCTTCTCAGAAGGGATCACCACAGGGAAGGAAAATAGGAACCCTTATTGGCCAGGTTAGGGTCATGCTGCCATGTTGGTGGTGAACGGGGATATGAGATCAGCCCCTCCCATCCATGAGGAATGGGTTTCCCACAGGGAAGAGGGTTTCTGTTAGCAGAACAGGAAGTGTGCTGGGCAGACAAAACCCACAGCTACCAGAGTTCACTTAACATGCATAAATAGTCACCCATGTAAGAGTTTTGATAGCTCACCTTCCAGTCTCAGTACAATGGAACAGCCTCAGAGCTTGAGGGATAGAAGGAATTTTTGGTCTGACAATGAATCACTAACAATTATCACATTCCTTAATTATTAAGAGTTACCTTAGGAAGGATTTGATGAACACTATCTTCAGCTAACTTAAATTTTCTTGTTTTGAAAAACCAGAACACTTTTCAAATATATCTTGAAACATTCAATGGCAACATTTTTAATAATCAGAAATCTCAATTCTTGTTCCAGAGGCTATGCACAGAATACTTCAAAACTATCTATTTTGTATTGAATATTGAGTCCAAAATGTAACCTTTCAGTTGCTTTAATGAAGTGTTAGCTGTTCCAGGCCTGGCAATTTTGTGAGCCCCTAATTGCTATACTGAAGTCATTCTGCTTACTAAAGTCAGAACTGCAACAAAAACTTAAATATGGAAATGATCTGTGACATTATATTGTCACAACTCAGCATGTTTTATGTTCTGCTGTTCCTACCCAGCTGGTCTATTAAGTTAGGACTGAGCCTCACCCAATCTGTACTTGGGAATGGCCTACACATGGGTTACAAGAGCTTACTCTCTTGCACAGTTAGAGACAAGCAGATGAGTGCTGGCCTATATTGTTTCTAAATATTAGTGTAACAGCCCTGTCCCACAAATCAATAAGACTTCCACAAGAATTTTAAATATATGCAGAGCTCTGGTCCATGGTCTGCATTAAACCGTACAGCATACATTAAAAAGCAAAATGGTGGTGTTTTTCATTTGCTACTTTGTCATATATAATACATTCCAGTGCGTGTTTTCCACAGTCCTTTTTAATCAACTTTATTGAGGAATAATTAATATGCAATAAAGTGCACTCATTTCAAGAGTATATGTCAATGAGTTTTCTAAAAAAATTAACAAGAATTTGGAACACTGAAAAGAAATTTAAAAAAAATAAATAAATTTTTTAAATGATATTCTAGATTGTAATCTTCAGCATTTGTGTTGGATCTAATCTTTCCCATCTTAAAAATATCCTCCTGAGGATTAACAGGACCAAGTGCTTTTTTAAAGACTATAAAGCCCTAATAATTAAGACAGTTTGGTACTGGAGTATTACATTAGTTTGCTAGGGTTGTCATAACAAAGTACTACAAACTCGGAGAAACTTATCATCTCCCAGTCCTAGAGGCTAATAGTCTAAAGTCAAGGAGTCAGCAGGGCTGTGCTCCCTTTGCACACTGTGGGAGAAAGGATCCCTCCTTGCCTTTTCCTGGCTTCTGGGGGTTTGCAGGAAACCTCTGGCATCCTTGGTTTATATATTCATCCCCCTAGTCCTAACCCTCTTGTGCCCATCTACTGCTGTGCCCAAATTTCCCCTTTTTTTTTTTATGAAAACCAGTAATATTGGATTAGGGCCCTCCTCAGAGCCTCATTATAGGTTACTCAACCCATAACACCCATGAATAGCAGATGGAATAGAAACTTGGTCAATAGAAATTGACCAAAACACATACCAAAAGTTAGAAGGTGATAAATGTGGCATTTCAAACCAGTTGAGGAAAGATAGATTACTCTATACTTGGTGTTTGAACAACCAGGTAACCCTCCGTTTTTATCAATAGCTAAGTTGCATCCATACTTCACACTGCTAGGTGTGTACTCGATCCCTTTCCAGCTCCTGGAACTAGTCTGCAGGGAGGTCCCGCTGTCCTTGGGTTCCATGGAATACTTTAGCAGCCTTCCAAAGAAATTCACCTTTTTGCAAGCACCGGCTTGAGTTGGTTTTCATAGCTTGCAATCATTTCAGAGGCTGATGGCCTCCTAACCGGGCATTCCTTTACACAATGAGAAGTGTATACATTCTTCATAAAAACTAATAATAATAATTCCTCTCTGTCATCCTGCCTCTTTCCCAATTCCATCTGGTTTCTCGCCTCTACCGGAAAGTAGACTGCATCTTCCATCATTCTGGGCCACGGAGAAGTGATCAGTCAAAACAGAAGCTGTCCTTTGAGGGCCACTAGGAAGTCTGCGAAGCCAGCTAAGATCGCTGCTATTCTAAAACCCAGACATCAAAGTATTTGGATGGGATCCAGAGTCTTCTGCCTCCCTGCAACCTCCTTCCAGAAGAGAATGAAATTGTGGGGAGGAGGAAAACCACCTTAATTGGACCTCTAATTCCCCAAACTGGTATTGGACACCTTACTACAGAAAGGAGTCTCCTTGGAAGCTGACTTACTAAAATATTTTTTTCTGAAACTTGGTGAGATGCGGAGCAGTGCTAAAGTAGACCAAGCATCCGTGGGCCAGAGGCTCCTTCTCTTCCAGGTTCCCTCCTACCACTGCTTTTCAAAGAGTAACAGTAACTCCTACCTGCTGGGCCCTTACCATGGGCTTCACACCTGTACAAAAAGACTCCCGTGATTACATTATTGAATTCTCACAACAGCCCGATAAGGCAGGTTCTGTTCTTATTTCCATTTTACAAAATTTACAAACTAAATAAATTACCCAAGGCCACACACACTTAGGAGCTCCAATCTGAACCCAGGGCTTGTCTGACTTCAGAGCCCCTGCTCTTAAACCACCACTCTGGGAATCCTAAACCAAAACGTCAACAGGCACCAGGCAGGCAGAGACAAGAGCGATGCAGACCAGGAGGAAGGCGTGGGGCGAGGCGAACAGAAGGTAAGGTGGAGAGCCTGCACCCCATCCAGGGAAGGCACCCCCTTGCCACAGCCAGTCACGGCCCTGTGTGGCCACAGTTTTCATTTCCCAAAGAGAAACTTGAAATCTGAACTTTATACGAAATCTCCCAACATTTAAACGTTAGGCACTGATTCAAATGCTTTTAGAAAAAAAAAAAATGCTTTTAAAAACACTGCAGTCTGAAAACCTGGTCTCTGCAGTCCACCAGGAGGCAGGAACTCTTATTCCGCACTCCTCCTGTTTCGGGTGGGAGGAACTTCAGTGAGGCCTCGCCCAACCTCCTGTCTGTCTCTGATGGGCGAGTTTCTGAGGAAGATCTGGGCATGCGCACGTCTCTCTCTCTCTCTCTCTCTCTCTCTCTCTCTCTCTCTCTCTCTCCTGGGGATCCCGCGTGGCCTCGGGAAGTGCACGGTCCCTGCTTCTCAGGGTGGGTGCAGGAAGCCCATCTCTTCGGGGATGATGCACCCACAAACCCACTTCATGGGAACAGAAAACCAGGTTCTCCAGATGGCTTGATTGGAGGATGCGCTTCCTGCGAGCGTTGTAACAAAGTGCCACCAAATGGGTAGTTAAAATGACAGATCTATCCTCTCATGGTTCCCAAAGCTGGAAGTCCAAAACCGAGCGGTCAGCAGGACCCTACTTCAGGGGAAGAATCCTCCCTTACCTCTTCCAGCTTCTGGTGCCTCCCGACCATCCTTGGCGATCCTTGGCTGGCTGCCTCTGTCTCCCTGTGTCTGTGTGTCTCTGTGTCTCTGTCTCTGTGTTCTCTTTCCCTTTTCCGTGCTCAGCATGGAGTCTGCTGGAGAGTCTTCTTCTCACTCTACCCCTCACCCCACCCCCCCACATTCTCTCTCTCTCAAATAAATAAATAAATCTTTAAAAAAAAAGTGACCTTCTCCATTAAGGCATCAGCAAGAAGAAAATGGACATAACTGCACCCCCAGAGCCTGAGGAAAGAGCAAAGCAGAAGTGTGGGGGTGAACCCCGGGGGAGCGTTTGCAGGAGGCGGAGCGCCCTGACTGCAGAGCTCTGAGACAGTGGCTGAGGGTCTGTGCAGGCGCCATCATGATGATGAATGCCTTAGCGACATGAACACGGGCTACCAGGGAAGGGCAGGAGGGAGGACACAATATTCCTCCTGGTTTTTGTGGGGCCGAGGAAGTCTTCCCAGAAGAGGTGACAAGTGACCCCGAAGCCCACCTCAAGGTAACTCTGATGAAGGAGCGGTGGCCAAGTGAGTCAAGCATCTCAGACAAAGGGAGAAGCTCGTTTGTAAGCTCAGTGGTGAGAAAACGCATGATGGGCAGCCGAGGCAGGGCCTTGGGTGTCCAGTCCCAACATCAACACGGTGTCTATGCCGAGCAGCAGGGTGGTGGGGTCTTCCCTGACACAGCCGCTGGGGGATGGTCTGGGCAAAAAAGCCTCAGAGCCTGACACTCTCTGCTTCCCTCCCCCACCCCCCATCCCCCCAGATCCCTGCACTCCTAACCAACATTCTCTAGCAAATGCATCTTCTGCTAAAATTAGTTAAAGCAAATTCTGCCAGTTCAACACCAGGCCTGCCTGTTACAGTGATTAGTACCAGGATGGTCCCAGGCAGCAGACGTTCAAGGACATGGCTATCAAGAATGGATTTTCTGACTTGGTTGGGTCAAAAGTGAAGAGAAAAGTAGCTAAAACTGGAGGATGTGACTCTGGCAGCACATGGCATTTCATGGAAAATCCACCAATTAAATTCTTACCTGTCATCTCTCAAAACATAATGTCCTTGACAAGTAAAGCTTTGGGGGAGGGAAGGGGAACGTGGCCATTGTCCTGGACAGTGTGATGGACTGTGAGTTCAAGGACTGTGGGTGAGAGAATGGATCCTGGTCTCCATTTCTTCATTCCTCTCTGAAAGGATGAAGCATCCTCACAGCAGTTAAAAAGAAAAGAAAAAGGGTGACACACCCACCCTTAGCCGGTAACTTAACAGTGACTCTCCGTGGGGTAAGCAGCTCCCCCACCCTGTTGATTGTCTGGCCTGAAGGAAAGTTCTGAAGACAGACACTGTAGGCAACCCCAAAGAGTTTAAGGGGGAAGGAGAAGCAGCTCCAGCCAGAGGGGTCATTCTCAAGCCTGCTGCACTTTGGAACCCCTGAGACCAATTTAACTCCACTTAACCTCCCTGATATTCCTTCCACGTGGAATAAATATCCATTCGTTGGATGGGTACGTGTGGTCCCATCCACCCGCCTCACTCCAGTCTCCTCACTAACCTTGTTGCTGAGAAAGAAGAGGAACTTCTGACTGGAAAACCCGGGGAGCAGGCAGTGGTATGCAGGTACATATTTAACAACTGGCTCTGGGGGACAGAAGCCCTGATTCATAGTGTGTGAGATGATTCCCATGGCATGGAGACTCCCATCTCACCGCGGCTGGTTCCAAGCTACCAGCATGAAGTCAAGCAGAGTTGTGCACAAGCCAGTGTCCGCTGACTCAAGCTCCCCTTGAGAGCAGGAACACACATCCCTGTGGCCCTTTCTTGTTGGGATGTGACTGCCCGTGGGAAATCTACCCTCTGCTCCCCTTTCTACCCTGGAGGTTTTGCAGGGACAGACCAGCATGAGTGGAGGCCCCTTAGTGGCCCAGCACTGCCTGTGGCTGGGTGAGCAAACATCTCTAATTCTGGGTGAGTTCAGAATGAAGAAAACTACCGGCCCACAAATAAAAGCCACAATTTGTAAAATCAGCTTTATCAGTAATAGAGGTGACATCTTATTCTTCCTAGCCCTTTGCCTAGAAGGTTTACCTTGCTGCATTATGACAACCTCTATAGCTTTGATAAATCTGTTTGTGGCTTTTCTTTTTTAAGATTTTATTTATTTATAAATAAATAAATAGAGAGAGTGTGTATGTGCACAAATGCTGGTGGGGGCAAAGGGGTGGGCAGGAATGGGAGAGGGCTCAATCCCGCAACCCTGTGTTCATCACCTGAGCCCAAATCAAGAGTCAGATGCTTAACCAACTAAGCTACCCAGGTGCTCCTGTTTGTGGCTATAAGGATTAAATCAGATGGTACATAGGAGGATCTAACACAGGCCCGACCTACATAGTAAGTGTTCAATAAAAAGACACGTATGGGACCCAAATTTCATCTGGGACTTGGGTTCTGAAACTACCAGGTAAGTTAAATGAGCGAGGATGAAATTTTACTCTGTGCTGGGTAGAACACTGGATGGCAACAATTGCCCCCCACTGCACTCAAGTGTGCACTTTCAAGTGCGCACTTACCTGCATCGGTGAGAGCTCGTGCTCCTAGGTAAAAGGCCCCATGGCGCAGCTGCCTGTGTCCCATGAAGCAGCCCAGGCTGCCGGTGTACCACTGATCTTCACATTGAAGTTGGCACCAAGCCCATCTTTCCGTGGAACACCTGTGTCCTGGTCATTTCCTGGAGCATTATCTAATACTTCCTCAGCTTTCCACAGCCTGTCCTTTAGTGCCCTATTTTTTCAAATAAATTTCCAAGATGTCTCACCCCCAGTAATCTGCCTCCATAAATATTGAACTTGATTATGTAAGCTTTATTCATTTGAAGTTCAATATTTAATTTTGCATGATTAGCCCTTTGATCAAGATTCAAATTTTGTATCAGATATGAAGAATTCAACATGTTCACACAATTGAGTTGCTTAAAACAATACCTATTTTTTAATCCTTCTAAAATGCAATGTAAAAAAATGTATCTATGAGAAAATCCATTCATTGGCAGTGTTCACAACTTAATCTGTGTTTCTGGTTCTTGTATTTCTGTTGGAGTCAGCAGCATGTTATAAGGTAGAACCAAGAGATAGGTCGGCACTTAGAACAACGTAAGACACACAGAGGCTCAGTATATGTTTTTTGAGTAGACAATGAAGAAGTGGGCAGCCCAAGGAGTGACATGAAGAGTTTTGGGCGCCATCTTTTTTCTCTAGTCCCCACTGCCCAGACTCAGATCTGGAAAAATGTGTGGGGATTCCACTTACCTCCAGAAGACTGCAAACTAATAAATATTAAATCTGCCTCTTACTTTCTCTCTCCCAGTATTGCCCCTGTGCAGGCCAACCTCATATCAGAAATGGAGCAATGAGAAGGAATTATGTCTTGAGTTAATTAAAATGTCTAGAAAAATATGTGCAAACATGTCTTGCCATTTGATACAGTGTATGTTTCCTTATGTGGGTAACTGTCATATGTTACAAATGAGAGCAACCCACATGCAAATAAGGGTCTGTGTGCAGCAGTGTCTTTGTCACAGACACAGTCTTGTGATACTAATGATGACGTTACCAAGTGCCCTGTGTCCAACTCTCTTGTGATCTGTGATCACTTTATATATATTAACTTCTTCAATTCTCTAACTTCTCTGAGAAGTAGGAACTGTTTCTTTCTGGGCCCTGGGTTTCCTTGTTTGTTCCTATACTATCTGTTCCTATATAATGTGGTTGTTGTGGAAATCCAATGAGTAATGCATGGCATGTTGTAAGCACCCCATACATACTACTTTTGAAGGACAACATTGGTACTGTCTCCATTTCACAGATTATGAAACTGAGACAGAGAAGTAAACAGCCAAAGATACACAGCAACTAAGTGGCAAAGCCAGGATATAAATTCCTGCCGAATCCTGGAATCCATGAATATATTAAGGAAAGATCCCAGATTACTTCTACCAGCAATTACGGAGGGGCGGGCGGGGAACCGCATACAGCTGCTATTATAAGCTATATCCACCGGTGGGCAGTAGACGCATGCATTACACAAGCATGACGCCTACCCATGGGATTTTATTTTATTTTTTTTAAGACATTAAACACTGAAAGTTTTATCACAGAGTTTATGCCAACTGTTAAGGAAAAAACTGATTGAAATGATTTCCTTATTACCTTAAAATGAAAAATACTTCTGTGAGGATTAAAATAATGAGTTTGTTAACTGTCAAGCAAAGGAAAGGACTCCTTCCATCAACATTCAGTAAACGGTTGTTACTTGCTCATCATGATGAGACTGGCGCTGCTCTACTTCTGGGGGTCAGGGTGTCCCAGGCATGACAGTCACTGAACAATGAGAGACAAGGACCGGCCACGCCGCTGTACCACTCTCCCTTGTTCTGTGTGAAAAGATGGTAATAGTCTGAGCACACGATGGTGGTGGTGTGGTGGCAACAGAGAAGGAAGTCCATGGGTTCTGTATATATTTGGAGCAATTAGGTGAAACTGAATGTGGAAAACACTGTAGCAAGGACTGTACTGAAGCCCCCATGCCAGGCAGTGCAGGAGGGGGAGGGACGACCGGTTCTGCCTGGAGAGGACATAGGAACTCAGCATTAAGATTTTAGAAAGCTTGTCAATCAGATGGAGGGAAATGGGGAAGTGGTCCAGGAAGAAATACTCTGGACACAGGCTGCAGAGCATGGAAGGTCCTTGTGCCTTTAGAGGATGCTCGGCAAGCCCTGTGGGAGGAGCTGGGGGGAAGGAGGAGAGATTTCCATTCCTTGCCCCCAAGTCAGAATATGACACACCCGTGAGAGGTGGGAGAGTAATGTTCTGCCTTGAGAAATAAAGTGTATGTATTTCTGAGTATAAAAGTCTCACAAACATTTCTGGGAAACGTATAAGGAACATACATTTTGTCACTCACAGAAAAGCAGCCTTTCTTCATTGTCTCAGTTATAGACAGATTATTATATTGATGCAGGTGTCCCCTGCTTTTTGAAAGTTTACTTTATGTCACTTCACTTTTACCAAAGATCTCCATTAGTGTCTGGTTTTGCTAACCAAAAAGAAATCCAAAGAGGATGTGCCCCTTTAGGAAAAAAGGCAAGAAGGGAAAATAGCATTTAGCATTTGTTTGGCAATCCAGCTGAGCCCCTAGGGACATCCGGGGACTCCCCCACCTCCATCAGAGGAGCAGTGGGAGTGGCCCCGCCAAGCTCCTTCCCTGGAAACTACACTCAGCATCTCAGCTTCAGTCCCCCAGAGCTGTGAACTGTGTCTGGGACCATCTATGCTTTATCTCAATTTGTTTTGTGCATCCATTAGCAAGCTGTGTCCTGAAGTATCAGAAAAGTCTAAAAGAGCTTACTTTTTAGGTCTGGGAACACTCAAAAATGTTTCCATACAAATTAATAGTAATTACTTCTTTGTTTTATACTGGTTCACCTTACCAAAGCTTTCATAGGATTGTTCTACTTTTGGATAGGCAGGGGGGGAAAAACTCTATGTGTGTGTGTGGGGGGGTATGTGTACATATATATGGGACAAATCTATATACAATTTTGTATCTTTGCTTTCTGAAATATGCTGAGCACATTTTCCCATTAAATTATATCTTCTTCAAATGCGTGATTTGATGACTATGTAATGTCCCTGAAGAGCTGATTCATAATTTTTAAGCAATAGCCTCTTGTTGGACATTATATTGCTTCTAATTTCTCTTCACTATCAAAAATTTTTTAAAGGACTACTTTTTTTAATGGTTTTATTTATTTATTTGACAGAGAAAGAGATCACAAGTAGGCAGAGAGGCAGGCAGGGAGAGAGGGAGAAGCAGGCTCCCCGCTGAGCAGAGAGCCCAACTCGGGGCTTGATCCCAGGACCCTGAGATCATGACCTGAGCCGAAGGCAGAGGCTTAACCCACTGAGCCACCCAGGTGCCCCTTTACTATCAAAATTTTGATGGACATTTTTTCATGTAAATCTCTACACCCCTTATTATTTCCTTAAAATTAAAACCCTGAAGTTTGGCATCCAGGATATGGGCATTTTTAAAAGCTCTTGATCCAAACTGCCGAACTGCCCTCAGAACAGCTTTAGTAATTGAAGATCCCGAGCAAAGACGGGGGTGTGCATCTCACCACACTCATGCCACGGCTGAGTGTTATCACATTTGACATCTCTGTCACTCAGACAAATATTTATGAGGCATCTATGATGTGCCAGGCACTATGCTGGGTGCTGGGATAAAGCCGTGAGCCAAAAGGACAAAGGTCTCTGCCTCCTGGAGCATCCAGTCCCATGAGCACGGCACAGATAAATAAGGAAAATACACAGTAAAGTGCACAATGTGTTAGTTATAAATGCTAAAGAGAAAAATTAGAAATAGAAAAAATGTAACCCCAGGGAGTGGGACTAGAAGCGTGAGTAAGAAGGAGTTGAGTAAGAAGAGTGGGTAAGAAGGGTTTTAGATGGGGTGGGCAAGGAAAGCCTTCATGGGGAGGCATCTTCCCTGAAGGAAGGAGGAAGGTATACAGCTATCTAGAGGATAAGACTGCAGGCATGGGAGGGGAGGAGTCAAGATGGCGGAGAAGTAGCAGGCTGAGACTACTTCAGGTAGCGGGAGATCAGCTAGATAGCTTATCTAAAGATTGCAAACACCTACAAATCCAACGGGAGATCAAAGAGAAGAACAGCAACTCTAGAAACAGAAAATCAACCACTTTCTGAAAGGTAGGACGGGCGGAGA
>NW_019154139.1:16730852-16848519 GCF_002288905.1 Enhydra lutris kenyoni
TTGGGGAGGGTATGTGCTATGGTGAGTGCTGTGAAGTGTGTAAACCTGGCGATTCACAGACCTGTACCCCTGGGGATAAAAAGATATTATATGTTTATAAAAAAAAGATATAGATGAGTTTCAGAGAATTTCTGATTAATAGAAAATGTTTTCTTAAGCATCTTTCTAAGCTAGGAGACATTTATTCTTAGTCTCTGTTAAGAAAGATGGCTTGAGTTCAGTGTTGGAAGAAACTGCTCCAATCTGGAATGGAGAAGTCTAGTTTTGGCAAGTGCAGCCAACTCCTGGGGTGGAAGGAAGAATGGCGGGCCTGATAAATTGCGTTCTCCAAAGTGATCTGGAGTAGGCTTTAGGGATGGAGGCAGAATGATAGACGATGCTAAGTCAGCACAATGGGGAAGCTGTCTCTGGGTGTTTGAGTTGGCAAGAGTTTGAAGAGGAAGAGAAAACAGGTTGAGTTCTGCAAATGAGAGCAGGGTTATGAGGAATTTCAGGAGGGAAAAGTTACGTAAGAGGCCTTCCCAGGAAGATATTTGGTTATTTGCTTATTTATACTTGATACGTATGATAAATTCAAGCGGTACAAAGTGATGTGCTTTTTCTATAGCTTGCATCCTAACACCCAGTTCTGATTTTCAGTTGCTGATCAACAATTGCCAGTCAAGTTCTTTTTGTGTCTCAGGTGGGTACTAATTACTAAGGGTACGGCTGAAAGCCCCAGTCCCTGAATTCTTGGCTTTTTATTGTTTTTGAAGATTTTATTTATTTGTTTGAGAGAGAGAAAGAGAGAGAGAGAGAAAGGGAGAGAACATGAATGGTGGGGAGGGGTAGAAGGAGAGAGAGAAAAGGAGACTCCCTGCTGAGCTGAAAGCCCAACTTGAGGCTTGATCCCAGGACACGGAGATCATGACCTGAGCTGAAGGCAGACACTTAAACCTACTGAGCCACCCAGGCGCCCGCACTGTAGGCTCTTTAGAACAGTGGGGGATGTACTGGGTAACCTGATATGTATGTACAGAGCAGTGGCCAGTGTTGGCATGGATTACTTTGGGAGCACAGACCAGGAGCAAATAAGTCAGACTGGCAGGTTAGGAAAGACCCCCACAGGGCATCCCCTGCAGAACCATATAGGAGAGTGTGAGTTGGTCAGCTGGAGATGGGAGAAAGAGACTTCAGGTAGAGAACCTCAGGTGCAAAGAAGGCCCTGAAGGCCCTTGGAGTATCCTGGGAACTGCTAGGACTTCATCTAGGTGGGAGCTGGTGGTGATGGGTGGGGTGGGGGGGGGTGACACGGTGAGTTGGTGAGGGGCTTCCTGAGCTACGCTGGAACTTCTGAAAGCAGTGGGAAGGCCCTGGGGAGAGGCAGTCATGGAGCTTATGTGCTGGGTTCTTTCATTTACCCCTTGTCTGGGGCCATTTGAAGATTTGCTCTTGCCATCTGTTCCAATTCCTGGTTTTTGGGTCTCTTTGTGGAAGCCATGAGTAATACTATTAGTAGTACTATTACTCTAGTAAATAGCATTTACTATAATAGTAATTTATAGTACTATAGTTCTCTCTGTGAGAGGCCACAGAGTAATTTACTATTAATAGTATTTACTATAGTAAGTAGTATTGAATAGTATCTATTAGTAATAGTAATACTATTAGTTCTACATGGTGAAGGTGGGGCTTCCCATTTAATTTATAACACAAAATACTTGGAGTTTTCAGACACAAACAGTGCAATTCACAGAAAGGTTGGAAAAGTAACTAAGAATTTGGTAAGTTTTGTCTCCTACATGAGACCACATCTTCAAGACTGGAAGAGCTGACTGTTTGTCTAATGTTATCTAATGTATAGAAACCAATGTAGAGAGTCAAGAATAATGAAGAAACACAGGCATCTGTTCCAAATGAAACATTCCATCGAGAATATCAGAAACATTGGGGCACACGAGTGGCTCAGTTGGTTGAGCATCCAATGCTTGTCTTTGGCTCAGGTCATGATCTCATGGTTGAGGGGACAAGCCCCATGTCCGGCGCTGTGCTCAGCAGGGAGTCTGCTTGAGATTCTCTCCCTCTGTCCCAGCCCTTGCTCTCTCTCTCTCCAGTAAATCTTAAAAAAAAAAAAAAAAAAAAAAAAAAAGAATATCAGAAACATTGCCTTAAGACAGGGTCATGCCCCTCCCAGCACCAGCTATAACCACCAGATGTCTAATCATTAGGTTTATGGTAATGTTGAGGTCATCCTATTGTTTCATGCATTTCTCCCATTTCTTTTTCCACAAAACCATTCCATTAAATGAAGTCAAACTTCTTTGTCCAGTGGAGACATTAATGCTTAGATAACTTAGCACTCAATGACATATTTTGCTTATTCTCTAAATATTTAATTTTGAAGTACTGCAGACTCCTTAGAAGACAAGTATATTCTTGTATATTTGTATAAAATTGTATATTATTTTTCATTATTCTTAGAATGGGTCCCCTAGACCCACACTGAAGAAATGGCCTTATGTTGGTAAGTGAAAGCAAAATAATTTGTAGCTCTCTCCTAGACAAGGAGCAACTGTGATGTCTTCTCTAGAGCAGTAGTACCTTTGAGACGATTTCAAAGCCTTTGGCAACTCATTTGGTATTAGTGGCAACATTTCCTTTTTCATGGGTGAATAATATTCCATTCAATTTATTTATATATAATAATATAAAAACATAATATTAGCACAAGAAATATAATGGAATATTATGTATTATATAAACTATATATCATTATTATATATCTTCTTTCTTCTTTATGCCCTCATCTGTTGATGGACACTTGGATTGTCTCTGTGTCTTGGCTACTGTGAATAATACTGCAATGAATGTAGGAATGCAGATATCTTTTTGAGATACTGATTCCATTTCCTTTGTATATATACCTGGAAGTGGGATGGCTACATCATATGGTAGTTCTATATTTAATTTTTTGAGGACTCGCCATATGTTTTCCCACAATGGCTGTGCTAATTTATATTCCCATCAACTGTGCACAAAGGTTCCCTTTTCTCCACATTCTCACCAATAGTTGTTATCTTTGTTTTTCTGATTAAAGCCGTTCTAACAGGTGTGAGGTGATATTTCATTATGCTTTTGGTTTACATTTCTTTGATGATGTTGAGTGTCTTTTCATGTATCTGTTTATATATCTGTTGCCATTCATATGTGTTCTTTTGAGAAATGTGTATTTGGGGTTTTTGCCATCTTTTAAATTGGGTTATTTCCTATTGAGTTGTTTGAGTTCCTTATATATTTTAGATATTAACCCTTTATCAGATGTATGGCTTGCAAATATTTTTCCCATTCTGTAGGTCCTCTCTTCACAATGTTGATTGTTAGCTGTACAGAAGCTTTTTAGTTTGATGCAATCCCATTTGTCTATTTTTGTTCTTCTGCATGTAGATCGTTGGCTTTCATTCTGTGAGGTGGGAAGCCCTTGGGTGGTTTGGAGCAGAAGAGTCATGTGGGCTAAGTTTTAACAGAATTATAGGCTGCTGTGTTGTGTGTGGTGAGGATGGAGGCAGGGATATCAGTTGCAAGGTGGTTCGAATAACCTTGGAGAGGGATGATGATATTTTGGAAAAAGGCGAGAGCTTTGGAAGTAGTCAGATTCTAGATATATTCTGAAGGTAGAGCAGATAGAATTTGCTGATGCATCAGATGTGGAATACAAGAGTAAAACAAAACAAGAATTAAGGAGTTCTCCAAGGATATTGGCTGAGCAACTGGGAAAATGGAGCTGCCATTTGCTGAGATAGGGAAGATTTTGGGAGGAGCAGGTTTGAGGGATAATCAGGTGACTGGGCACATGGGCACATTAACTTTGAGATGCTTCTTCCACTTCAAAGTGGGGACAAAGAAAAGGAAGGTAAGATGGCAGGAGGGAGGATGTATATATACAGCGTACTCATGGAATTTATAGCCATAGGGTGATGGGATCGCCAGCAGAGTAAGTAGATGGAGAAGAGATTGAAGGACTGGGTCCTGGCCACTCATTGTTTGGGGCTCAGAAGATGAGGAAGGACCAGCAAAGGAGAGTGAAAAGGTGGAGAGGGCGTGGGGTGGGAGGTGAGAGAAAATGTGGGAGTTTGGTGTCCTGGAAATCACACACAGAGAGCACGGAATAGGGTACTGTGTTAGAAGCGCCCCACAGTGGCAAGTGGTTAGGACAACCATACTCTCACAGGCATGGATTCCCATAGAAACAAACCCATTAGGAACAGAGAAGAGAGTCTGGAGATTCTGATTTCGTTTTAGGCAAATGGTCTGTTAAAAAAGCAACCCTCTTTAGATCCATTATGATTGTTGACTTAAGTGTATTTTCAACTGATGTACGTTCTGTTTGGAGCTAAAGAATGATATCCATAGTTTGGGATTTCCTAATTCTGTGCACAAGGGTGGTATATTGACAGGAAGTGATCGAAGGATCGAAGATTGTGTCTTTTGTGGACAAATTATTGTCTTTCCAACTGCACTAAAGCTACAGTTACAGTTATTTAAAAAAAAACATGTAAACTGGGAAAGTGATGAGTGGACCATGAACCTGACCTCTTGGATCTCAGAGCACTAATTAAGCCACAACAGCCACAATAGGGCTGGTCCAGGAGTAGATAGATTGACATTACAGAAGAAAAAACACATCCAGATCAATATAAATTTTGCATATAATGTCATAATAAATTAGAATGTAAAGGAAGATTATATTTTTTAAATGGTGCTGAAAGAAATTTACTACATGGGTGGAGAAATGGCAAGAGTCACCAAATAATCTTTCAATATATTTGAGTGCATGTGAACATTATGTGAATTATAAAACCATACTAAAGGAAAATATTAGTGACTGTTTATCTGACACAGACTGGAAGAGATTTATGTAAATGGCACATAACACTGAGTCCATAAAGTGTTGTTGGATCTATGTAAAACATGAAAGCACATGTATGTTTGAAAAAACAAGCCTGGGAACATTTAACAGCAAGCAACTGAAAAAGACACCAGCAACATTTGTGACAGAGGGTTAACGAGTTTTGAAAAGTGCTCCTAGATGAAGGGCTCAAGAAAATTATGAACAAGGAAACAAAGGGCAATTCACCAAAAGAATACAAATGGCCAATAAATCACTGCGGGGTGGGGGTGGAGTTCAGCCTCATTAAAATCAAATATTGCTAATAAAAGTAACAAATTTCACCTCTGAAACAGTACTCTCTACACTCCCTTGTGGTCATCCGCTGTAGTGCAAGCACCTGCTAATCCATTAAGAGGGCGGGTCTTGGTCTCTTGACTCTCCAGCCTTCCTCCTCGCTTTCAACATCTCTGCGTGGTCTCCTAGCTCCTTGACCTTATCTTCAGCAATTAACTTGCTCTCTACGCAGCCTTTGACACTCACTGCCACCGCACGCTCCAACTCTTATTATTTATAACTACAACATTTTTTTTCACAGTGACACTTTCTAACATTCACACTTTGCTCACTATCCTCTCTTTTCACCTCCTGACTCCAACAGTCTTTCAACCCCAGGGGGACCATTCATGGCTGCTTTCATTGCTAGCCTCTCTTGTGCCTTCATGTCCCTCTTAGGTTGATCAATATCATCACTCTGTTGCATATGTCATCAACTCCCTTGTTCCTGTCTTTGCTGTAGTCACATGACTATGACCCGGGCTGGAGCCATTCCCCTGCCTGCACAGGTGCAGTTGGATATAGGCACATACAAACAGACCTTCAGCTAGCAGACACTTCAGGTAGGTCCACAGTGCTGCCCGCCCTTCACCTTCAATATCCATAGTCCATTCCTACTTCCGTCCTCGCGGATGGCTATTTCATAATTTCTCATTTCTCAAACCTCCACCACATCCTCCCCCATCCCCACTCTTAGCTGACATGATTGCTTTCTATTTCACCAAACAAAAATAAAAACAAAGAAACAGTCAAGTCCCCCCAAAACTTATGTACTCCATCTATCCTTTCCCTGGCAACTCCAAATAACCCTGTCCTGTCCTCTTTTAACCAATCAAAGGCTTTGCTCCCACAAGTCTCTCTAATTCCCCAACAATTCCCAAATCAATTCTCCCCCTTTTACCAGATTATTTCCATATCATAAAAATGTGGTTTTATTTCTCCTACCTTAAAAATCCCTCTCTTTTGACCTAATACCCCCTTCTTCCCTTCCCTTTGCAGCAGAACTCCTTGCACTATTGGCCTCTATGCCCTGTCGCCAATTTCTCTTCCTATCCTTGAACCTACTCCACCCAGGTTTTCACTCCTCTTTTTCCAACTAAAACTCGTTCCCACGGTCAGCAATGACCTTGTTGCTAACTCTGACGGTCAGTTCTTGGTCTTCATCTTGTTCTCGATGTTCCCAGCCTTCTTGAAACACTCTGCACTTAGCTTCCAGGTCACCATGTTCCCCTGACTGCCTTCCTGTCCGTCTGGAGGCTCATTCTCAATATCCCATGCGGATTCCCTGTTATGATCCAAACCTCTCCACCTAGGTATGCCCACCAGCTTGGTCTTTGGATTGTTCCTCTTTTCCATCTATTCTAAGGGCTGTTGATTCCTAAGTGTTTGTCCTCAGCCTTGACCACTCTTGAACTCGAGCCCTCTAAGCAATTTCCTTCTATATCACTTGAATGTCTTAAAACATATCTTTAACTTAGTAAGTCCAAATCTGTATTCTTTATCTTTCTTTCCAGTTTTGCCCCTGCCGTGGACTTCTCCAACTTGGTAAAGGGCAAGTTCATTCTTCAAAAAGCTGGGTGTCATCCCAGACACTTCTCTTTTTCACCTATCTTCCTCCTGCTGCATCAGCAGATCTGGTAGGCAGAGGCACCACCTTCATGATGTGTCTACTGTTCTATTTCTTCTCTCCATCGCCAGTATGGCTATCCCAGACCATACTGTTTCTCCCTTCTGGGTTATTGCAACAACCTCCTGAGTCCTGTCTCAGCTCATGCTTCTTCCCTCAGCCCAGTCTAGCCTATTGTGAGCACAGCACCCAGGAAGTTCTTGCTAAATGCCAAGTCAAACTCTCCAGTGCTCCCTGCCTGTTCCAGGGAAAGAGCCAAAGTCCATATAGTGCCGCACACCCGGCCCCTTACACGACTCCTTATTCCAGCTACCTTTATGCCCTCTCTCTTTGCTCTAGCCACACCAATTCTGCATTACCTTGAAATTGCCAACTATTTTCTTATCTCCCATTTCCACACTTGACGGCCCATGCCTGCAGTCTTTTTTGTTTTTAATTTTATTTTTTATAAACATATAATATATTTTTATCCCCAGGGGTACAGGTCTGTGAATCGCCAGGTTTACACACTTCACAGCACTCACCATAGCACATACCCTCCCCAATGTCCATAACCCCACCACCCCTCTCCCAACCCCCCTCCCCCCATCAACCCTCAGTTTGTTTCGTGAGATTAAGAGTCACTTATGGTTTGTCTCCCTCCCAATCCCATCTTGTTTCATTTACGCTTCTCCTACCCCCTTAACCCCCCATGTTACATCTAATCTCCCCCATATCAGGGAGATCATATGATAGCTATCTTTCTCCGATTGACTTATTTCGCTAAGCATGATACCCTCTAGTTCCATCCACGTCGTCACAGATGGCAAGATTTCATTTCTTTTGATGGCTGCATAGTATTCCATTGTGTATATATACCACTTCTTCTTTATCCATTCGTCTGTTGATGGACATCTAGGTTCTTTCCATAGTTTGGCTATTGTAGACATTGCTGCTATAAACATTCGGGTGCACGTGCCCCTTCGGATCACTGCGTTTGTATCTTTAGGGTAAATACCCAGCAGTGCAATTGCTGGGTCATAGGGTAGTTCTATTTTCAACATTTTGAGGAACCTCCATGCTGTTTTCCAGAGTGGTTGCACCAGCTTGCATTCCCACCAACAGTGTAGGAGGGTTCCCCTTTCTCCGCATCCTCGCCAGCATCTGTCATTTCCTGACTTGTTAATTTTAGCCATTCTGACTGGTGTGAGGTGGTATCTCATTGTGGTTTTGATTTGTATTTCCCTGATGCCGAGTGATATGGAGCACTTTTTACATCTATATCTTTTTAATAACTATCTTACACAGAACCAGGATATAGTGTTTGAAAAGACGTTATCTTAAATTTCAGGCATTTTCAAGGCTCCGTTACTCTTTCACTTTTCTTTTGAAAGATCTTAATGTTAATGTTTCTCCTTCTTTAAGTCTTTCACTCAAGATTTTTGAAGTACTTAATAAAGATTATAAGCATTAACCTTAAGACAGAGGTAAGTGGGTGGCAAGTATTATTAGCAAGTCAGAATCACAAGGTTCTAAATTTAAATAATGTCTAGTTGAAGGAAAATGTGAAGACTTGTCATAATATGGAAAACACTATTCATTTATAACAAAATTTGATGAAGTTTTAGGAATATGTTTTAACTTTTGAATTGGATTTTTATTTTATAGGCCAGCTTGCTATTAAAAGTCAACCTAAGGCAGGGGGTTGGGGGAAAGCTTGGGTCATGTCAAGAATCAACTTGAATCAATGACCAATGGTCAAACCTCAAAGAGTTTGAGCCATGAAACAGTAACAGAACTGGATTATAACCTAAAGAACAAAATGAATATCCATGAGTCAATGCTGATATAAATAAGTGATTGAATAAATAAGTAAATAGGGGAGAAGGGATAAATTTTCCTTGGAAAAGAATTCTGAGTAATACATATGAGGGAATGAGGGAAGCAGAAAATCACCACCATAACACCACAGTGTTCAATGCTGCAGGCAACTTCCAGGGGTGAATGCTAAAATTTGTGGGAGAAGAAACTAGACATTGTCGGGGTCTCCAAGTATCTCCCTCAAAATACTCATGCTTTAACGGGTGTCTAAATATCCCTTGGTGCTCCTTCCTCCAGGAGCTGGAGTTTCATTCTCCTTTCCTCTGAGTATGTTAGAAACTTAGTGACTCACTTAGATAGGGCAGAGTTTGGAAAAGAAAAACTAGAAACCTTGTAGTGGAGAAATCTGACAGATGTCCCCTAACCTAGCAAGTGATTGTGGTCAGTACCATCAGCAACAAGTCATGGTGAAATCATGAGCTAGGATATGTGATGATGGGGAACATCACCTCTGTGGTGTTCTTCCCCTCAGTCTATAACCCCAGTCTGACCATCAGAAAACATCAGACAAATCCAAATTGAGGGAAATACCACAAAATATCTATCAGGATACTTCAGAAGTGTGAGGGTCAGGAAAAACA
This sequence comes from Enhydra lutris kenyoni, assembly GCF_002288905.1. Classification (NCBI taxonomy): domain Eukaryota; kingdom Metazoa; phylum Chordata; class Mammalia; order Carnivora; family Mustelidae; genus Enhydra; species Enhydra lutris. The sequence continues at coordinate 16,740,121 of NW_019154139.1, forward strand.
AGGCGAGACTGAGGAACCATCTGGACAGGAAGACTAAGGAGACAGGACAACCAAAAACAATGGACTGTGATGAAATCTCAGATTGGGTCCCAGAACAGAAAAAGGACATTTATGGAAAAACTAAAGGAATCCAAAGAAAATCTTTAGTTTAGTTTACACTAATGTTTAATTTCTTAGTTTTGACAAGTTTATGTCAGATGTTCACAGTAGGAGAAGCTGGGTCAAGGGCATATAGGGACAGTCTGTACTAACTTTGCACTCTTCCGTAAATCTAAAATTCCTTCAAAATTAAAAGTTTTCAAAAAGTAACCTGCTAACCTCAGTGGGATAAACTGCTGATGTCCCACCTACATGCCATTATGGGACAAGAGCATGTGTATTATAGTCATGTCTTACTGAGTCTTATGTCAATATATATGTATATTTTTTTTATGTTAAAAGTCCACAGGCTTTTATAAAATTCTAGGTTCGTGAGATTTGAGACTGAGGTGGTGGACAGTGTAAATGGAAAAATGAGTCTGTGTCTTTGTATCTAGGGACAGAAACCAACATAAGCTAAAGCAAAGGGGAGAATTTATCACAGCGCCATGAATTTCTTTCACAGAAGCCAAGTCACACGGCCTGAGCAGACTGGGGCCAGGACTGTTGAGTCATTGAGAACAGAGGCAGCTCTCCCTTTGCACTTGCTGTGGAATCTCCTGGCCTCTCATTCGTGCTTCTTGCCACACAACAGCTCATCCTTATGTGCACATGTTAATGCGATGTACATTATTGATTGCCGTGTGGACATTAACTATCCTTGCGTCTCCGAGATCAATCAACCTTGATTACAGGGTATGGTCCTTTTAATGTACGGTTGAATTTGGTTTGTTAGAATTTTTTTAAAAGATGTTATCTCTTTATTTGAGAGACAGAGAGAGAGAGAGCACAGAAGGAGAGGGAGAAGCAGACTCCCCGCTGAGCAGGGAGCCCAACGTAGGGCTTGACCCCAGGACCCAGAGATCAGGACCTGAGCCAAGGGCAGCCGCTTAACTGACTGAGCCACCCATGCATCCCTGGTTTGCTAGGATTTTGTTGAGGACTTTCGCATCTATGTCCATCAGGGTTACTGGCCTGACCTTTAATGTTCTTCTCTGTGGCATCCTTGTCTGAGGATAAGTACGTCATCTTCTTTGAATGTTTGATTGCATTCACCAGTGAAGCCATCTGGTCCTGGTCTTTTGTTTGCTGGGAGGTTTTTGATTACTGATTCAATCTCCTGGCTAGCATTGGTTTATTCAGATTTTCTGTTTCCTCAAGATTCAGTCTTAGAAGATTGTGTGTTTCTAGGAACTTATCCATTTCTTCCAGATTGTCCAGGTTTGGGGCATACAATTGCTTGTAGTGGTCTGCTATGATGTTTTATATTTCCATAACATCGGCTGTAACTTCTCTTTCATCTTTTATTTTATTCGAGACTTGTCTTTTTTAATTGGTGAGCCTGCCTTAAGGCTCATCAGTTTTATCTTTTCAGAGAACCAACTCTTAATTTCATGGATCTTTTTCTGTTATCTTTTTAGTCTCTATTTCATTTATTTCCACTCTGATCTTTATTGAGTCCTTCTCTCTACTAACTTTGGGCCTCATTTGTTCTTCTTCTAGTTCTTTTAGGTATGGATCAAGCCAGATCTACAGCCAGCAGCTTTCAGGGTGTGTAAATAGACACAGTCTTGTGGGTCTGCAATCCTAAACCCTGCAGACTTCCAGACCGAGAAGTCTAGAGGTGTCCTCAGGGCGACAACTGCAAAGCTTGTGGCTTTAGAGGTATATAAGCTCCTTTTGGGGTGGTATGTGTGGCCACGGGAGAGCACGAATAAATATGGTTATCTCCCTGCCCATCTTCCCTGGGGGCACCTCTGTGGCCTAGGACTATAAGCCAGACCTAAAGCCTGTCCCTCAGGCCGGAGCTCCGGGACAAGAAACTATGCTTCTTTCCCATGAAGGCTGAGAGTGTTTCCATCTACTGTTTGTACAGTGGCCTCGGGGTGTTGACCTGTCAAGGACTGTCTGTGTCAGGTCCACGGGGTCCAGAGCACAATCCTCCTCAGCCACCAGAGCCAGGGGCTCAAGGGGCTTCACCGGTGTGGGGGGTTCATGTTCCGTGGCTGGCAGAGTGGGTGTGGGGGAAGGTACCCCCCAGGGGAGGGTCACTCTCGGCTGTGGTTCACAGGGGCAGGACCTCCGCCAGAGGTAGCGGGCTAGGGCGGGGAAAGGGGTGGATAAAAATGGCGACCACCCGCCCAGCACTAGTCCCAACAAGGCAGAAGGAGAATGCAAAACTGGTGTCTGATCAAGCACCTCTGTCCCCAGAGAGGCCCAACAGATTCTTGTCGCTCTGGCAGACACGCTAGGGTTAACACATGAGTCTCCTAAGTATATGGTCGGGGTTTCGTGGTGGGTCCTGGGATAAGTGGGTCCGTACATGAGCCCTTTAAGAGTGGATTTTCCACTTCCTAAAGCCCTGTGGTTCCCCTGGCCATAAGCCTATGGGTGCTTTGGGGGCTCATCCCTCTGATGCAGTTCCCAAGGGCTAGGGTGTCTGATGTGGAGCACAAAGCCCTCCCTCCTCAGGGACAAGCTCTGTAGTAATGAGATCGCTCCCAGTTGCTGGTCTTTGTGCCTAGCCTGAGGTTTCTTGCAAGATCATGCCTCTGTCCCTCTCACCCATCCCAATGTGGCCCTTTTATCCTTTGTGGTGGAGCTGCTGTTCCGCTAGCAGGCAGACCCTTTTCACAGGGAACAATTTCATAGGTAGCTGTAGATTTTTGTGTCTGTGGGAGGAGATGAGGCTAGGCTCCTCCTATGTTTCCATATTGACCTCCTTCCAATAAACCGTCTTAATAAAATATTGACAACAGCTGGTAGAACCAAGCAGCTCCCCTAGGTGTGCTTTACTTTTTCCTCGGAGATGGGTCCCAGGACTCGTCACACTCCAGGTACAGCTAGCAGCCACTGCAAGCAAGATCTGAGACTCCGCTCCCACCACCGGCTCAGAAAATCACTTGCAATAATTTATAAATTTGATATCCCTATGGACAGGTTTATAAGATAATCTTTTCCTTATGAAAAATTTTGGTTTTTCATGGTAACCTATTTATTCACTAGCTTTACAGACTGATATAGTATCTATACACAATGCCATGTGTGACTTCTTTGAAAGTGAACTTTTTCAAAAAAACAATGACGAAATCCAGGTAAAGAGGACTAAAAATGTTTTAATTGTTGAAATATATTGGTAAACTGAGTAATCTACATTGCAGTACCAAATGGCTACACGTGGCCAGCCTCAGATTAAGAGCTTTCCAAACACCCCACTAACCCATCAGTCACAAGTCGTTGAAAAGAGTATAGATTAACACGAAGGGAGGCCGGGATCCCACAAAGGAGGGTGGGAGGATCAATGACTGTGAAGGATTCGTGGTGACATCAGCCTTCAACTACAGAAAATGGAAAGTTAATCAAAATGTGCGTAGGGCATGCAAATTTCGGTGGCTTTTTTCAACATTGCAAGGTCATACGTTGTTCCTAACAGAAGACAGTCTCTGACACAGAAAGGAGAAAACCCAAAGTAAAAAAGGGGAAAAGAGAAGAGTAAGAATCAATTTAACCATTTTACAGCTAAAAATCAATGTAACTTAAAAATAGTGAAAGGTAACCCACAAATATATTACTTTAGGGAGTTCATTTATAGTGCCTTCTTAGCTGAAGTTATAAATAGAATACAGATCTCATTATATAAAAACTATCAAAAAAGTATCAGTGAAAAGACATGATTCTCATGAGCTGTGTTGAATAGCCAGGGGAAAAAATGCCGCCAAACACAGCAGGCCGGCTCCAGACACCAGGTTTGTCAGCCTGTCTTTCTCAGGAGGACCCCAGAAAGCTCCAGATACCCGTGCATTGTTTATCCGATTCCTTTCTAGGACCACAACATTCAACATGTACCCGTGGGTTCAACTACAGACTCCAGAAGGGAGGGGAGGCAGAGAGGGCGACCAGTTAGAATTTCCTTGGAAACTTCTGTGCACGTCAGGATGGCCCATGGAGTGCAATTCCTTCCAAGTCTTAATGAGCAAGCTGTGAAGACCACAAACAGAAGAGGAAAAAGAGTTAGCAAGCTTAACAAAGGACGGCTTAGAAAAAAAAAAAAATCAGCTTTAAACCTACAAATTATTTACGGATTTTCTTTTCAGTAAGACACACATCCAAGAGTCACTCAATACTTAAGACTGAATATGTGGCCGGCACAGCGCTAGGCACTGATGACACTTTACAAAAGCGATGAAGAGCCGTGGGGAGAGAGACTGACGAACTTAGAAGTAAAATATGATGTGATGATGGCCAGGCCAAGCTGCGCGTCAACATCACCCAAATTAAAGATACAGACTGCTCAGCCGTGATGCCATCCCTCCCCTGTGGGGTCAGACCCTGCTAGGAGAGGGGTAGCCCTCCACGCTCTCTCCAGCTCTCTCAGGAGACCATATTCCAGCCAGTCCCTCCACGGGCATCTGAGAGCACCCCCCGCCCTGGCTGTTCCCCACATCTAGGTGGGCATAACGCTCAAGCCGAGGTCATTTGTAGAAGAAACTACACATTTGTACCGTGATGTAAGTGTTGTAACAGATTCTGAAGTCATTCCTCAATTTGCTTCAAAAATTCACCAAAATAACTTTGAACTCCTGTCATTGAGGGAGTTTGGTGGCATTATTTTGAGAGATTTGACATGTTAGGTCAAAAAAAGTGTCTCCGATCCTTTCCATTAAATAGCTTCCTCTGCAAAGGACAGTCTTCTCAGTGTTTCTGTCCAATTACTTTTTTTAAAAAAAGGTTTTATTTATTTAGTTATGTATTTATTTATTTGAGAGAGAGAGAACACAGGCAGGAAGAACAGCAGAGGGAGAGGGAGAAGCAGACTCCCCGCTGAGCAGGGAGCCTGACGTGGGGCTCCATTCCAGGACCCTGGGATCGTGACCTGAGCTGAAGGCAGACACTTAACAGACTGAGCCAGCCCTGGTGCCCCTCTTTCCAATAATTTAAGCCCACAAAGCCATGAGCTCAGACATGTCACAGGCAAGTATCATGGTAGATGCTTACCAACTATGGAAAAGGACAGCCTTTCAACTTAAAGCACTTTTCAGGCAATTCAAACGGACAGGGATGGCAATAAATTATGTTTATAGTCACGGGCAATAAAGAGTTATTTTAGCTAGCAGTCTCAAGTTGTGGGCTGCTTTACCAGCAAGATTGCTAAATTGTTATCAGGGAATTTGAGATCCACACATAAAGTTGAACAACCATCTTATCCAACCATCCCATGAGAAAACCAAACTTGAAAAAGCCTAAGAGGACGTTAGGGATTCCTCCGAGGTCCTGTGTTAGTGACAGAGTTACCACACCTCCTGATACCTAGCTACGTGACATCTCTTTCCACTCTGTTCCAACGCTTTTTGAAAAACAACCTATTTTCAGGAGGGTAACATATGCTTGATTCAACTAGACTGTCTTTTCTATTTGATGCAAATAACAAAAGTACTTCTGCACAGTTGAAAACTGGCAGGGAACCTAGAGGATTAGAACTCCTAAAAATACTAGAAATAGAAAATCTCAGCAAATGTCCAAACAGAAACTCAAACTCCACGATGTGGTCATGGGCACTAGGGAATAAAGCTCCATAAAGCCTTCACCTTGAGGAGATGGTCTTCAAAGAACTGGCTACCCAAGACTGTTGTACCTCTTGCCAGGAAGAAACTGCTTACAGTCTCTGTCCCTCTCCCCCAGTGGGAAAGCTTATCTGTCTCCCCCTGTTAAGTTTATCCCATGACCCCTCCCCATCCCAAACACCAGCTCCAGTAATGGGCCATTAGCAAGAAGTGGGTTCTGTATCAAGTCAGTTTGCTTTGAGTCTGCCAAAGCCTGGATTGTTGTTACAAAACAGAAGAGTGGGATGATGAAAACAACAATCACCAGAACTACCATTTATATCACATAGAATCCTAACAATATCACAGAAACAATCATTCATTTCATATGGAATCCTATTCAAGCTAAGTATTGGTGCCATTTTACAGATTATAAAATGAAGGCGACAGGGGGGAAGTAACTTGCCCCACTAGTGAGTGAAAGAGCCTGAATTCATATCCAAGGTTGTCTGACTCCCAAAAGAGAATGGGCTATCTCAGGAGATAGGGCATTCCTGATCGTGGGATATTCAAGAGGCCAGATGTCAGTCAGCAAGACTGAGAGGCAGTGGGGAACCGAGCATCACGTGCATCACTGGACCAGATGAACGGAGACTTCCTGCCTCTATGAAAATCCTGCATGGGATCTTTTAGAAACCGGCACACAGAGGGTTAATAAAGGAGAGCTTGTTTTCTCCTGTCCTTGTTCCTGCTTGTCTTAGGATAATGCTAACTCCCTATCTGTCATTTCCAAAGTCTTAGCACCTCAGTTTCTGGCAGTGAAGAGTGAAACCTTCATGCTTTAGGCAAACACTTAGCTTGCTCTTATTAAACGAGTTAGGCTTACTTATTAAATGAGTTTGCATCTGAAGCAAAATAAAACGAAAAAAAAAAATTAATTGCAAAGAAAACTGATCTAATTATCAAAGACCCCTTTACAATATTATATGCTCCATTTCACAGATTTAACCACAAGATGAGACCCCTCTTAATCTTTAAGTTCAAGATTTCTCAGAAAGAGCTAGCAACAATATCTACGGTTCATTCATCATCAAAGCTAAATACGTAAAATTATTTAGAAAAAATACAGTACCTCTTGGTTATGGAGTCATATTTTCTTCTAATCTTAAAGAGAAAATTAAGAAAAATTAAATGTTCAGATTACAAAGATCATAGTCTAGTTTCCTATAAAATGACAAATAGTAGTGACATATATGTATTTGCTAGTCCAGATGAGAATGCAGAAAAACAGTAATGAGGAACAAAGAACGATAGTATATTGAAATAAGATAATAATACAGCCTGTGTGTAAATGAAACATATTAACAGTTCTTTAAAACTATGCATCAGACAACTGTACAGTGGTTGGTAAACCAGCATTCTTTACCAGGAGTCCCACATTTAAGCCAGAAGCTAGCTCTGTGGCTACTGTTATCAGAGCCTATTACCAAAAAGACATTAGCTTCACAATTACTACCTATTGAAACAAAAAGGGGCCTCCCTTCATTTAATTATACAATATGCACTTGATTTCCCTCTAATCATCAGACATCTATCAGTACATTACAGGAATATGTTATAAGAATTTACCTGTATTTCTACAAAAACTCCATAAGCTTACTGAAACATTTTTTTTCATTGTCATACGGATCGTCACGGAAATTAACAACAAATGTAAATTTACCCATGGAGAAACGTTTGTTTCATCCACGGAACATAACCACAAACAGAAGCTAAATTTTGCTCTGGAACTTCTCTCATCACATAGGTGGCAATTTCAGCAAATGATTACAATGAACAGACAATGGCTTTTTCTACAGGATTAACAGCAACTGAGTAATATGTAGGTTGAGTCAGGCATGATGAAATATAAATTTCATACTTTTTTTCACAAAACAAAAAGATAAATACAGGGAGAAAGTAAATCTCACCATTTTACTTACTTTTTCGTACAGTCTTTGTTTGGTTGGATACCATATCGACAGCTTCAGATGGCAGCCCTACATACACCCCTCCGTAGTTTCTTAGAGAAAACAAGCAGAGACAGAAAAATCAGACCATTATCAATGAAATTCTATATCTGCAGAAAATGATAGAAGCATGGAGTACTGCCAACAATTACAAAATTATTAAAATAACTCAGGACTTTTCAAAAGTAGAATTTGGAACATTCTTGCCCTTGGAAATGTAATTTTTTCTATGTTAAAAAGAAGCTCTACATGAAAAAAGAAAGCTAAGTTAAGTGAATAGAATTTTTAGATATTTAACTTGTTATGAGAAAGAGGAAAAGAAATCGGAATGTTTATTATTTCGTAAAGTAACAAATATCCATAGAGTAACATGTTACAGTTAATCCATCAACGTTCATCAAGAATTCAGAGTGGTCAGCGTGGTAGTAGGTGCTATGGACACACAGAACATTTCCCTGGAGGTATTTACAAACAGGAAAGGAGAGGAGAGAGAGCTAATGAGTAATGAGAGTAGGATGGAGTTCACCAGAGGAGGAGAGGAAGGGTGGAGTGGACGGGGAGAGTGAATGAAGTCATCCATTGGGGAGAAGGGCACATCCAAAGGCCACAGGATAGAAACTAGCACAGGCCATGTGCACAGGACAAAACCCAAGCTTGCCTGAAGGCAAAGATTATGAACCCATGGCAAGTTCTTTTTCAGATCACACACTCCTACCTGTATTCTCTGTGCCAGAAGCTGTCTGGGTATAATCTGTGTTATTGATCATGTACTACATACAGTGTTAAATTATATCCATGCATTAAATTAATCCATGGACGATGGCCAAAATTATTCAAATTAAAGCCAGCTTCAATGTCACACATACCTCCTCTTGTCGTCTTCCGTTATCGATTCTTCTGTTCTAAAAGGTCAAAAATATTTGCTATAAGCCATCTGGTCCCATAGTCAGACACTTCATTTTTGGTTATGAGGAAAACAGAGCAACTAAGAAAGAGTCAATTGAGTTTATTCAAGTTCTGCCATCAAGTATGTTTATAACACACTGTCCTTTCCACCTCAATCATTCATGCATTAAAAAATTAGTCATTTTCTCCTTAACAAAATGTGCAAATCCAGCAAATGCCAAAAAATCCAAGTGCTAAACAAAAGGACATACAGAGAGCAACTGAGATTGCAAAAAGCACAGTAACTTGGCGTCAGGAAGCCGAGGTTCTTGTCATGGGCGTGCCATCAGCACAGACAGGCTGTGGGCAAGCAGCCTGGTTGCATCTCATCTACAGAATGAGGTCAACCAGATGATTCCTAAGGTCCCCTCCAGTCCTAGGGAACTAGGATTCTGTGATCCTCCTGCCACTCAGTGACACCACTCGATGTATGAAAGATTTCTTTAGTGCAGAAGAGGTTGTGTCCATTTGATTTCCTTCTATCTAAAAAGAAAAGCCATTTTATACATGATGTGCACAGAGAAGGAGGAAATGCTTAAAAGGAAATTTTTAGAGGGAATCACTATTTTTAAAATGCACAGCTTCTTTCCTTACATGAGAGGAATTCATATTCTACTGATATTCCTTGGCGTATTTCTAAAAGGATCGGGAAACTTTCCTTCAAGCACTAGTTAGCATACATAAGTTACTTTTCTTAAAGAAAAAAACCCAAGATTCAAATGCATCTGGCTGAACCCAACATGTAATTCTAAAGGGCTTCAGCCAAAAAGAAAGAAAAAAAAAAATTGAAACAGCTTCTGAATCTATACATTTTAGGGACCGTCTAATCATGGTTTTACCCATTTAAAAGCTGTGAATGTTTCCAATGTATATGGACGGGAGATTTTGCTTCTTTGCGTCTGCCAGTAAGTCTCCAGTCTACAAAGAAGGGAGGTGCAGATTTGGAAATCATCCGTGGAACCCTGGCCGCGCCCACAGCTAATACTCCGATCGAGTGCAAAACTCACTTTGAGATCCAATTTATCCAATCAAGCACACAACCTAAATTCACCCAATAATTGTCAACTTCCCTCATCTCCTGCTAAAGTTGGATCTTTCTAATTCAAAGGTGTCAAAGTCATACTGTATTAGAAATGGGGTTATGCTTATTGAAGTGGTTGTTCACTACTTTTAATTAAAATGGATTTATAACCCATTAGGATAGACAACAGGAAAATGATGGTGACTAACTCGGTGGAATATGTTAGGATTGTCTACCACCAGTCCCAAATGGCTAATGCCATCATGACATTGTTTCTGAAGCTACAGGTCACTGGTAGTTTTGGACACATACAATGTCTCGTTTTCTGGCATAGCTATTCTTTTCATATCCAACTCTGTTTATTTTTTTTAAAGATTTTATTTTTTTTTTAAGATTTTTATTTATTTATTTATTTGTCAGAGAGAGAGAGAGAGAGAGATCACAAGTAGGCAGAGAGGCAGACAGAGACAGAGGGAGAAGCAGGTTCCCTGCCGAGCAAGGAACCCGATATGGGACTCGATCCCAGGACGCTGGGATCACGACCTGAGCCGAAGGCAACCACTTAACCAACTGAGCCACCCAGGCGTCCCAAAGATTTTATTTTTTATTTGACAGACAGAGCTCACAAGTAGGCAGAGAGGCAGGCGGGGGTGGGGGGGGAAGCTGGCTCCCCGCTGAGCAGAGAGCCCGATGTGGGGCTCAATCCCAGGACCCTGGGATCATGACCTGAGCCGAAGGCAGAGGCTTAACCCACTGAGCCACCCAGGCGCCCCCAACTCTGTTTATTCTAATTCTTTCTCCCCTTGCCTAATTCTGTCTAAGGATATATTATTAAAGGTTTTAAAACATATTTTAACTCCCCCAAATGTAACAAAACAGTAAACTATTTTTAACCTGCTATCTCTTATAAAGTATAAAGTATTTTAACCTGCTATCTCTTATAAAGTATTCAAAGTATTCAATTCAATAAGTATAAGAATACTTATAAAGTATTCAATTCAATTCAAAGTATTGAATACTTTATAAGAGTTTTCAGTTTTCTGAAACCCACTCTGTGTCCATTGTAAAATTTTTTAAAATTTATTTTTTTTTATAAACATATATTTTTATCCCCAAGGGTACAGGTCTGTGAATCACCTGGTTTACACACTTCACAGCACTCCCCATAGCAAAATTAATCAACAACCTTGTACATCTAACTTGCAGGAAATGATGATGTAGCTGCCATATGTATTGGATAATAAATTAAGCTTCAGATATATTACTAAATCATTAACAATACCATTTATAAAGACTCATTGGACGTATACTCTTCTGAGCCTTCAAATAAGTTACAATGCCTGCCTTTGTATATACACCCCCCACATAAGAGACTGCGGCTTTATCCGCTCCTTCCACAAACAATTATTCTACAGCATGAAGACCACATGGGTAAAAATGGCAGCATCATGGAGTCTTTCCTGCATGTCAGATACAGGGCAGGATACTTCATGGGCATCAGTGTGATTTCTCACAACAGCTCTGAGAGTTTAGACCTGGGAAAATAGGTCCACAGAGCCATGTAATTAATAAGTATGCGAGTCCAACAAGTAAGACTGACATTTAAACCCCATCTGACACCAAAAACCGTGCTCCACACTCTAATTCACCACTTGCCTCTCAAACGGGAAGATGGAAAAGTAAAAACACTGCCTGCTGGCTGCTCCTGACCTGGGGATGCCGCCACACCACTCCCGCAGAAGCTTCGAGCATCCCCTCATCCTCACAGCCTCCCGGGGAACTGCACGGGCACCTCTAGTGCTATGGTATGGTTTCCTTCATTCCTCATCACCATCCTGCACAGCAGGGATGAGCCACCTTTTTAAAAATTTTTATTTATCTATTTTAGAGAGAGAAGGAGAGAGAGCAAGTGGGGGTAGGGGCAGAGAGAGAGGGAATCCCAAGCAGACTCCGAACTGAGTGTGGAGCCCAGCATGAGGCTCAATCCCGGAACCCCAAGATCATGACCTGAGCCAAAATCAAGAGTCAGATGCTTAACCAACTGAGCCACACAAGCAGCCCAGCCACATTTTAATGAAAAGCTGAGGCTCTGAAAGGTTGAGTAGCACGGCCAAGGTTACACGGGTGGGTAACCATTCTGTGTGATTCCGACTCCTGCTTCACAAACTGTGAGCCCACACTCAGTGCATGAGAGAAACACCCCATCTCCTAAGCTGGATCTCTTTTTTCATCCCACTCACAGAAAGAAGGAAGCAAGACACTTAAGAGTCTTAGTCAATATTTTGTTAGCATTAGAATAAACGTCCAACTGTTCCAGGGACAATCGATCTATGTAGAACTTGTTGGATTGCTGGAACTCATTTGTTATCCAAGTACAAAAATTATTCTGATGGACAGTTATGTTAGAATCTTTTCATCTGGACACCCAAGTCCAGACTGAGGTTAAATCAGAAAATAGTGGTTGGTCTAAAATCAATCTCCTTGTGAACAGACAGGTCCAAGCCGGTATGTTTATCTGCCTGGGGACCAAACACTGCCTCATCCATGTCCAAGAGGACAGCGTCCTACCACCTGGGGTGATGGGTCCTGCCCCAACTGCATTAGAAAAAGAAACGGTTCACCAAGCAGCAATAAAGATTCCTGAAAGGCCATCTCTTACTGGTAAGAGAAGTGGACATTATCCTGAGCTGTTGTTGAACTTAACACACTGCTAAGTGCTTACCAAAGCCTTCCAAATTCTAATCCTTGGGGAAATTCTCAAGTTTTGAAGAATGCTGTCAGAATATCTGGGCTGCCCCACCTGTACCCCCATTTTAAGGACTCACTGCAGCTTTCTTCTCCTCATAAAACATATTTTGAAAGATTTTGTTATCAAACCACCTTAATAATTCACTGGTAGATATTCTCTTAGACATTCAAGTGCCAAAGAGAGCTTCTGATGAGCCTGGGATAGCTGAGGTTGGGGGGTGGGGGTCCTGTGTCCTCTGAATCAAAAGTGAATAAATTCTACATTTTGATAAGCCTGCGCAGTCTCCTTTCTGGCACATGCCGATTTCCTTTCAGGTTTCTGAAGTAATGAAAATAGTCTGTGGTCCTTCTTCCACCCAGTGGTTGCGGAATGCCAGGCTGGGAAGCGTGCTCCAGCCAGTGCATCCCGCCACCATGGAGGAATTTCTGGTTTTCACTGAGGACTTGATTGTTTCTTTTCTGGTCACTACAGCTTAAGGGAGAGGGGCAGGGGCTCCTGGGAGGCCAGCAGCTGTGACTGTTGCTCAGTTGCTAAATATGTGCCCCAAGTCAGTGGGGGTGGTGGGAGGGAGGGCAGAACACGAAGCCACACCTCCCCCAGCTTTGTGAGAACAGCAGCCGTGGACAGATGGTCCAAAAGGTCCTCAGAAATAGACAGCACTCCCTTATCTCCTGCCAGCACTGACACAGGGCAGGAAGGACAAAGACGGAGATGACTCTGGCCTCAAAACTCCCCTTAGAGGTAAGAGCCTGCAGACTGAACTAACTGTCAACAGAGTGAAACCAAGGCCAATGCATGGTCCGTGACCTGGAAAAGAGGGCGGTCTGCTTTGCTGCACTTAAAAACACCTGACAGAGGGTGCTGGGGTGGCGTCTCACTCTTGATTTCAGCGGGGGTCACGATCTGGGGGTCGGGGGATTGAGCCCAGTGTCAGAACCCATTCTGGGCATGGAGCCTGCTTGGGATTCTCTCCCTCCCCTTCTCCCTCCTTGCCTCCTCCCAACTTGTGTTCTCTGTCTGTCTCTCCCTCCCTCTCTCCTGTAAAACAAAAACAAAAACAAGCACCCCTCACGAGCTAACTGGTCCAAATATCTCTACAAAGTCAGCCTACCCATAAGCTTGCTCCCCTAGAAAAGGAGCAAGTGCACACATCAACCAGGATAAGCCTCCTATCACAGTAAGCCGCTCCCAAAGAATAGTTCTGAAACAGTTCTGGAGTCAATGTCCAGGAACCTACAAGCAGAGGCACTGAAAACTGGAAAACTGGAAAATGGAAAATGGGGAAGAAACATTGAGAATGAGATTTCTACCAGGACATCCCCATTTAACTTGCCTGTGGCCCATGCAGAAGGCCGGTTTATTTTGGAGAGTGATTTCGATTACTGTAAACCTCATGAAGGGGTGATTTCAGCTGCTATTCAAGCTGTAGGGTCTTTATTAAAAATAATCAACTCAGCTATATGAGAAGTTTCTCCATGTTTTCATTTTTTCAAGTCTTTGGTGCCAGCACTAACTTCTGCAACTCCCCCTTGAGACGCTGTATCCCTTTTTATTTGTTTTTCTGGTAGGGAAGGAATATAACTGCCCTAGTAAATGGACACACGTCTCTTTGAGGAAGATGTGGAGAGGTATCTACAGTACCTACAGGAGGCAGTGTTGAAAGTTCCCTCGAGGAAACATGGCCTCAATCACTGGGTGTCTGACTTGGGTCTGGAAACTGGGTTAAGTGTCTATGCCTTTCCACTGTGGTGACTCAAGTTAGGTAGGTTTCTGGTTACAGACAGAAGCTTTCCTTATAAAAATATAGAGAGGGAGAAAATGAACCTTTAGAAGGCTGTCCTTCAGGGGTGCCTGAGTGGCTCAGTCAGTTAAGCATCTGCCTTCAGCTTGGGTCATGATTCCGGGGTCCTAAGTTCCCACGTCAGCCCTCCTGCTTGGTGGGGAAACTTCTTCTCTCTCTGCCCTTCCCTCCTGCTCATGCTTTCTCTCTGTCTCTCTCTCTCTCAAATAAGTAAATAAAATCTTTTAAAAAAATAAATAAATAGAAGGCTGTCTTTCTCATTTATCCCTAGGGAGACCGTAACCAACCAGCCATCATCAAAGTTCCTTCCAGGATAAGCCCTTTTGCCCCTTCATCCCAACTTTCTCCATGATGGTAAGTGTGCCCACCTTGTCTCGGGGGGATAAGTTCTGTCGCTTGGTAGAAATGTGATCCTGTCCTCTGGGATCCCATCATGCCTGGTGAGATAAAGCGCCCACCCCCGGGCCAGTGTCTCCTCTGTCACAGCCCTTACAGAAGACCACACCACCTTAGAGCTTAACAGGGACACCCTCTCACTATGCGTTCCCCAAATTTCTCAAAGCCTTAGTGGAGGGAGCATCCTCTGTGATGGAAAGCAGGTCATACTTGAGAAATTCACACCAACATTCTCTTCTTTAGCCTTTGGGCTCCTTCCCCTACAACATCCCACAAAAGTTCTAGCCTTTTCCACCCCTGGTTAGAGTGTAAGCTCACTGCGTCTTGAGTTTCACCAACCAGGACAATTAACTTGTTAGGGTCCCCTCCCTGCACCTAAATGATTAAATCCAGAACCTCCATTAAATACAATACTATCAATAAATTCAATCTAACTCAGTATATATACTCCTTCCTCCTTGGTCTCCTACCCTGAGAACACCAGTCCCACACGCATGCCTTTAGCTTCTGGTGATGTAAACTACAAAATCCTGCAATTACTCTGCAATAGCAGCTCATTCCTCTCAGGTCAGACTGTGTATGTCTGTCCCTTGGGAGCACACAGAGCTCTGACTCTCTCTGTGTGTCCAGAGGCAGGATGCGGTTGGTTAACAAGGTGAGGGGACCCAACTCCACACCTCCCCACCCAGCTGGCCCACCCCTCTCCCAAAGGTACTCCTAGGAAAACTGAAAGTTTCTGGCTGGCAAAGACGGGGAAAGTAAGTCAGCTTCGTTTCACCTCAATTCTAATTTAGGCCAGTCTAGTGCCCTCGCAAGAGGCGTGAGAACCAGAAGAGGCCGAAACAGCCATCTCTAGCCAAGCCAGGGACCGAAGAGCTACAAAGTGCTCCCTGCAGTGTAGAACTGAATCTAAAACAGCTAAGAGAAAAAAGTCCTTCCATTTGACAGAGTTTCAATGCCCAACACAACAAAAGTCATGGCGCCCTTCATTCCATGTTTCCCCACCTCAGCCAAGAGTCATGGGAGGGAAGGAAAAGTGTGAAGAGGCAGGCACTTTTTTTTATTCAGTGGTGTGAGCAAACACCTCTTTGAATACCTTTAAGGGTCTGGAAAGGCCAAGATTTAAATATAGTGTTGTTTACTGGCTCAAGTTGTAATTTCAAGTTCTCGATTATCAGTCACATGGGCCTCGGCCTTGGTGGGGAGGCAAGGGAGAAGGAACATGAGAGAGAATGGAGGGGGACTGGAGAGAAGGGGTTAGAACTAAGAGCTGGGGTTCGGGCATAAACAGGGTCCATTTCACAGTTGTGCCCAGGACCAAGGAGCAAAGTAGGGCTAACAGACTTGAATTAATTTTAACAAGTACACGCTCCACTTTCTGGTTACGTGTAAGTCCCTCTCTGCAGAGCACACTTGTGGGAGGCACTGGTGTTCTCCAGAGGGAGCAGGACTGAAAGCCTGCAGGGAAGTGGATTTCTCTGGTATCAAGACAGTGTTTTGTTTGTTTCTGATCCTACACAGCATTCGGAAATGTGTGGAAAGTGATGTAATCTTCGAGAAAAAAATGTTAACAATGAAATCATCTTAATCATAAGCTCACCTCCCATCTTATGAGGAAAACCTTTTAAGCCACAGGAACCTTTCTAACTGACACGTGGAACACATATGAACAATTTTGGACCAGGTTTAAGAAATACAGTGGGCATTTCATCAAAATTGTGTCTCCTTTTTTTTTTTAAGTTTTATTTATTTATTTGACAGACAAAGATCGCAAGTAGGCAGAGAGGCAGGCAGAGAGAGGGAGGGGGAAGCAGGCTCTCCCCACTGAGCAGAGAGCTCAAGGCAAGGCTTGATCCCAGGACCCTGAGATCATGACCTGAGCCGAAGGCAGAGGCTTAACCCACTGAGCCACCCAGGTGCCCCAAAATTGGGTCTCCTTTTGTTGGCAAAGATTTAGCTTCTTTATCAAAGACTAGTTGCTTGAAGGGAAAGCCTGTGTTGAGGGGGGTAAAGTGTCCCTTTGAGACTCATGATAATTTCCCAGAGTAAGAGGACATGCTTACAGGCTGACCCAGGCTCTAGATCATGGCATCCACAACGACGTTTGCAGACACAAGGGTTACTGAGGGTGGACCACAAGTCAACGTATCTTCCCACTTTGGAGATGGTTGAAAAGATAAATTCTTGGTTGATAGTTTAAAATGACACACCCTTGCAGAGTAGTAGACTGTTTGGTGATCTCTGTCTCACTAAAATTGACCCAACCCATGGCCCTCCCACAGGCATGTCAGAAAAAGGAAAAAAACAAAAAAACAAAAAAACCCCAACTGACCAACGGCAACCACCACAACTAAGCTGGTGGTTGGATAACTTGAGGTTTCACAACTGCCTTCTTCTGTCTCAGCATCTCCATCAAATACTTCTAGCCTACTTCCTGTGAGCTTGCTGGCACCCACCCTTCTCAGATGGAATGCCTAACTGATGCAGGCAACTGCACACCCATCTGCTTCAGACCTTTCCTAAATGAACCAGAGAGCCCAAGTTTCTCTCTAAACATAAACAAGCTCTGACTTCTTTGAAGTCAAGATTCCAGAAAATGGCCTGCCTCAAAACCAGCTATGTGTCTGTGGTTGGTCTCTGGGGCAGGCTGGCTCCCTTCTGCCTCTCCTTTTTGCATGAATATAGTTGCGAATGCCTGTTTAAAACCAAATAGCCAAATAGAACACTTCAACTTTCTAGATTATTCTACTGTGATTTTCCTCTTATCACTTCAGGATCACTCATCACTTTCATCTATCACTTCGATGAAGAGAAACCTTATTTAGAGTTCCTCTATAAAATATAAGCCACTACTTTTTCTTCCTCAGTAATACCTGGTAGTTAAAATATTTATGTCGCTGTATTTGCTTGGTTTCTGGGTTGCGTAAAATAGCTATCCGATGGGGCGTCTGGGTG
The DNA here is from genome assembly GCF_002288905.1 of Enhydra lutris kenyoni. NCBI lineage: Eukaryota > Metazoa > Chordata > Mammalia > Carnivora > Mustelidae > Enhydra > Enhydra lutris. Next base: position 16,757,675 of record NW_019154139.1, read on the forward strand.
GCTCAGTTGTTAAACGTCTGTCTTTGGCTCAGTCATGATCCCAGAGTCCAGAGATAGAGGCCCGCAATCGGTGTGGGGGGCGGGGAGTCCTGCATAGCAGGAAGCCTGCTTCTCTCCCACTTCCCCTGCTTGTGTTCCCTCTCTTACTGTGTCTCTCTCTGTCAAATAAATAATAAACTATTTTAAAAATAGAATAAAATAAAATAAAATAGCTATCCCAAGTGAACTAAAAAAAAAAAAAAGGTTTCAAAGATAAAATGATGGAACCATGGCACTGATGCATTACGTGCACTTCCAAGAACAAATACAGATGAGAATTATTAGCCAGCAGCCAGCCACTCCAATTAGCATCTCCTGCCTCAGCCTGGCTACGGCAGGCCTTAACATTCACAAAGTTTTCATTTCCCTGGCCTTTCAAGACAAACATAGTTATGTGGCAAAGAAAAGTATTTATTTCTTACTTATTTATTAAGAAAAACTTTCTAAATATAGAACTATTCTTATTAGCGATGATCTAAAAAGTAGAAAAGCAGCATGCAGTCTTTTCTTTTTCCATATCTGCAATATCACTGAAGAGGCCAAACTTATTTGGTTTGTAAACAATAAAATTAAATATGGAAATGTCTGGAGACCGTGTGCATAACTCTAATTACCTATTTTTAGCTGCCATTCACAATAATATTTTGGAATAGGCTCATTAATTCACAATGTTTATTTCCTTGACACTACAGCTCTCCAGATAAAGTATAATCATTTAATCTTCCTTATAATATGTTCTTATGATGGCTCCTGCTTTTTTAGGGTGATTTCAAGCAATTTTACCACTTAATTACATGTGATTTTGGACAGGATTAGTATTTTATCATTGACTATTTTGGAGTCTAAGTAATCTCATTCATTTCTTCAAAATTCAAAAGTTCCTTTTGACAGTTATCTTCAAATGTCTCTCTTTGTATGAGCCCTTGGCCAACAGGGGTCCCTTTCTTTCTTCCAGAATGTACTACCGGAAAATATGAATAACGTTCACTCTTTGTCTGGAAGCAATGGATCAAGAGTCAATTTGCAATTTCCCTACCCTCCTTCTGCTCTCCTGAGAGATACACAGTGCTCAGGATTATTTTGGCATTGGCTGTAGAAGCGTCATTTGCTAAAGACAGGAGTGTTCTCTCCACCTCCTTACCTTAAGAAACTTTGCTTTTCCCTCATGGTAACTCTTTGCTGGAAATATCCTAGTGTCTCCAAACGGAAGATGAAGCCAGCAGGCTCCCAACCTCCCCGCTGAGCTCTTTCAGATGGGGCCGATTTCACCTTCACTCAAATCCTCTCCTCTGGGAATTGGAACCCTGCGACAGCAGCCCCAAATACCTTAAAGGTTTTTGGCTCTGACCCAAAGGTTTTCTTCTGAACCTTCATTATCTCAAATGATTTTAAATTCCATGAAAATCACCCAGTTGACCTTCATTTCACATTTTGCTGACTTCCTCTACTCCAACAACTTGTATTGCTACGGTAATAACTCACTCCCATGACCGCTCTGAGGAGCTTAGTTCCTGGAACTACTTCACCTCTGACATTTTACAGTAGACAATCTCACTCCCTAGAGGGGGAAAAAAAAAATCATCCTTCTGCTCTTCCCACCTCCTGCCCCCGGCCATCCTAAGAAGCCACTCTCCCCCTCTCCCCATTCTCCCATTCCTCAGCCCCTTAGGGCATGCCTTGCAGCCAAACATTTTGGCAACACTTGCTGGTCACCACCATCTCTGTCTGCCCTGGGATGAACACACTCACCCGTTTTCTCTCTTCCTCTTCCCAGTGCACTGGCCCTATCTAAGGAGAATCTGACCGTGTACTGATGGGCCAACAATGGGACTGTGTATTTCCTAACTTCAGCGATGTACTGGTTCTACTGTCAGGTGTTCATAACAGAGCCTCTGCCAAGTCTTTTCAACAACACTGCAAACATCTGATAATCCTTCCTAGCTACTATTTATGGGCAGCAGGAAAGCATAATGCCAAGTATTATCCCGAGATACTAAATATACTGTACCAATAACCATCACAACCCTTGGGCAGTTACTTAACTTCTCTATGCCCCATATCCTCATTTGTAAAATGAAATGTCATACTGTTTCCATCAGACTGTTATGGGTACAGAATGAGAGAATGCATAATCATAATATATCATAATGCATAATCATTATATATATATATATGGAAGAGCTCTAGTAACAGAATGATGATGATAAGGATAAAGATGGTTGCCCTGTACATTTATTATCCCAATTTTATGGCCAAGATCACTGAGGACACAGTATCACACAGCTGGTAAATGGTGGTAGGAAATTCAAAGGCAGATCTCCCTGCTTCCAAAACGCATGCTTTTTCAATGCTATTTCCACATCATCCTCCTCAACCTCCTGCTACTCCACAGGGGAGGAGTAAGCCCATCAGACACCATCGGGTTTGTAGCGAGGACTAGAGAGGGCTCAGCTGACAGGTGCACTGGGCATGAGAAATCCATAAAGGATTCCAAGGACACTCAAGATGAAACACTCATAATTTCATTTTATTTAAAAGGTGGTGCTTCACAGTGTTTTGTTCATTCATTCTGAGATACTCTTCTCTATAGTCACTACCTTCCATAACAATAAAATCGCTTCGTCAAGAAAGGAGTCTTCATGAAATGTCACCATACAAGTGTTAAGTGAAAGACATGTTTGAATTACCTTGTTTAAACGGGAGTGGCTATGATCTTTTATTTTCAACAGCAAACATTAAATTAGTATCAACTTATTTCATGTTTTTTCTTACTAAAACATGTTTGTAATATTCCCATAAATTTTGCTTAAAATTTAAATAAAGAAACTTTTTTAATAACATGAAAATTGACCTACAGCAGAACATGCTTTGTTTCTGCATGCCCAGTTCTAAGTGCCCTCCATTTGGGTAACAGCTTCGGGATTTGTCTTTAGCCACGCCCCCAGACTCTGACCACCTGGTCAGGTGGAGCGAACCATGCTGATTGACTCCAGTGGTGGGCACGTGTCCCAGACCTGGCCAATGAGAAACCCCCCTTCCCCTGGCTCATTGGTTGATTCAGAGGGAGGCAAATGACCTCATGCTGTGGCAGGGAGAGCCCAAGCCATAGGACTTTGGATCACACCACTGGGAAAGAAAAGCTGTTTTTCCACAGGAGTTATTAAGCTGATAAGAGATAAAAGATGACCATCTCCATCACCACTGAGGAAAGCTTCTAAAATGGAGTCCAAGATAAGAAAGAAGAAATCAGTTTCTTCCTGTCATTGGATCACCTGGATCCAGCTGTGACTGGGGCCAAACCCCTGGAGCTTTTCCATTACACTTGCCAATAAATTCCTTTTTGTTTGTTTGTTTAGGCCAGTTTAAGCTGGACTTCTGCCATTTCCAACCAAAAATATCCCAATGCAACCTATTTGTGCCAAATAGCTAAGATAATTCACTGAAATAAAATAAAAGCATGGTTGATTTTTCCAGGTCTTTGAAAGCAGACAAATGTCATCACATTGATTCATGTCTGTTTTATTTTGCATGTTACAGTGCTGTGATTTAATTTTGAAAAGACAGAGAGAGAGAGAGAGAGAGTAAGAAAGACTCACTCACTGATATGCATGAGTCTGTTATGATGACTAAGTTTCTATACAAGCATACCTCAGAGATGATGCAGGCTAGCTCCCAGACCACAGCCATAAAATGAATTATCACAATAAAGCAAGTCACATGAATTTCTTGGTTTCCCGTCGCCTATAAAAATTATGTTTTTATAACTATACAATACAGTAGTTTATTAAGTGCACAATAACATTATGTCTACAAAAACAATGTATAAAACTTAATTAAAAATACGCTGTTGCTAAAAAATGCAAACAATCATCTGAACTTTCAGCAAGTTGTAATCACTGATCACCGATCACCGTAACAAGCCTAACAATGAAAAAGTTTGAACTATTGTGAGAATTACCCAAACGTGACACAGACATGAAGTGAGCAAATGCTGTTGGGAAAATGGCTTCAACAGACTTGCCTGATGCAGGATGGATACAAAGCTTCAATTCGTTTAAAAAAAAAAAAAAAAAAAAGCATTATCCACAACGGGCAATGAAGCCAGGCACAATAAAAGGGGCGGGGGGGGGGGGTTGTGCCTCTTATCTTCACCCCTGCTTCCCTCCTCCTCTCGAATTTCTAAGGTTAACCTTGTAAGCGGCTGGACCCTCCTGCCTACTCTGGGATTCGCGTCCATCACAGATCCCCCTCCCTCACAGCAGACCCTTTCCCAAGCCACCCACAGCATGGCTCACTTCACCGATTCCTACCCTTGAGTCCATGGTGTGTAAAAAAATAAATAGAAAAAGCAAAACAAACATCCATATACAAAATCATCCATACACTCACCTGGGCAGAAACAGAAGAAATGAAGAAATGGGAGAAAAGCGTGTCAGATGTTAATGGCGCCTGTCTCTGTTGGTAGATAAGAGCCGATGTCTTCTTTTAAAAAAAAAAAAAAATTCCCAAATTTTCTAGGCACTTCTTTTCTAACAGAAATATATTTTTTTAATGTTTCCTCTTTTTTTTTTTTTTAGCTTTTTTAAAGTTTTTACATCGATTCCAGTCAGCGAGCATATGGTAATGTGAGTTTCAGGCGCGCGACACCGGGATTCAGCACCCTCGTACATCAGCATCTCTAACCTGCTGACATCCTTCCCTCCCCTACTGGCAGACACGGCAAGAAGAGAGGCCACACACCCCTTCCCCGCTCCTCTCCCACTTCCATTTTCACTCAGTTATTACTCACACCCCTCGAGGGAAACTACAGTCCCCCAGGTGCCCGTGTGGACATCGCACCACATCCCGTGGCTTTTCTCCCCCCTTCAGCCCGGCCGACCTTGTTGGATTATCCCCCATCCCTTCGGCTAAGGTTTGAAACTGCAGTGTGAGCCTCAGATTTTCCTCTCCTTTCCTTCCCTGTTCCGTCATCCAACAAATCTCAGTCATATTGCAAGTGTACGCATCGGCCCTTCTCTCTCCCATTGCTACTGTCCGCAGTCTGCCCCTCTGGTGGCCTCACCACCTCTTTCCCTCCCTGTGCCTCCTCCCTTCCCCCATCTCACACACTGCTCTGCTTTGGCAGTTAGCGCCCTAACACTCAAATATAATCATCGCAACCCCCCCACCTTAAAATTCCTAATGGCTCTTGACTGCATACAGTATCGAATGAAATTACTGACCTGGCGCCGAAGGCCCTTCACAAGCCAATTTCAGCCCCGTGGCCTCATCCCTCATCTCTGCGGAGCATGCCCCAAAGTCTCCAGAACAAACCCACAGGCTCCTTGCAGGGGAGCTGAGGCTCCCTTACACCCATGAGCCTCTTGTCATGCTCTTTCCTCTGCTCTGGGCTGCCATTCTCCCTTTCTCTGCACGAACTCTTATTCATCCCTCAAGACCCAAACTGGCATTAAATTCTGACTATCTCAATAATTAGCACTTATCACACTGTATTTTGGTCCCCAGTAGACACTAACCTACTGAAGAGCAGAAGTGTCATTTTCTCTGTTATTATATCCTGGCTTCTTGCTTACAGAAAATCGGCAAATAAACAGGCAAGGGGAGAGCGATAGTAAAGATCACAAACCTTCCCTACAGAATGGATTTTGTGTTATATTAAGAGGGGAAGTAACTACAGTATTTCTCTCTTCTGAAAATAACCATAATTCCCCCCAGCAAAAGACTTATGTTGCCTGTATAATTCGGGGCTGGCTCTATGTGAAGTTGTGTACTTCTTAGCACCCATTATGTGATTTTGGCCACTTCTTTGGGTTGGGATCAGTCTCTCTAGATTAAAAAAGAAATTTTAGATCTTTATAATAAAAAGTGTAAACTGTCTTCATTTCTTAGCTGTTCATTCATAGTTAAGACTTACAAATCTGTACCTTCATCTTTAAAAAAAAAAAGAACATGTTTGAATATAGCTTTTGGGCAAGGAAAAATAATATTATGATATTCTTTCAACTTTTTCTAGTTTATTACATTTATTTCTAAAAGGGTCAATTATTAAATAAAATTATATCTTCCTAGGACATACAATGAGGTATATACAGTTACAGAAAATTTAAATCTAGAGAATTTGGGATTTCAAAAAGTAATTAAGCAGCGTCTCACATCGTGGAATAGTTAATTTTGTTGACAATGGCATCATTAAATTCTACTAGAAATCTCCATGCCTCTAAAAGAAAGGAGTCAAGATATCAATCTCTCCTTGAATAGGAATGATGGGAACCCTCAGCAACTATTCACTAAACACCACATTCAAAACACGATACTAATAACCCTGGGAGACATTCAGAGGAGTAAGATATTTCACTTCCCTCAGTGCCCAAGAGGGACAAGAAGATAAATAACCACAATACAAGCCCCATCTGATGTGTCATAAGAAAGGGGCAGGGGTGCCTGGGTGGCTCAGTGGGTTAAAGCCTCTGCCTTCAGCTCAGGTCATGATCCCAGGGTCCTGGGATCGAGCCCCACATCGGGCTCTCTGCTCAGTGGGGAGCCTGCTTCCCCCCCACCCCCTCTCTCTGCCTGCCTCTCTGCCTACTTGTGATCTCTCTCGTCAAATAAATAAATTTTTAAAAGTAAAAAAATAAATAAAAGAAAGGGGCAAATGCTCCAAAAGTTCAGAAGAGAAAGACATTCTATCCAATTGAGAGATCCAAGAAACTCTTCTTGCAAAGAACAAGACAGAAGCCCTAAAGAACAACTAGCTTTTTTTTTTTTTACAAATTGAATTGAGAAAAAGGCCATTCCAGGCAGAGGGAATAGCAAAAACGGAGGCAGAACATGGGAGGTCAGTTTGGGCCCCTGTCCGAGGTCTCAGAGGGCGGGACATCAGCTCACTTCTCATCCTTGGCCTTGCTCACTCCAAATGCAGGGCTTCCTTCCAACTCACGCAGAGCCTGTCAGAGAAAAGCTAAAAACATAAATGATCTTCCTGTTCCCAAAGGATTCTGGGCTCAGTCTAGCGGGCAATGGAGAATAATTTTAAGTTTTTGAGCAAAGGCCCTACAAGGCCAGGGGAGTGCTTGAGGTAATGAATCTGGCAATGATGTAGAGACATGGAAGGAGAAGGCCTGGAGAGACCCAGATACACAATGAAAGAAACAAGGTAAGGACAAGGAACTTGTGGTTGTTACATGCTTTGGTAATAAACTCAGATACTGCAACCAGGAGTTTGAAACAATGAATATTGCTTCTTGGGTACAGAAAGTCCCATAGAAAATGCATATTTAACTCCAGGAAAACCTTATAATTCCATTCTCATCTTCTCTGAATTCCTCTTTGTCATAATAATAAATCTGACTCTGTTTTTGATGTTTGACCACTGACAGCTTTCAAGTCCAACCACTCCCCCTTCTGCCTCACAGCAGTGCAAGCTGATTAGGAAGCCTGGGAATTCCTTCCTTTGTGCTGGTGGGGACAATGAAACCAGGCAAACCTCTCCCCATGCACAGGACCCCTCGAGGAGGCCCACTCCCAACCACAGTTAAAACCAAAGCCACTCCTGCCTCCCCTTCCTTCACTCAAGATGAATGGGCCAGTTGGGTGCCTACCCTGCTCTCCCAGAAAGTCTCATTATGTGAAAGCGAGAAATCACCTTGCCCTCCTTGGTGTGTGTGTGTGTGTGTGTGTGTGTGTGTGTGTGTGTGTGTGTGAGACACTATCAGTCTTAACATCCAAACCAACTAAGCAGCATCTCACATCGTGGGTGGGTGGGGCGGGGGTCCATCCACTCTCCAGAGAGTAAATTGTGAACTACTGCAAAGTCCTTACTGTTCTAGATGAGATATGGAAAGATGCAGACATGGGCCATGACGGAAATTCTGGAAGGGCTCCTGAGCTCCCAAAACCTCCCTCTGGGAGACAGCTGCACTTGATTTAATGTCCTGTGGTATAAATATCAACTCAGTATTGACTACACTGAATGGTCATACATATTCACTCAAATACCTGGTCACCGGATTTAAACCAATCCCATGTGTGTTTGGTACCTGCGTGCCCCAGCATCTCCCCACTGGCTCACTCTAACACAGTCACAGGAGCTATGTGCTTAATGAATTCTCCCGTATCCACTTGTTTTCAATGAGAAGAAATCTCAGCACAAGTTGGGAAGGAAGCACAATTAAACGTTTCCCTCAGTTTAAGTTCTAAGTTACAGTGCTAGGGCAACAGAAAGGCAGCATAAATAGTAATGGAATAAATAATAACACAGTGATATTCTTCAAATAGCGCTTTAGTTATAAACTAGATGATAATCTTGATTTTTGCATAATGGAGAACGTATTCCCGTATCTTTTCAGGCATACCTATATCTAGTGAAAGACCACAATCATGAAAAACAGTGTCTTCCTCAAAAAAGAGTTTAGAAAATCATAATATTAACTACTTACACATCTTTAGCTGCTCCTGCAGGGCCTAGGGAGGGAAAAAAAGGTTTGCATTATTGTGATAGAATTACAACAAAAATGTGAAACCCAATACCCATCTAAAATAATATTCTAAAAGAGACAAGTTGAAAATATGCCTTTTAAAAAGATCATCTCAAAAGAAATAAAGGAGAAAGTAGGAACATCACATTAAATCAATTCACACAAAATTACATTCAAATTTTACATTTTTAATTTATTTTGCCCATTTTTAACAATTCCTATAAATTTTAAGGCGTCGGTTCTGGAAAGGATCACCTCATCCAATCCGTTTATTTTACAGATAAACTGACAGAGTCGGGAAGTATTTTCATTTCAAAGTCACCCGCCTTCTAAGCTGGTGTCCACAGGGCCACAGGGCACTAACCAGGGCACTAACTTGTAAAGCGAAGTTACAAGACAGAATGGAGGTGATATCCTCAGTCAATGAGAAGTCTCAAGGACACCAGCCTAGCTCTAGGGAGTTACCTGCACTTCTAACTCTGCTCCTGTTTGCTACTGAACCCTCCCACCGCCCCCCCCACATTTTTTGCTTCCCACCCACGTGCCAAAAACATCCTGTCTCTTTCGGATCCCATGCCTATCATTCATCATAGATTCTCTGCCACATTTAGTTGGTCCCATTTCCACACTTCCTCCTCCCACTAGCCTCATCTGAGCAACACAGACCTTGATTCTAACTTTACTAGGCAGGTAGCATTTAGTGTCTTTTAACCTCTTAAAACCTCACTTCCTTCCCTTGTGTCAAATGAGGATAATAAGAGTTAATATACAACAGAGAGAATAAGTGGAATGACCACTGGTGAGACAGTTATTGAAAATGGAGCTTGAGGATGCTCAGGTGGCTCGGTCGGTTAAGCATCTACCTTCAGCTCAGATCATGATCTCGGGGTCCTGGGACTGAGTCCCCACGTCAGGCTCCCTGCTCAGTGGGGAACCTGCTTCTCCCTCTCCCTCTCCCTCTCCCTCTGCCTGCCACTCCCACTGCTTGTGCGCTCTCTCTCTCTGACAAATGAATAAAATCTTTTTTAAAAAATTTAAAAACAAATGGAGCTGGGAGGACCCTGAGGAGGCAAGGCTCATGCCCATCTTCTGTCCCAAATTCTCAGAAGTGTTTTGCTGAACTACCTTGCTGAAAGCCAAGGCACCTACTTTTGTCATAACAGACATAAACAGACTTTCTAACACGAGCGCTACAACCAATCACATGTAGTTTAATGTAACTGTATTTAAACGAGAACCAAACACCTTTTCTTCAAATCGATTTATGTAAGTCTTCTCTTTCCTCTTTAAAAATTCTACACTCCTTCGTCTGTCTCTCCAGAGCATGTTTTCAGCTTCAGTATAGTCTCCTGGATTGCAATCCATTAAGACCCCAAATGACCACATAAATATAATTTTGTAGCTTGCAGTTTTGTCTTCTGTTACTTGACATGACTGTGAAGATTTGTTTTTTTTAAAGATGCATGTCAACACTTAGCACAAAGTCTGGTACCTAAAAGTAGCTCACTAAATTGTTATTATTAGCAGTCAAATTAATTAGAAATTAATATCTCAATTTCCCTATCTATGAAATGGGAATTAAAATAATCTCTGCCTAAGTCACACAGAGGTGAAAATAAAGAAAGATGTGCTACACAGTAAGCAAATAAGCCTATAGGAAAGGTCACTGCCAAAACTGCAACATTGTACCCTGGTGATATTAACTTAAAATCTGTTAATCCTGTAAATTCAAAGCAGAGGGCAAAGATAATCAACAGTATGCCTCAAACAAATTTTTTTTTTTCAAACATCTTCTCCCATTCTGTAGGCTGCCTTTTAGGTTGTTTGTTTGTTTGTTTGTTTGTTTTGATTAACATATAATGTATTACTTGTTTCAGGGGTGCAGGCTTACACACTTCATAGCACTCACCATAGCACATACCCTCCCCAATGTCCATAAAGCAGCCACCCTATCCCTACCCCCACACTCCCCAGCAACCCTCGGTTTGTTTCCTGAGATTAAGAGTCTCTTACGGTTTATCTCCCTCCCTGGTCCCATCTTGTTTCATTTTCCCCTCCCTTCCCCCCATGAGCCCCTGCCCTGCCTTTCAAATTCCTTATGCCTGGGAGATCATATGATAATTGTCTTTCTCTGATTGACTTTTTTCGCTCAGCGTAATACCCTCTAGTTCCATCCACATCATAGCAAATGGCAGGATTTCACCCTCAAACAAATTCTTGTAAGGCTCTGACCAAACCTTAACTTCATAACAAACCTCATTCCTTTTTTTAAGGAAAGATTAACATTTCTACATCACAACAATCATTAAAATTGTATAAACAAAAACTGCTTTGGGGTGCCTAGGTAGCACAGCCAGTTGAACGTCTGACTCTTGGCTTCAGCTCAGGTCGTCGTGATCTCAGGGTCCTGGGATCGAGGCCGACGTCGGGCTCTGTGCTCAGCGTGGAGTCTGCTTGAGATTGCCCCTCCCACTCATGCTGTCTGTCTGTCTGTCTCTCTCTCTCAAATAAATAAATAACTTATTTGGAATCTGAGATCATAAAACAAAACAAAATCCTAAAATTAAAAAAAAAAATTTAACATAAGAACAGAGGAGTGTTTTAATAGGAAAAAATAAGCAAAGGATGGGTGCCACCAAAAATCCATGCAAATGAATGTTTTACTCCAGAGTCAAAAAAAAGCATGAGAATCTGGAAGAAAGTCTAGAAAGAAAGTAATATCCTGATTTCCGTATTTTCATGTTCATGGAAAAGTACAAAGAACATTTCGGGGTTTTGTCATGGACATGGGATGGGAGAGCCAGAGGGGTTGGAAACTTTGATTCTGCAAAGTCTTACAGAGAGAAGAAAGCAGAGACCATAATGAGGACTCTGAGTCCTCTGCAGAGAGGAAGGGCCATTGAGTAGAATCCATAGAGAGAGCAGAGGGGACAGAAGCCACCCCACTCCATCTCAGGGAGGGCCCCAAGGTGGCAGGGAATGGGAAGGCGAAGACACACACAAAGTCCTTGTTCAGATTATTCATTCAAAGGTCACAAAATCACTGCTTCGGTTTCTAATACTGGGCACATAAAGGCAGCTGAGAAGACAACGCAAGGGTAATGTGCATGTAACTAGTTTCAAAACAGCAACATGTTGTCTAATGAGTACTGATTTTAATCAGCCACCAGGAACCCTCCATCACTTCAAATGATTGCTCCGGGTGCCAGGCACCCTCAGAGCCTCTTCCCTGCTGGGATCACCATGCAGCATCCCAGCAGGGCCCCTGGCCGATGCCTGGGGTTACCTTCCAAAAGGAAGTCTGCACACCATTACTTCTGTTCTCAAACGTCCTTCATTTAAAGAGTACCGTCTATTTAATACGTGCAATGGTGGGGTGGGCAAAGATATCAGAAACACTACATCAGGTATGCAGGTGTTGTAATATGTGCTCCATTTTTTTTTAAAGGACAGAAAATGTGCATCTTAGAAGGAAGGTAGCATGGTATTATTAAGGATAAGCTTATAATAAGGATAGGTAGAACATGACTCCCCAAAATACAACTTGTCAGAGTAGGGGGAAAAAATGTGCAATTGTTGGAAACCCTTGGCAAAACTATCAGAATATGTAGGTATATAAAATGTAAAACAGCTCTTTGTTCTGCAAAAGTATAAAATCATAAAATCAATAAATAGAAGAAAAATCATATTACCTTCACTACAACCTTGTAATCACACTTCACCTATATATTGATTAACCAGATGGAGATCTCTACTCTAGAGAATTCATGCAAAAAAAACCCACTTTATCTCAAACGATTCAGAGCAGCAAAATCCCATTTGCTTTAAGTTGTGTTTCTGGTTTACATGACTTAGCCTTTGCTAAACAAATATCTATAATGTCATCTAATTCTTTCCAGGCCCCTGGGATAGAGTATTGATTCCTGATATCACCACTTCATTTCCTGCCAAAATGACTCTTTACTGTTTAAACGTAGCCTTGATGTATTCATATAATGGCTCAGAAGAAGCAGAGATGGGGGAAAGGCAATAATGCTTCTTACAGAATGAAAGCACCACAAAGTACATAAGACTAAAGATTTGATGACTAGTTTCCAAAACTGTATGAAGGAGGATAATTTTAAATAACATGCTAAAAAAGAGAAGGGGGAAGGCTTGCTCTCAGAATAGTATTATATGCAGTTTCAGTGACCAAAAAAAAAAAAAAAAGAAAAAGGCTAGGGTCTGTAAGGAAGAACATTTCCTTCTGAAGGTAGGAAACAGTTAAACATTGTTGGCTGTTCAGAAGGAAACCAAGACTGTGTATACCTTCAACTTTACACACTTCAAAAGATTTTAATATTTTGTTTATGAGTCTCAAAGTCAAAAGTCTCAGTCACTTAAAAAGGCACAGCAAACCCAATTTATTCAAATATTCAAAAAACTTAATCTGATATTGTGAGGCGATAGAGAGATATTTGGGCTTTGTCCCCTCTTTCTGTCACAAAATTTCTAAAATCTTTGGAATTCCCTGAGTGATAAGGGTAATAGGAGCCTCTTCCATCCCAATGAAGGGACTCCTAACGGGACCCAGGATAGCTTCAGGATGGGGCACTGGTCACCAAAAAAGCCAAGTGTTGTTAGAAGCTTGGTACTGCTGTCCCCGTCCCTGTCACCAGGGAAGGGAGAGGAGCTGGAGACTGAGCTAATCCCCAATAGCCAGTGATTCCACGAACCACACCCATGTAGTGAACCCTCCATAAAAAGCCCTAAACAATGAGGCTCTGAGAGCTTCTGAGCTGGTGACCACATCCATGCAGCAGGAGGGTGACACACCCCAACTACATGGGGACAGAGATTCCCCCACTCGGGACCCTTCCAGACATCACTCTATGTCCATCTGGCTGTTCATGTGTGTCCTTTACAAATAAACTGGTGAATTTACATCTAAAAGTAATGTGCCTTCCTGAATTCTGAGCCATTCGAGCAAATCGTCCAATCTGAGAAAGGGTGCTGTGGGAACCCCCAGATTTGTTGCCAAGTTGGATAGAAGTGGGAGTCATCTGGGGACCCAATGCTTGCGACCGGTGTCAGAGGTGAGGCCATCTTGCGCAACCCTGTCCTTAAGCCTGCGGCAGCTGACAACTCCAGGTAGTGCCAGAAGTGAAGCGTATCGTGCGACTCCCAGCGGGTGTCAGAGAATCAGAAAGTTGGATTGTATCAGGAGGGAAAAAACCTCGCAGACAGTCTCCATGTTTTTTAACATGTTTTATGAAAATGCGGTGTCCTGAGAAGTCACTGAGGCTCCAAAAAACCTTGACGTGCTCTGTGAATCACACACCAAGACGGGATTGCACAGCACTTGCTTCAGCAAATCATTCTGCACCCCGGGTATAACCTGTATGCTGTATTTCTAAATTTTCTAATTACCTCCCACTCCTGAAGAACTACAGGAAAACCTGTGGTAGTTTCATACGGCTGCTGTAAGAAATCCCCAAAGACTGGGTGGCTTCAAACAAGAGAAGTCGATGCTCTCAGCCTTCTGGAGGACAGAGGCATAAAATCAAAGGGTCCGCAGGTCCAAACTGCCACACACCCTTAGCATCCGGTGCCGTGAGCCTTGGTTCCTTGGCAGTCTCTGGCCCGTGACCACAAGGTGCACACTGTTGCTCCACCCATGTCCCCCCACCCCCATCGCTGTCTCTCTGTGTAAGGACACTTACCAGTGGATTTAGGGCCCACCCAGATTATCTCAAAATCCTTAATTATATCTGCAAAGACCCTTTTTGCAAATAAGATAAGAATCGCACATTCCAAGGATGAGGATGGAAACTTCTATTTAGAAGCCATCATTCAGCCCACTAAACCTTCTTATCCCTGTCCTCCCCCATCCTTCCAAAAATTAAAATTCTCTTTTGAAAAGAAATATATAGAAAAATTAATATGCGGGAGGCATTAAATTTAATGTAACATATCCTACATCCCACAAACACAGGCAAACCTGTATTCCTAGTGCACGATAAAGCCAACCATTTTCAAAACACTACACGGGGGGCGCCTGGGTGGCTCAGTCGGTTGGGGCCTCTGCCTTCAGCTCAGGTCATGGTCCCAGGGTCCTGGAATTGAGCCCCGCGTCAGGCTCTCTGCTCAGCAGGGAGCCTGCTTCCTTTCCTCTCTCTCTGCCTGCCTCTCTGCCTACTTGTGATCTCTGTCAAATAAACAAATAAAATCTTTAAAAAAAAAAACAAAACACTACACGGGGTCAGTAGTTTTAGGTGGATAGAGAGAACATCTTGGCTCCTATAGAAGATGTCCCTTTGCCATCTAATTGTTCTTACAAACTAAGAAGAGTGAGCTGTAGTGCCCAGTAGGTTTTCAGCACTGTTCCGATCTGTACATTTACCATTTCAAGTTTCCTCCCACATGCCAAAGTCTAACATAAAGAAAAGATAACTATCTCTTAAAAGAAAGGACACATCCGTTTCTACACTTGAAAAAACTAGCCTACTGACGCCTTTCTTCATCATGGTCCTGTTGCACTATATTGAATTTATGTAATAGACTGGAAATAGTCACAAGTAAATGAATTGCTAAGTTACATATTAAATTGTATTTCTATCTTCCGACTGAGTGGTGATAATTTAAACACATGCGTCAAAAGATAAAATTATGTACACGAAGAGTTTCTAAAAAGCACTAAAGATTTTCAGATCACTCTTCTCTTGGCATAAATGATCAGAAACATAAATGATTGTGGCTCTTGTGGGAAATAATAAAAACATACAGGAATGTTCTACTCTATTTATTTTGTAAAAGAAAAGAAAAGGCCCTTTGAGAATAGTATAAACTTAACTACAGAACAATAAACAAAATTCTCTTTAATTTTGACAGCTCATGATGTCTCCTCTGACCCATAATAGTTCCAAAACGATGTCATAGTCTCAGTTTGGCCAAAACAAGTACAACAACAGCTCTTAGTTCATCCAAAGCAAAATTATTTTTCAAGAAGCCAACAAAAGAACTAGATTCGTAAGTCATTTTTTTCAATAAAGGAGAAAAAAATTCAGGTCAATGTGTCCTAGAAATATAAAATTCTGTTCATGAATATGGAAGCTCTTGCAGAAAAATCTCTTCATTTGCAGATTGTTCTTATTGAATAGCTACACTTCAGGGAGCTAAAAATTAATAAATAAAGACAGCCACAGAAGGACGGGCATAAGGTAAGGCAGTGACATCTGGCTGCTATATTATAATTCCAGCCACGTCTAATACTCAGCGGTAAGTGGTTTGTGGCTGAACTGAATACCTCATTGAGGTCACCTTCGTGACCCCTACACATGGCCCCAAGAGGTCACCTTCGCGACCCCTGCACAAGGTCACTTCCGGGAAGCTGGGATGCATGAACGTCCTGATTCTGTCTCACCAGTGAAAAGTACCTGGACAGAGGTTTTCCACATCTCCTGTCATTCACAGTCACTTCCAATGTGGAACCTCCAAGAGTGTACTGATCACTTGCCTTTTCCTACCTTCCCTTTAGAGGCAACAGAATCTTCCAGTTAACGAGGCATTAGTTTGGGTTCATGTTTATTTCTCCCTCCCATGCAGCCCATCCTAAGCCTGGCTGTCCCAGGGGTCTCTGGCATCAATGCTTCCAGGCCCTTCTTACTGCCCTGACTCCAGACAGCCACTGCTGTAAGCCCACTCTTTCCTTTTACACTAGTTACAAAAGTCTTCCCCTATATTTATAATAAACAGCATAGTGAGTACTCACAATAGACAAGCCATTGTACTGAGCACTTAACTTACATAAACTCATTTTATGTTGGAGCCAATTCTATTCTTACTCCCCCATTTTACAGTTGAGAAAACCAACATATAGTTCAAGTTGAGTTGCCCAAGGTCACACAGCTGATAAATGACAAAAGCGGGATTCGAACTTGGGCCTTTTGGTACCAGAACCCACCCTCAACTCCGAGGCTTGGCTTTCCTGCCTGTCTGTCCTCCTCACCCTCCATTCTACCCACTCTTCCTTCCCAACACCCTATAACCAACATGAACCACTAAAGCCAGTGAGGCCAGACCTACTGCCCTGAAATGCACAGAGCCCATTTCTGTCCCTGTGATTTCACACAACACTAAGAATGCCCTTCCTTCCATTACCTGCTTATCTGAACAGTTACCTATTCTTCAGAAACAAATCAAGTGCCACTTCTTCCAAGCAGGCTGCCCTGACTGCTTGAGGTTTTATTTTATTCTCTCAATTGCTGTATCAGTGACACAATCTAAGACTTCGTTTTGCATCTTCATTTCCCCAGTATGTTCATTCATTTGAACAACAACAAAAAAAAAATTCTTTGCAAGCCAAAAATTCCATTGAAAGTTTGGATCCTAGTCTAGAGGCTGAGGGTACAGCTGGGAATAAGATGCAGGAGGCTCTCATGAGGCCTGCATTTGGAGGAAAGGAACAGAAGAGGCGATAAATAAATAAACAAAATATCAGCTCTCCAGCAAAGAAAGTTTCAAACAGAGAAAACAACAAGAGTCAGTTCAGCACAGTTCGGGGAATTGAAAGGATGGTGGGGTTGGGGTCTGGGGGCAGTGGCAGGGAAGTAGCAGGAGACACACGTGACTTCTAGGATGCTATCAACAAAATTTTATACTATGTCCTCGATATGGCCTGGGCTCATGCTAAGCACAGTGGCAACATTTCAGTCCTACAAAACCATTTATAGATGTAAATTAAGGCTGGACCACAGAGCTACAGCAAAAGAAGGGAATGCAATTATCTACCTAATTGAAGATGAAACGAAAACTAATCTAAATAATTGGACCCAAAAGGACTGTATTAACTCCCTCGGTACACTGACAAAATAGGATAAATAATTATTAAAATCCTCCTTTTCAGACTATTTTTATATAAATAGCAGAAGAACCATTACAGAAACATTCTGATAATAAGCCGCCACGGAGTTATGATCAGACAGTTGCCAGTTACATATCCCTGCTAGAAAAACTACAACTAAAAAATTCAGTTAGCTATCATGAGCAGAACACTTCTGAAGTAAGTCTTCTGCTGCAAAGAATGTCTACAGCCTTAGCCTGCACGGACATGGGCTATTGCTGATATTGAGAACCATCCAAACTTTTTAAGGGATTTTCTGATTTACCTGAAAAGAGATTGTCTGGCTTACATTACAGACTTGCTTACCCATCTGTATGTATGAGGTATAAAAGGGAATGGCTGACTTGTTCAGATCATTAGCTCAAACGCGGGGCTACTCATTTCTCTGCCTAGTTAAAAACCATGGTCAAGGAAAAACAAGGGGACAGAGAATCTGATTGTTGAGAGAGAGAGAGAGGTGGGGCTGGAGAGCAGAGAGAAATAGATCAAGAGCTCCCTGCGATACAGAAAATGGAACACTTTTACATTGGGTATTTGAGCCAGATGTTTCTCTACAGTGGAGGGGCCAGAATCTATTCAGGACAAACATACCGAATCTTCACTGAGTGGAAAATATAAGAAATCCTCCCACTACAGTTCTAGGTTGGGGAAATCAAATTCCTAGGTTGCGAGAGTGCGCTGACTAAAACATGAAAATGGAGAGAGCTCTCATGCAATTGAAATTGTTCTCAAGACCTCATCTGGACCGACAGCTCCACTCCTCCCCGAAGCCTCCTTTGATTGAACGAACAACATTATTCATCATGTCCCGGGCGCTTGCGTATTCTATCATACTTTGCCTTGCTGCTGTTCTCCAATGGTTAATCTTCCTACCTAGACTATCAGCTTCTCAAGAGCATGAAAATTTGTTTTCATTCAACCACCCACTGGTGGCTGCCCAAGCCTTGCCTTACAAGTTCTTAGCAAAGTGCCTGCCATTCTCTGCAGGGAGAGATGGACTGGGTGTAAGCTTACGGTTAGAAATCTTTAGGAGAAATCTAACCAGAATTATCTAGGGCCTGAGTGATCTCGGGGCTGATTTCTTATGACTGTTGGATCATTTTACGGCAGATCAGTTTCTCCACCTATTGGACATACAGAATTAAACTTACTCAAGCACACTACTAAATATCCATTTGTCATATTAACCAATTTCTCTAGATGAAAGCCAAGAAAGGCAGTTGTTCAGATGGCTCAGGGAGAGGGCAAACAATTATTTCATGTTACCTGAATTTCTTACAGAGTAAAACAGGGCTTATAATAGAGATTTCAGGTTTAAGGGTCATATTATAATGTCCTAATGTACCCTTTGGAAGTAGATATGCCATGGTCTTATAGAAAAATGATCAGGGAAAGCCATTTCACCTTCAACATGGTACTATTCCACTACTCTATAATAATTATAGTTTACACAGCACTTTCACTCTGTAACTCAGAAATGTGAAACGAAATGCTCCTAGCAACAAGCCCAGAGCTGAAGTCAAGCTTGAGCCTCACTCTCCGGGCTGCAAGTTCAGCGATCGTCCCACCTTCTCTTTGTATTTTGTTATTCACCTATCTATGGCTGGCTGGATGGATGGACTATTGATTGCTGAAAAGCTTAAGTGTAACTATTGAATTGTATGATCCTGGGAAATTTCAGAAGTTGGGCATTGTAAGTACCTGGAGGACAGGAACAACATCTTTTTTTTTTTTTAAGATTTTTTATTTATTTATGGTCGGGGGAGCAGGGGAAGGAGCAGAGGGAGAGGGACAAGCAGACCCCACAATGAGCATGGAACCCGATGCTGGGCTCCAGCCCAGGACCCTGAGATCATGACCTGAGCAGAAACCAAGAGTCAGATGCTTAACCCACTGAGTCACCCAGGTGCCCCATGACAACATCTATTTAATGCATTTATTTCATGCAATTGGAACTTGGTCAACAGCATATTTCATGCTGATGTCAACATTCACAACTGAAAAATATTCAAATACCTTTGCCTTGTGGCTTATTTTTCTTCATTTTACATATTTCCTTTCTGAAACTAAAGTCTTACCACGAGCTGACAGAAAAATTTCCAAATAACAATGACCGCATCCCAAAGCTAGCCAGCTGAACTCTAGTAGGACGTGTTTGGGGAATGACCTCTCAAAGAGCAGATCCTTCAACGAGGTGATGTGATAAGTCCCCCACTCATCACATTCCCTCCTTAATGTTTTACAGTCTGCACTCTCTATCTGCCATTTCCCTGGATAAAACACAATTTTTAGCCAAGAGCAAGCTAGAGGAGACAACAACACGCTCTTCTGTGAACTATCCTTCATAAACAGGCTGCCCAACAAGAAGGCGTGCACTTGGAGTGGTTTTTTCAATGCAACTGTATAGGGTATAAGGGATGTGCATTTTGAGAAAAAAAAAAAAGGTCAACCAAATATCTGTAAGGAGAATCTGATTTTCCCATTTTCTTTTTCTTTTTTTTTTTTAAGATTTTATTTATTTATTTGACAGAGAGAGATCACAAGTAGGCAGAGAGGCAGGCAGAGAGAGAGAGAGAGAGAGAGAGGAGGAAGCAGGCTCCCTGCTGAGCAGAGAGTCCCATGTGGGGCTGGATCCCAGGACCCTGGGATCATGACCAGAGCCGAAGGCAGAGGCTTTAACCCACTGAGCCACCCAGGCGCCCCTGATTTTCTCATTTTCCGACATTACCATTTCCAAATTACCTTATCATCACTGATTTAGCAACAGTGCCCCTCCCTCCTATCCCCAGATCTGACAAGCAGTTCATTAATAAATAAAAATGTAAATGAACTAACCTAGCTCCACTTGAAAGGAAATGTTACAGATCCTTCCTATGATTTTTTTTAAATATGGATAACTGTTCTTAGCATTTTTTTAAAAAAGATTTGTATTTATTTATTTGACAGACAGGGATCACAAGTAGGCAGAGAGGCAGGCAGAGAGAGATGTGGGGCTCGATCCCAGGACCCTGCATCATAACCTGAGCCGAAAACAGAGGCTTTAACCCACTGAGCCACCCAGGCACCCCTGTTCTTAGCCTTTTTAAAGAGAGGGTGCCCATTGCAGTGGATGGTGTAGGACCCCAGTGTCTGTTAGATTGAGAGACACGAGGTCTGGTGTAGGTTTCCATGCAGAGCTTTCTGGCTGCTCTCAGAATCTCGTTTGCCCTTGTTGGCATAAGACACCAACCACGATAACCAACATATCTCACTGTTATGTGAACAGAAAAGATTTCTTCTCTGGTGGCTCCCTGCATATACCAACAAGGAGAATTTCATTCAAGATGGTAAAGATTAGGGGCGCCTGGGTGGCTCAGTGGGTTAAAGCCTCTGCCTTCCGCTCAGGTCATGATCTCAGGGTCTTGGGATGGAGCCCCGCATCCGGCTCTCTGCTCAGCTAGGAGCCTGCTTCCTCCCCCCCCTCTCTCTGCCTGCCTCTCTGCCTACTTGTGATCTCTGTCAAATAAATAAATAAAATCTTTTTAAAAAAAAAAGATAATAAAGATTATCTGTAAGAGATCAACTTTTTGGTAAATCATCACCTGGGTTCATTCACAGCTCTAGGACTGGAACCCCACATATTTTAGTGTCTTCTCAGGAAAAGCAAAATATTCTATGTGTGTTTACAGACAAAGGGGAAAAAGAAAGTTGGCGGATTCACAGACCACAGAGCAGATTTCCACATCTGACCCCACTAAGTAAACGTCAAAATAAACTTTAAAATAAATAAACGAATAAGGCTTGAATTTTAAACTCCATCTTCCACAGATGTCTGGGTTAAGGGAAGTGACATGGCCAAGGTCACGAAGACTGAGAGGGCATCCATGCCAGTCTGCTAGGAAATACTGCAGCAGGAGACTGCTGTTTGCGTCTGCTGGGGTTTGGGGGGGGGGGGTGGGAATAGGACGCGGCATCTGATTGATCTCAGTTGGAGGAGATGGGAGTTCTTTACCCGAAAGGATACTAACAGAGGCCAGCAGATATTACTCAAAACAGATCCTGATTCTTAAATCAGGAGACACGAGCTGGGTTAAGAAAGAAGGCTGAGTTTTGGAATAAGTCACTTGACACAAAGCCTGGCCGACTGGGGGATAGGAGATCTCGCCCGCCAATCAACAAAATGAAGTGGTGTAAAAGAAGTTCCAGTCTATTTTTCTAATGAAAAACACGTGAACAGATCACTGCTGATATTAAAACTCTGTCACACTTATCTAAAACATCCTTAATACTGCGGCTTCTCAGAGGAATCCTCCTCCTACACGCAGCCCAGCCGCTCTCAGGCATCAGGACAGACTCAGATGAATTTGGAGCCTGGCTCGCAGTTCCTCCCAACCCCACTGGCACCACCACCACCACCACCAAAAAAGTCCTGAATTGCTCTGCCGCACTTTCCTGTTGCACCGTCAGGGTTCCGAGGGGCTGGCGCCGAGGTCTGCGGGGCGAGAGTGGGAGAGGAGGGAGCGGATGCGGGCCACTACCGGGAATCCTCTCCCCCACCCCGCCCCCGTGAGGGCACCGCGCACCCCGCTGCAGGGGAGCCCCGCCGTGCGTCCTCCCCACGCACCCTCCGCAGGATCGCCCTGCAGGCTCCCCTGGGGAAATGCCCCGCTGCGGGTCGCTCCAAAAGCGGGAAGTCTGGCCCACCCACCCACCCCCTCCCGATAATGGGGACGGGGAGATGGGGTTGCGCGCCCTCCCTCCCCAGGTCCCCCCCGGCTCTCCGGGCCTCTTCCGCAGCTGCGGCCCGCCCGGCAGACCTCCCCGCCTCCCCGAGTCCCCGGCCCGCGCCCCCGCTCACCTCGGCCGGCGCCCGCACTGGTGGCGGTGGAGTTCCCGCAGCCCATCGCGCTGCTGGCCGGGGAAGCAGCGCTCGGGAGCTGGCTGCCGCTGGTCCTGGGGGCGGAGACGGAGGCGGAGGGCGGGGCGCCCCGAACCGGAGGCCGGCGGGGGCGCGCGGGGCCGGGGGCGGGGGGGGGTGCGCGGGGCCTCCTCCTTCCAGCCGTCGGGGGGTGTGGGCCAGGGCGCGGCGGCCCGGCGCGGACCGTGACGGAAACCGCCCCGCACCCCTCTTGCTAGCCGCGGTCGGGGTCCCTGCCGGACCCACCCGTCACCTCGGCAACCGCGGCGACGCCCAATCCCCGGCCTCCTTCGGGCTCTCCGGCCGGGCATTGGCCGTCGTGAAGAGGGGGCGGGAGTTTGAAGTGGGTTTGGGGGCGAGGGCGAGGCTGGGGGCGTGGCCGGCGCGGGCATGGAGCGAGGCGGAGGTCTGGAGATACCCAGCTACCCACCGTCAGTCCCTCTTTGCCTTTTCTTCGCCGCTTCCCCTCCCTGCTTCAGGATGTGGGCAGGTGTGGAGGCGGCGGAAACACCTCTTTTGCATATGGGCGCCCAGTAAATGTTATCGAATGATATTCGGGTCTGAAGTCAACCCCAAAATCCGTTCCTTCTTTAACAGAAAGCTAATGCAGCTCTGTTCCCCGATACACTTTGCTAGGAAAGAGCATGAAGTCTTCCCTAGGTCGGTCATACTAGCCTACCCCACTTTAATTGCATTTGCTGCAATTTCAATAGCCTTCGGACCTTGGCTCATTTTGAGACGGAACTGTGAATTCACTTGGCACCTTTCAACCTAACACTTTGGCAGCTGTTACTGCGGTCAGACTCTCTGAGTTACAGCCCCTGCTCTGCCCCTAACAGTTGCGTGATCTCAGCAAAGTTCCTTAACCCGTTAGTGTATCCGTTGTTTTACCTGCAAGATGGCAGTAATAATGTGTAAGCCTGATGATTCACAGATCTGTATCCCTGGGGCAAATAATACATTATATGTTCATAAAAATAATTAAATTTTTTTAAGATGGCAGTAATAACTCGGGCACATGGAAACACCTAACACAGTGCCTGATCCCAAATAAATGCTAGCTATTCTTGTTCTTTAGTTCTGTTAGAACTGAACATAATTCCCTGAAGGTGAGGACTATCTGATTTATCCTAGCGTCCTCCTGGCTCATAGTACAGACTCAGTAAGTGTTTTGTGAGATGAATTCAAGCCAGGAATTAAATCTCCATTTTAAATCCATTTAATATTTATAGAGATCCTAGCCTGTGCCAAGTCCTTTGTTAAAATTAAGTTCCAGTGATACAAACATGTAGGAGCCAGTCTAACCAGGCAGACAGATTATAAACAAATTAATTACAGTATAGCAGGGATGCTAACAAAGGAATACAGGGTGCTCCAGGAGCCCAGAGGATGCTGGGATCCCAGTTAAAAGACTTTTCTAAAACAAAACAGTCATATTTGGAGAAAACCTTGACTTGAACCGAGTCCCTGGTGAACTGTTGATCATGACCTTTGAGGCAATGGAGAGCACGGGGTAATCTCATTCAGGATACACCATCCCTCCTTTGAAAATTAGACATATCTGGGCATGTCCTGAGATAAGAATTAATTCTTGGGCAAATAAGGGTATTTCCGAGTTGACTTCTAGAAGCTCTGATTCTCTATCTTGGCCTCCACCATCTTTGCTCAGTGGCTCCCTTCTTACAAATCCAGAATTGGAGGTGGTTGGGGGGAGGAGGGGGAGTAAGAGAGGAGGACTATCAAGTAACCAAACAAAATACTCTTGCTTAATTCTGGGCTGACACTGGACTCCAGCCGTAGGAGACTTGGAGGAAAAAGAAAAACAGACCCTGACATCCAGTCAGCAGCCTGACACCGTGAGGCCTTTGGGTTCATAGCTACATAGAAGACCAATCTCAGACAGGGCCACTCTCTAACTCTGAGGAAGAGAGATGAGAAATAATACCAGTTAGTAATCTTGTTTGATAAGACAAGCTCACTGGCAAACCACAAACAGAGCATCACTCAATCCTGGCTAACTTGAATGATCTGCTTTTTTTTTTTTTTTTATATCCAGTTACAGTTTCATCCCAGGCTCCCTGCCTCATAGATGAAATTTATTAAGACTATCCCATAGAATTGTCCCTGCTTCCTGCCAACATCTGGTTCAGGAAAAAAAGATGTCCTGCTTTCTTAAACCCCAACCATAACCACCTAACTTGAGCCCAAATCCTATAGAATCTTTTCTAACATCCCATGAATGAGATACCTCATGATTTCCTGTGGTGCACATTCTCTTTCACTGCAAAATTAATAAACTCAACTTGCCTAACTACTGGCATGTTCCTGGTGGTCTTTGGCGGGAGGACACTCACCCTCGTAAATGACATGAACTCAGCTTTATAAGGTTATAGAGTGTGCTACTCTATATTCATTCTTTCAACAAACACCATTGAGTGTTTCCTTTGTGCTAACCACTTTTCTAAATGCTTGGGATGGAGCAGTGAGCAAGGCACAGAGGCAAAATCTAGTGGGAGGAGACAGATCAAAATCAAACAAAAGATAAGAAAACAAAGCCTGGCACTAAAATAAGTGATGAGGGGTAGCGGGAGAAGTACTATTCTAGGTAGGAGCATCAAGGAAGATCTCCCTGAAGAATGGAAATTTTAACTGAGGCGTAACTGTTGAGAAGAAATCAAACATCTGAAGGCCAAGCAAAGGGCATCCCAGGCCGAAGATACGGCAAGTGCTAGAGCCCTGGGGCAGGAACATGCTGAGTATGTTTCATAAACAGATGAAAAGGCCAGGATGGCAGGACTAGAGCAAAGATGGAGAAGAGTAGTTGGGGAGATAAGCCAGATCACACTGGATATGATGGGCTTTGTAGGGAGTTAAAATTTTATTCAAAGGACAATGTGAAGTCATTTGATGAGACAAAGTATGCAAAGTTCCTAACAAACTTCCTAGTAAGTGCCCCATAAATGTCAGTCCTCTCCCTGTTGTGGAGTGAAAAAAAAAAAAAAAGAAGTCTAGCATCTCCTTTTTCCTTTTTAGGAATTTATTTTTATAAATAACAGCTAATTGTATTTGGGTGTTTTCAAAAACAATGAGCCAAAAGAAAATCATTAATGCATGTCTCATTTCCTGACTGGTCAGTTTTAGCTTCTATCTTGGTCCTAGTTAAATCACACCATTGAGCTGTTGTTTTCATTCTTCAGACAAGAACTGATGTGGTATGAGGGAGAGAGATGATATGCATGACTGAAATTGATCTGGCAAGGAAAGGAAACCAAGACACAGGAGAACATGGAGCTAAATAAGTCTCAGCTTTCATGGTTTTTCTTCCATAAAGGGTTCCCCACAAAGTGTTTGGCAGCCTGAGTTTAATTTTTGTTTTTCTCCTTTTCCCTGTTGACATGCTGCAAGATGACTGCCTCAGCTCTGGGTAGCTCATCCACACACAGCAGAACTCAGCAACAAAGGGGGATTTTTCCCCCCCTGCATTTTGGGTCCCTTTTTAAAGCTGAGAGGCACTGGGAACACTTCCTCTCCCATTTCTTTGGCCAGGATTTGGATCATGCGACTTTTCCTGATCTGGTCACTGGGAAGGTAAAGAGGAGAGCTGTAATTGGCTCTGGTAAGTTACAGTTCACCCCTGAGTCATGACAGGGAGGGCAGGAGAGAAACCTGAACAAATTGGGGCTCTGCCCCGGGAGGAAAGGGAGGCAATTAATAGCTGTTTAACCATATAGTCATAGTCATAGTCATAGTACATATGAGCCCTTTTGTACTAACTCTTCTGAATTAGTTCTCCTCTGGATTAGGCTTCCTACCCCCTTGGAGATGGGCACAGACCTATGACTGGCTTTGGCCAATGAAAGGTGAACAAAAGCGAAATGATGACTCAGAGGCTCTGTGAGTTCCCATCTGCTGAGAGTTAGGAGATGGGCGTACAGGAGATTTGGTATGGGTACTTCCTGAAAGATCCAGGGGAGTGGGATCGGGAGTAGGCAGGGAAAGCCTTCAGGCTGCCTTGCAGGTCTGATACCCATGGGAGAAATAAGAAGAAGGATATATAAAGAGGACTGGGTAGGAAGAACTTCAGACTATACAGCCTTTCTGAAAAAGTCTTGGCCAAGGCCAAACAGAACTTCAAATGTAGATTGCCTGTGGGATAGCCTCTTGTTGGGCAGACATGGCCCTAGTACCATGACTGGGCTGTGAGCTGCCCAGAGAGAGTCTGGCCTCAGCTGGAACACAACAGACCTAACGTGTCAGCAGTTGGAGGCTGTCAGCCAACTCCACTCCTCACAGCACATTCTTTCCAAGGGAGATCTAGCGGGTGCATCACCAACCCCTCCGCACCAGGAGAAGCTCTTGACTGAGAGTTCTAGATTCTCCAGTTTCCGGGATCCTGGAAGCACGTGTGGAAGAATTGCAGCTCCCATCAGCTTGGATCCCTAAGTCATACCAGCTTGGATCCCTAAGTCACATCCCTAAGTCACACCAAAGCATAAGGAAAAAAGGAAGTTTTGTTACGTTAAGCCACTGAGATGTTGTTGTGCTTAAGCACCAAGATGTGTCGTCCTAACATCATAACATACCATAACACCTCAACTCATTTTGTGCTGGAGTCAGTTTCACAGTGGATCCTAACACAGAGGTGACAGCCACCTATGTCTGCGACGACAGACATCTTTCATGTTCATTTAATTTCAAATGCCATAAAATTAACCACAGTATTTTCTCAGAGTGATTTTTATCTCTTTCATATCTGTGGTTGTGTCCCCTTCTGCCTTCCTATACTGTTAATTTCCATATTTTCTTTCTTGTTTAGCTGTGCTATAGAGTTATCCATTTTATTGGAATTTTGGAATCCATTTTTAATTTTTTGACCATCTTTTTGTTTTATGTTCTATTTGTTTATTTTCAGTCCTTATCTTTATTATTTTCTTCTTTCTAATTTCATTGAAATTACTCTCTTACTTACATAATTTCTTAAGTTAAACACCAAAATCATTTAAGTCCTTTCTTTCCTTCTCTCTTTCCTTCTTTCTTTTTTCCTTTCTTTCTTCCCTCCTTCCTTCCTTTATTTCCTTCTCAATACAGTTTATATTACATCCAAAATTTTGATATTTCACTAACTTCACTGTTGATCAGTTATAAATTCTTTGCAACTTCTGTTACCTGTTAACCCATGAATCATTGAGAAATTTCTTGTTACCAAGTGAATTTCTTTTTCAAATGTATCCATATTTTTACTATTGATGTTGATTGCTCTTGGAGAGAGTTACCCTGAAATTAATGCTTGGAGATGTATTGGGACTTCCCCTGCCATTCTGCATGTTTAACATTTGAACATGTTTCAACACATTTTCTTCTGGCACATGCTATTATTCAGCCCACAAATGACGTTTTTCAACAGACAACATTGAATACACATAAGTTGTGTATCTCTGATTGAACTGTTAGCTCCTTGAGGACAGGGATGGTATCCTAAACTCCCCTTCCTTACTGCACTAGGAGAGCAAGTAAATGTCTTTGTGTGTGTATAAACAGAGAGAAGTAAGAGACAGAATCGTAAAAACATTTCTTAGCTCAACAACCATTATTAATCCCAGGGCTGGTTTTTCAGGACAATTTGCATCATCTTTCTGAAAACAAGAATAATGAATGTTTTGAGCTCTTCCCATGAGTCAGGCACAATGCTGACTCCTTCGATGAATTATCTCATTTAATCCTCATAAAACTTCCAGGGCTTCAGTTCTGTTGCGTGGTTTGTAGACTTACTATGAAGGCTGGGAACCACACCTGTGAGGCGGTCAGGAAGCAGGGAGACTCAGCACTGGGGACAAAGCAGCCACAGTGCATGGTGCCTGTCCACCAATGCCACTGCTCCTGCCTCTGCCTCTACCTGCCACTGCTGCTGTCCCAAACCCAACCCCGCCCTCACTGAACCATGGGTCCCTCTGTCAAGATCCAAAGCCCCAGGGGGAAAGATCCAAGGTCAAATGCTACATAGGGTCAGAGATAGAAAGAAGCTGTCCTCCCTTCAGCTGAGCAAGAAGTGGGGAACTCTGCTTCCCATCATGACTAAAACAGCAGGGGATCTCCCCAAAACTTGAGAGAGGGTTCACTTCCTGGGTCATTTAAAGATAGTTATCCACTGTAACATGTTAAGCATTTGATTTAAGGATCCAATCAAATCCAATGCTTTCGTTAGAGAGTGAGGAAACAGGGCAGACAGACCTAGCTCCCCACTCCATTATTAGTTATCAGAGTAAGAATTTAAACCCACAGCTTTTCATTTCCTGTTCCACTCTCTCGATGAGAGTCCTGAAAGACACACTGAGCCAAGGGCATCTCCCTGACTCTCCTCCTCCCTTGCAGATTCTCCTCTTCCTTTGGGAGAAGGAGAGATTGTGGAAAGCCAATCTTTAGATGTCAAATAACCATCTAGTTTGGGAGAAGGCTTTGCCTCTGAAAATCTAGAGAGTTGGTTGAGAAGCCCAGAGTCCTGGCTGGGGACGCAGTGGTGAAAGGTACTTAGCAGGGTGCCCCCATCCTGGGTGGGAGAGAAGGATGATCACATCTTTCCCCGGGCATGGCCACAGGCACGTCTCCCTGGAGAGGAAGGCTGGCTTCCATGGCTGCCACACCCCTGCTTTTCCATCCCGCAGCTTCCATGGCTTTCTGACCTTTCTGGTTCCCTGACTCCCTCCCTTTCCCCTTCACATCAGCCAGAGTAGACCCAAGCTTCCAAAAGGAACCTTACTAGGAACCCTAGAGACAAAAGTACCTTTTCAAGCCCCGGGAAGGGTAAATTCACACCAACTCTCCTAACTAGATTAGAATTTCAGATCCCCAAAAGTACACCTTCCCAGGCAGTGGGGACCATTTCTCTCCCGCTCCACTTCAGATGCCCACTCTGCTTGGCAGGAGTAGTTGAATCAGGAGTTCCTGTCTCTCCCACAGTCCTAAAGCAGCAGGTGGGCCTGCCCACATGGAGACTGCTTTCATGCTCCCCTAACTGCCCATCGGCCATCACCTCTTTGGGGTGTGCAAAAGCAAAACAGGAAACATTGGCTCATGCAATCAGAAAGTACATAAGCAAGGACAACTGTAGCCATGCTTTGATTAGATACAGAAAGCCAGCAGGACTCAGGTTTGCACCGTCTCTTGGCATGGCCTCATTCTCAGGTCCCATACATCAGCCCTGGTAGCAGCCGACTGACTCTTCACTTCATGGGGGTGAGACAGCTGTAGCGCTGTTCCTGTGTGCTGAGGTTCAAGGCCAAAGAGAAAGCCAATCATAATTCCTGCTAAATGCCCCACAGTCACGCTGACTGAGCCAGGGTTCCCTCACCTCTCCTCCAGGAACCAAACATTGAGGGGGATTTTCAGTAAATTTCCTAGGATTTCAGAACAAGAATGGACCCCCAGGAAATGTGGTCCAGGGCCCTTCTGGTGGGACCCAATGGTAGGACTCACACAATGTATCCACTCCCTTTTCTCTGGACTGACATCTAGTTAGTTTGCTGTTTGTTTGTTTGTTTGTTTGTTTTAAGATTTTTTTATTTATTAATTTGACAGATCACAAGTAGGCAGAAAGGCAGGCAGAGAGAGAGGGGGAAGCAGGCTCCCTGCTGAGCAGAGAGCCGGACACCGGGCTCGATCCTGGGACCCTGAGATCATGACCCCAGCAGAAGGCAGAGGCTCAACCCACTGAGCCACCCAGACGCCCCTAGTTTGCTGTTTTTAAAGGGAGGTGGAGGGACGGGAAGCCAAAAGTAGGCGTGTGACTTCAATTTCCTTGTAAAGCACCCTTTCCCTCACCACTCATCACTGCCAACTCTCACAACTTGATGTTATTACATTTAAAAAAAAAATGGTGTAAAATTCGCTTAGCACAAATAAACCATTTTAAACCGTTCAATTCAGTGGCATTTAGCCTTTTTATCCCCATGATCTCGTTCCAAGCTGTTCTCCTCACCCCAAAAAGAAACCTTGCTCTAGTGAGCAGTCCCTCCCAGTTCCCTACCCTCACGCCCAGCCCCTGGCAACAGCTAATCTGCTTCCTGTCTCTGCGCATTTGCCTTTCGGGATATTTCATACAAATGGAGAGGTTACTGCATTTTAAACTGGGGCTGATTCCAGAGTATTCTTACATTAGCAAAGCTTGTACCTTGTTTCGTGCTCCTGTGAACTTAGAGACGAGCTAGTTGTAACTGAGATCTAGGATAAAAGGCTTTATTCAGAAGTCAGTGGCTATTTACAATAATGAGGGGGAACAAGGAAGAGATTTACAGCAGGCAAGTGACAAACCTGTTGCTTGGTACCTAATCAGCCCTATGATGAAAGTCTAGCATGCATGTGAAAAAAATAATGTCATGTCCTTTTATCCGAAGCAAACTATTAAAATAGCCTCATTTCCTTGGGGGGCAACAGAGAGCATTTTCCTTGGCTATAATAAAATTCAGAATGTGAAAGACATCTATTGGCCTGTGTGGAGTGGATGATGGATTGGTGAGAGCTCAATTGGGAATTCAAACCATGAACAGGAAATGATTTGCCTGAAATTGTCTTGTTGTATTTTTAAACAAGATTTTATTTATTTATTTGCAAGAGTGAGAGAGAGAGCGAGAGGGAAAACAGGAGCAGGGGGAGCCGTAGGCAGAGGGAGAAGCAGACTCCCCACTGAGCAGGGAGCCCAACGAGGGGCTCTATCCCAGGACCCTGGAATCATGACCTGAGCCAAAGGCAGAGGCTTTGACCTACTGAGCCACCCAGGGGCCCCTTTGTATGTTTTTAACATATTATTTTTGAAAATTCAAAACATGGCTGAATAATCTTTGATGGCTTGAAAGAGTCTTGTAATATTATATATTCATTTACAAATTTAATGTTAAACTGGTAAATGCTCCTTCACTTGAATTATGCTGAAGATCACATATTTTAAATTATGAAATACAATCAAGTCTTAGGGAAAACCAGGAGTGATGGTTTAGATGTTTATATACGAAGTCTTCATTGCAACAGACTGTTATTTTATAAATTCAATTTTAAAAATGGGATTTTAACAATTTCATATTTGTTTCCCTCAACAGGTAAAGAAAAGGAAGCTTGATATTGAAATTCTGAAATCCACATCTTTCCTGAAAAGTTCTTTTCTTCCAAAGGAATTCCTCTCCCCTCTCGATTATTTTTTGCATAAACTGCTTTCACCGAAACCAGATGAGCTACATTTCATCCCTGTGATTGCCTTTGCCTTATACTTATATTTGAAAGCCAAAATTATGTATTCTCACACTTCAAAGAAACTTCTTTGGTTACCACACCATCATTTCCAAGAGCATTGTCAATTCATGAAGATCAGTTAAACCCTTACACTAGGATCTCAAAACTGTGGCCAACACAGCTGGACTGTCAGTATCGTGTCTAAATTTAGCTATTAATTTGTCGATCAGACAGCTTCGTTGCCATGACTAACTAAACAATACACAAGAACGGTTAAGATTAAATTGCCTGGAAAAGAGGGAGGGAACTGAAAGGTAAAAAAGGCAGCATTTAATCATTAGCTAAAGCACATGGAATTTGGACTCCTGTGTCTGGCTGGACTCAAAGGGATTTCTAAAGGAAGTGATTTCCAGAGTCAAGCTCCTTTAGTAGAGAAAATCCGCCAGGAGTCAGAGAGATAATGAGGACATCACTTTCTGATCTTAAATGCTTCAACAGATGACAAAAATTTCTTTTTATTAAACTCATATACTTGTTCCTAGCTTAAAGATCTTAAACCGTGATTTCAGACACAGTGCCTCATGCTGGAAACTTCCTAGATCCAAGCTGCATTCTGAATCCCAATTTCTTACTGACTCTCCATCCACCCACCTCGAGTCTGCCCAGCCGCCCCCACAAGTGGCTGCTTCTAATCCCACCATGAATCAGACATCTCCCTACAATGCTGTGTTTAATTCTGCAGACACTCAGTTTTCTAGGTGTCTTAGTAATGACCCCGGTGAGCACTCATATTATCTTTGCCCTGGAACAAGGCAGAGAATTGGAGCTTTAGGACTCAGGAACCAGAGAGAGATGGGGTCATTTCCCAATGTTTATCACTGAATAGCCTGGAGCTCCCCGACTTCTTCAAACCTATGCTCTCTATGCAATCCAATCAATAGACAGCACCCAGATTCTGAAGCCAGACTTCCTGGGTCCAAATCTAATTCATCACTTACTAGCCAGTTACTTATTCACTCTCTGTCTCAGTATCCTTATTTGTAAAACAAAACAAAAACCAGGGCGGGGGGGTGGGGGGAGAATGGTCCCTGTATCAGAAGGCTGCTGTGAGAATCAAATGAGCTAATATATGTAACTCATAGCAGTATCTGGTATGTGGTAAGAGCCATACGTGATTTCAGCCGTAGTTGTTGTTGTTGTAGTGGTGATAAAATTAGTAGTAATAGAAATGTTATTTCACTGTCATCAAATAATTGTATGGGAACTGAAGGAGATCACAAAACGCCTCATAAAGGGGAAGTATTCGATCAGTTGTATTTACTGTCTCTCACTGCTTCAGAAATTACCAAGGCTGGGATGCTCATTCTCCTTCATGGGACAATAAATATTTCTAGCATGCAACTGTGAGCGGCTGGGGACTGGGCTGGGTGCGGACTACACGGAGAAGCAGAGGCCGGAGGCCACTTCCCAACGACGTACAGGGGAGCAGGGAAATGAATGTGCAGTGATTCGGTGCCTCAAGTGCTGTGATCCATGTTCCCTCCAGAGCAGGGAGATCAGGGAGGGCTCCCTGCAGGAGAGGACCCTGGAGCTGAATCCTTAAACAGGAGCAGTGCCAGCAGGATGGAGAAGTTCAGGTGCTTTCTAGGGGAGGAAGCAGCCACACCCACGGGGCCGCCAGGGGGTCTATCTGTCCCAACACACCTGACCCTGTCACTCCCTCCTTTGCATTCCATCTTGGCCCCTCACTGCCAAGGAAACAAAGGGTAAGCTCTCCAGTGGGCATTTGAACAAAGCCTTTTTTATCATCTGACCCTACCTGCTTTGTTAAAGCATCTGCAGCCCCTCCTTTTCATGAGCACTGTGTTCTGAGCACTCCACTCTGGCTTTCAGCAGCTGCCCCTATATGGCACTTCTTCCTCCCTCTCCTCTATCCCCTGTCTTTCACCTTCGCACCCCAACTTCAAGGCCCATCAAATGTCCCCTCCTTGGCAAATCTTCTCTCTTCCCAGGAAGAAATAATTCCTCCTGCCTCTGTACCTTAGCTGCACTCTTCAACACATTGTATCATTATGTCTTGTTTATTCCCCCTCCCCGCCATGCCCCCACTAAAATACAAATTTGGCAAGGTTAAGGTTTTATTTGGCTTTGCATTCCCAGGGCTTAGCCAAACACATAGTGAGCTCCTGATAAACTGGAGCTATTATTTCTCCGATGGACGCAGAGCAAATACTCACTGAGTCAGAGTTAGTTTAAGCAGTACTTGCTGAGGAAGGAATCAGTCTACCAGACCAGAGATTGTTCACAGCAGTTTTGTGTGGGGAAGATCAGGCACCATTTCTGACCTTCTTTCTCCTTAGTCTCCCAAGTGCTTGCTTTTGAAATGTACAGCCGATAGGAAAAAAGGAATTGGAAGAAATTACCCCTCGGGATTCTCGTGTCCCCATGAAATGTATAATCCTCGTATCTGAGCCTCTGTGGCCATCCAGTGAGCTCTCACCAGCTGTTAGAGATCATGGTCTAGATTTCCTGCACAATAAGTTGGAAGCGATTTCCATCTATTCTTACCCTCCACAGCTTGCCAGGAACATACATGAGATCAATTCAGACTCTACAATTAGAAGCAGGGACCTGGGGGCTCCTGGGTGGCTCAGTCAGTTAAGTGGCTGCCTTTGGCTCAGGTCATGATCCCAGGGTCCTGGAATCAAGCCCCACATTGGGCTCCCTGCTCAGGGGAAGCCTGCTTCTCCCCTACCTGCCACTTTCCCTGCTGGTGCTTGCTCTCTCCCTCTCTCTCTCTCTCTCTCTCTCTCTGTCAAATAAATAAAATCTTATTTAAAAAGAAGGGAGGGAGGAAGGGAGGGAAGAAGGGAGGAAGGGAAGGAAGAAGGAAAGGAGGAAAGAAGAAAGAACGTGAAAAAGAGGAAGGAAGGAAGGAAGGAAGCAGGCGGGGACCTGGCCCTCAGATCACACACTGCATGGTGCTGAGAGGTGGCCATGACCATGAAAAATTGAAATGGGCATTGTCAATCCCATCCCACCTTTTTTTTGCAAGTGGGTATCCCACTACCTGAATCTTAGACTCCACCCCATGGTACCAAAAAAAGACAATTCACTTTTATTCCTCTAATATCTCCCACAAGGAACATCAGTTTTCACCTCTTCTCTGGCTTTGAGAATGTAAAGATCTCTCCCAATTATAGAAATAAATTCTACTTTTTGATTCTCTCCCTGCTGCTCCTTCTAGTTGTTCTCACTTCCCCAGTGTATGGTCTGCTTCCTATCTTTCCACGATCTCCCTGTCTATCATGAGTATTTGTTGAGTATGTGTTGAGGATCTTCTGGGACCACCAACCTCTAGACTTCTTGGAAGGTGGTGAGACACCTTATACTTGTCTCATTCCTGGTCTCCCGATCACAATACTGTTAGGTTTTGCTACTTGCCACTGAACTCATCCTAATCAATACAGCAGATGACAGCGGTGAGCTGCTCTGGTTTTTGTTTGCTTAGCATTTCTTCTCTCTTCTTCTTGTCATAAGAATCTGACTTTCCTTTGATTACTCTCTATTTCCTATTTTATGTGGCCCTGATGGGACTGTGAGCCGTGAGAGTTCATCAAGCATAAGGATTGGTGGAGAAGTAGACTTCGGCCCAAGCTGGGCCAATCCAACCCTCTCTCAGAACTCTGACCCTTGAGCAGAGTGACACAATGTAAAAAGCAGTTGAATCTGTCACCCTAATGGCAATGTCCAAAAGAGCCTGTTCATGAAATCTCCAAAGCTCTTCTGGTTACTCTTTTCCTAAGACTTACTGCTAACTAAAATATTAACTGCTATTACAGCAATTCACAAAGACCCAAGTTCAAAATAAAGATTTTGAAAGAAGATAATATTTCTCACCTTTAAAAAAAGTTTAATTTTAATTATTTTGCCGTTATTTATCTATTCATATGACAAACTCCTCCTTTGATTTTGTAGAACTATACCATCTCCTCTCAATACCTCCCATTTTTCTTAGGTTAACCTGACTTGGTTTGTGTCTATAACCAAAGGAATGTAACTGATAGAGTGACGAAGAAAAATATTAATCGATGAATGCTCCTTTGGAAATCATCTTAAAAGTACAAGCTCAGGGACGCCTGGGTGGCTCAGTTGGTTAAGCAGCTGCCTTTGGCTCAGGTCATGATCCCAGCGTCCTGGGATCGAGTCCCACATCGGGCTCCTTGCTCATCAGGGAGCCTGCTTCTCCCTCTGCCTCTGCCTGCCATTCTGTCTGCCTGTGCTTGCTCTCTCTCCCTCTCTCTCTCTGACAAATAAATAAATAAAATCTTAAAAAAAAAAAAAAGTACAAGCTCAAAGGTATAATATGCATTCAAATGCAGTTTGATTTCTTAAGGTGATAATTTCCAAAAGGATAGTCCCATAGCTGATAAAATCCAAATTGGAATCTCTAACTTTGAAAGCATTTAGCTTTGGGGCACCTGGGTGACTCAGTTATTTGGGTGAGCACCTCACAGTCTCTTTCCACTCAGGTCATGATCTCATAGGCATAAGATCAAGCCCTGTGTCCCGCTCTGCATTCAACGTGAGCCTTCTTGAGATTCTCTCCTTCTCTATTTGCCCCTCCATACTCACACATGCTTTTTCTCTCTAAAATAAATAAATCTTTAAAAAAATCAACTTCTTTTCCAGTTGTTACTATATATGTGTGGCAAATTATGCCTAAAAGGTCTTATGAGTTTTATTTGATTCTGTTTTTCATTTGGGAAATAAAATGTGGTTAAAATAAAGTTGAATCTTCACAAGCTGGGGAGATGTTCAAGTTGGAGGGGCAGGTCCCTTCCTCTAAGCTAAGGAATTTAATAGACCCATTATGTCAAGTCCCCTCCCCCACACCATTTGTAATCTTTCCTAAGGGATAAAATAAACTCTAACTTGTATTACTTTAATTAGTGTTCTTGGCAAGTTTCATTTGACCAGCCAAGATTCATCCTACAGAAAAACACAGTTTACTGCTGGGGGATGACAAGCTGCTAATGCTGAGAGGCCCAGGAGAAGGTCCCTGGCAGGTTGATTGACTTGTCATTGTTTCCTAGAAGACTATTCAAAACCTCCCCCTCTCTCGCCCCATGGTTTTGGATAGCATTTTCCAAAAATGAAGTCTTTATCCCTTGATAGGGAAAAAAAAAAAATGGTTAAGATAATTCACCAGGACTCAAGTTCAAAGTAAAGTTGATTTTGACAGAAGATAAATACTTCTAGCTTGAAAGGAGAGGGAGGGGTATTTAATTTTAACAACTTTGCCATTTTTCATCTCTTTATCTATGAGCATCAGGTGTTTATTCTGGCTCTTCCTGCAGACCTGTAAGTACCATGTTTAGGTGACTTCTTTCCGACACTCTCCCAGTAG
Source organism: Enhydra lutris kenyoni (assembly GCF_002288905.1). Taxonomy (NCBI): domain Eukaryota; kingdom Metazoa; phylum Chordata; class Mammalia; order Carnivora; family Mustelidae; genus Enhydra; species Enhydra lutris. The sequence goes on from NW_019154139.1 coordinate 16,794,592, forward strand.
AAATGTTGCCTTATTCTTATGATAAGTTTCACACATTATCTTCCATACTTGCCACCAGTTACCAATGGGACTTTCCTGCCTTGTGCATAAAAGAGAATTTTATCATCTTTTAAAAAAAAATGTGTGGGCAATTGTTTATTTCTCATTCTTATCAGGCAGTGGGAAGGAAAACACAGTTTCTAATCCTAATGAAGAAAAGCTCCAGCCAAACATGGAAATAGTAATTCTTAAAACATATTTTGCCACATGAGCTAAGACAGTGGTTTCTAAATGCGAGTTCAGGGACTAACTTACATCAGAAATAATGGAGGAGCTTCCTTAAAAAAGCACAAATCCCTGGGCTTCACCTGATCCAATGAATTAGTCATTTTAACGGAAAACATGTCCATTTGAAATACTGAAGTGTAGTTGCACTTTTTACATATGAAGGTGTCCAAGAGACTGTAGCCAGGAAAAGTTAGCAATAGATCCGTAGATACAGAAATGATCACATCTGCGAAAAATAGATGTAAGCATCCATATGATTGTACTACGTATAAAAGGATTTGGAAGACAATACACAAAATATGTTGATGGTGGGATTATTCTAGGAAATACAAAGAGGAGGAGACGGGATTTACTTTCCACTTTTACCCTTCGGCACACTTCTTTGAATTATTATCACACTAACGAAGAGCACGAACAACTCTTAAATTCTGAAATTAATTAATCAACAGTGAAAATATATTAAAAGCTTTCCAGAGCATTCTGATCATCAACAGTTTCAGGGACCACTGCACCAGGCAAATGAGATAAAAGTCCATTAGTTTAATTTCTCATTAAAGAAATTCCGCATTCCCTCAAGATGCAAATTCTTCCAATTATCCCGTAAATACCAGGCCTCCAAGCAATGTTGACACCTGCTAGCATTTTAGCTGCTCAGAAAGTAATAATGGAGAATAAATGATGAGGAAATAAACAACTCACATTGAAATGGGAGCGGAAACATTATAGCTCTGGGAGAAAAAAAGTCTTATGACTGCTTTTACTGGGAAGACAGACGGAGAAACTAAGCTCCTACTCATCATCGTGTATGTCCCATACATAGAGTACTTCATCTCACTGCTTTCAGGGAAAAGATCCATAAGTCAAGCTAAAATTTTTACTGCTTTGTTTCCCTCCTGAAAACGTTTGATTGTCAGTGGCCAACATATTGAGTGTTATGGTTAAGAATTGTAATCATTTCAGGGGCGCCTGGGTGGCTCAGTGGGTTAAGCCTCTGCCTTCGGCTCAGATCATGATCTCAGGGTCCTGGGACCAAGCCCCGCATTGGGCTCTGCTCAGCAGGGACCCTGCTTCCTCCTCTCTCTCTCTCTCTCTCTCTCTCTCTCTCTGCCTGCCTCTCTGCCTACTTGTGATCTCTGTCAAATAAATAAATAAAATCTTAAAAAAAAAAGAATTGTAATCATTTCAACACAGGTCTTTTTTTTTTTCTAGTTAGACAATGACTTTATTGCTTAAGGATATAGACAAATTTATGCAACCAGGACAGAGACTGTTGATGACTCATATTTCCAGCTGAAGGAGAAGACTCTTTGGTCTTATAATATCAAGCCAATGGCTAATACAGTTCTCGGCCAGCATCAGTCAGATTTAGCATCCTTTCTGTTCTTCTTAGGATGCATTTCAACAGCAGCAGCTTTCTTCATCCGATGGTAGAGATCCTCGGGAAGAGAAAAGTAAGGCCTTTGGTCTTATGAATCCTCAAGATTAGATTGCCTGTCACAAAACAGTTTTGAACAACACCATATGAGTCTCTCAGAATCACACCAGTTTTTGAGGGAGTCAGGCCCTTCCTGGCCCGTTTGTAGATCTGCTCCTTATGTCATCAGACGTCAGCTTCAGCCAGGTGGGGCAGCTGCAGTGGTAAGGTAGAGCCCACAGGGACAGGCCTTTCCCAGCAGTGTGCATGCGACCCATGATGTTACAGGTCAGGAAGCAGAAAACCATTCTGATATAGGTCTTAATGAAATAGGTTGGGTCAGCCCCAAATGGAACATTCCTTAACATTCCTCGCTAGTAATATTCCACTGCCACCAGCTGAAAGAGCAAGAATCTTCTACTGTTCAGATTATCACCTTGGGATACTAGCTCTGATACATTTTACTCTTTCTCATCCTCCTCCATGCCATTGTCTTGGCCCAACACCTTGCCATCAGCCATTTGGAGATGAAAGCAATTCAGCGGACGTGTAGATCAAATCTCAGGACAGAAAGTCCTGCAAGTTGGAATTGAGGAAGGCATACATGATTCTCAGCTCGGGTCCTCCATCAGAGCATTACTCCAAGCCAGGTCAGCCTTCAGATTCCCAGCAGCCACACCTGGAAATAAGGATTCAATAAGTTGGATACTGGACGCAGGAATCTGAATTTTAGCCAGTGGCCCAAGTGATTTTGCTGCTCCCCGTAGGAGACCCAGTATAGAGAAGATAGTTTTGAACAAGGAGTTCAAAGTACTTAGACTCTATAGGCTGAGGTCTGGTGCTGTCTGGGTTATTTTGAGGAAGTCATATCACCTTAATCTGCCTTCGTTTTCTCCCTGTTGAACGAAGGATTACATTACAATGACCTCTGAGGTCTCTTCTACCTCTGAATTTCTGTGATACTATGAATTAACACAGCGATCAGGGCTTTATGGAAATTCTCCATGTTACTTCCTAGCTATCCAGTTGCTTCTGTCATCATTTAACGCAAGACCATTCTTTATGGGCTTTCCTGGGAAGCAAAGAGCAGGTTCCTTTGCCTTGGGTATCTCCAAGTGTTATTTTCAGGGCCAGACCAGGCTAGACCACAGCCTCGCTCCAGAGGGCAGGTCAGTAATTCTCAGTGGGCCTCCCAGCTGTGGATGTCTCCCTGAACTAATTCTCTCCTCTGGCCTCGGTTGGTCACTCGGGTACATTCCAGTTATCAGCTTCTCCAACCAGGTTGCTCAAACCATCTAATCACGCTTTGACAGATGAAAGCTGTTTCACAGACATTGATCTCCACCCTTGTCCTTACCAGAGGAAACTCAGTTTTATTCAGGGCAGCTGAAAATATTTGAGTTCCCAATTTACTTTGCAGCTGGGATGGTCATATGATATGGTTCTGTCCAATGAGATACAGGCAGAAGTTCCCAGGGACACCGCCCCTTCCTCAATAAAAAGGCAAATGTCTTTGTCCCTTCAATCTTCACTGCCCACACCCTACTCCTCCCTTTTTTGGCTTAGAATTTGGATGTGAGGACTGGAGATGCAGCAAACATATTGCAACCCCAAGATGAGAGGTATGAGGATGAAGGGTTATGTGGAAGGAAAATGGAATGTTGAGAAATGCTGGGCCCCTGATGGTGCTCCTGAGCCACCATCCCAGTCCTGCCCTTGCTCCCCCAGCACATGAGACAAATCAGCTTCTGGGCTTAAGTGACCCAGTGGAATTTCCTGTTATTTGTAGAGTCCACTAAAATGCACATGGTAGCAGGTCAATGCAGTCCCTCCCCATCATTGAAGTGCCATGCCTGCTGGTCACCCACAAAAGCTTTTTGGGCACCTGGGTGGCACAGTTGGTTAAACACCTGCCTTTGGCTCAGATCATGATCCTGGGGTCCTGGGATCGAACCCCACATTGGGCTCCCTGCTCAGTGGAGATCCTGCTTCTTCCTCTCTCTCTGCTGCTCCCCCTGCTTGTGCATAGTCTCCTTCTGTCAAATAAACAAAATCTTTAAATAAAATAAAATAAAATAAATGAATAAATGAAAAGCTTCTTTTTCTTTTTTTCCACCCTTGTTCCCAAAGACTCTTCACATTTTTTACTTGGGATACCCAGCCTCTCCTAGTCCAAGAAGTTTGTCCTGCCTCTTTCCTGTCATGAATAGTTGCAAGATGTAAAGATGCCTAAACATGAGACGCCTACGTAAAGACTACTTTATTGTAAAACAAATTATAAGTTAATTCATAGTAAATCGAAACAGTTGACAGATAAACTCAAGACAGTCACTCTCATAGCAGTCATTAATTCATCCATTTATTCAATCACTTGGCAAACGCTCATTGCATATATGTTATCTGTGAGCTAATGTACTAAGCACTGAAGGATATTCAAAGAGAATAAAATCCACCTTCTCCCCTGGAACTAGGGAGCAAAACATACACAAGCCTGACACAGCTCTGTAATAATGCAAAGACAGCAAGTGACCAAGTGGTAAAACAGAGGTTTTGCCAAAAATTTACTATCATTTTAGAGAGGATGGAAATTGGCTGAAACCATTTTCTAGACAACCTTTTTTTTCTAAATAACTTTTTTGATTCAGTGAATCAAACTTTTCTGACAATTTTTCCCCAAGGGCAAATAGTCTATTTTGGAACCAGGGGGGTTATTTATAAAAAAAAAGAGAAAGAGTCAGAAAGTATTTGTAGAAGAAAGCAAATGTTTCCAAGTCCAGCCCTTAGTTCTAAATATCTCCTCTTAATTTTTCCCAAGGGATCCATTAAACCCTCAAGGAAATATGAAATATAAAAATGATTCCAGATGATTCCTGTGAACTAGAATTCCGCAAGGGTGATGCAGAGGATTTCCTTGAGTACCCTGTTAGTGCACGGATGATGGAGCCCCACCTCAGAGTCTACAATCAGACCCGCGCTTCCTCTACCAGATCCCCCTGGTGTGAGCCTGGTGCCTTCTCAAACATGGGGTGGCAGAAAACCTTTTGAATTAAATTATGAAGGGATCATGTATGATGTATGAAGCCATGTTAAAGGCAGAGAAATTAATGTAGAGACAAATTTGTGTAAGAGGGTAATCAAGCAGGTGCAACCACTCTGGAAAACAGCATGGAGTTTCCTCAAGAAGCTAAAAATAGAGTTACTCCATGACCCAGTGGGTATTTACCACAAAGATACAGATGTAGTGATCCGAAGGGGCACCTGTGACTCAATGTTCGTAACAGCAAAGTTCACAATAGCCACACTGTGGAAGGAGCCAAGATGTCCTTCAAAAGACAAATGGATAAAAAAGATATGGTTCATTTATACAATGGAACATTACTCGGCCATCAGAAAGGATGAATACTTACCATTTAAATCAACATGGATGGAAATGAAGGGTATTATACTAGGTGAAATAAGTCAGTCAGAGAAAGACAATTATCATATGGTTTCACTCATATGTGGAATTTAAGAAACAGTGCAGAGGATCATAAGAGAAGGGAGGGAAAACTGAATGGGAAGAAATCAGAGAGGGAGAGAAACCATGAGGGACTCTTAACCATGGGAAACAAACTGATGGTTGCTGAAGGGGAGGTGGGTGTAGGGATGGGGTAATTTGGTGATGGGCATTAAGGAGGACATGTGATGTGATGAGCAGTTAGTGTTATAGGGAACTGACAAATTGTTGAATACTACATCTGAAACTAATGATGTGCTGTGTGTCAGCTAACTGAATTTTAATTTTAAAAAAAGGGAGACAAATTTGTGCATTCGTTGTCAGACAAATGCAGAAATAGAACCTAATGACATTTTTTGCCCTCTTTGTTTCACTACATGCTCTTGTATTCCCTTCAGTGTGCTGTGCAAACCAAACCTAGAAGCTGAAGGTTTAGAGTAATGGAAATGGGAAGTAATCAAGTATCAAAAAGCTATACTTTGCAAAAGGTCACTTCCCTTGAGTAGTAGAAAATATGTTGTCTATTGTTAAGTAAATGCATAAACGTATATTTTTAAAAACGTATTAGCTTTACCAGATGCACTATATCATTTATCAGCCATATTTCTATCATAAAAGGATTTGGCTTGTCCCTGAAAATTTAAATCAATAAAAATGTCTATGTTGTAGGTATAATTGACAGCTTCTAGTCTTGTGCAAATGCCAATAATAAATATCCTTGAGAGCAGAAAGGCAAGGATGTTGTACCGATTTGTTTAAGGCATCCTCTGGACTTTCCAGAGCATTCCAATGTCAAATATTTTACACCATGTCTCTGTATATATTCTTGGATGCAAACCAAGTGTCTTTGTAATGGGGATCTACTGTGTTTTCTACTGACCTCTCCAGTCTCGCAAGAACTGCCCCTACCTTCACCACTTGCTGGTGGCTCCCTCCCAATTAGAATATCAGGGATAGACACATGACCCTTAAAAATATCTAAGATTATTATATCCTCTTGAGTCGTTGACCTCTTTATCATTATGAATGACCTTTAGCCTTCTTTATATCTGGTAATATAATCTATGCTCAGAAATCTACTTAGTAGGTTAATCATAATAATAATCTTATAGGAAGTTTTGCACATCAGAGTTTTTCTCATTTAATGATTTCAGCATTTTGATGGAGAGTCATGTTAAGGAACAAATGCTAGATCTTTTTTTGCCTTCTATATCCTAAAACTGTGATCAATATCAAACAGCATTTTCATGAACAATGACCAGGAATATTTTCACTGGCTCTTTTCCCCTCATTGAGAAATATAAAGGTCCCAATTTTCAGATGATCATGATATTTCAGAGCCAGACCACATATACTTACTAAACATTTGCAAGGGTTTTTATCTGGATCTTGGCTACATTCCATCAGTGAATTAAATTCTGCCTCTCAGGGGTGCCTGGGTGGCTCAGTCGGTTAAGCATCTGCCTTCAGCTTGGATCATGATCTCAGGGTTCTGGGATTGAGCCCCATGTCTCTCTGGCTCCCTGTTCAGTGGGGAGTGTGCTTCTCCCTTATCCCCTCCCTGCCCCGCACTTGTGCTCTCTCTCTCTCTCTCTCTCTCTGTGTCAAATAAATAAAAGCTTTTAAAAGAAATAAATAAATTTGCATCTTGAATTGTTAAAAAAAATCCCTTTACCTTTTTTTAACTGTGATAAAATACACATAACATATAATTTACCATCTTAACCATTACTAAGTGTACAGTTCAGTAGTGTTAAATATCTTCACACGTCTGTCCAACCAATATTCAAAACTTTTTTATCTTGAAAACTCTATACCCATTAAACAGTCTCCCACTTCCCCCTCCTAACCCCTAGATTTCATTCTACTTTCTGTCTCTATGAATTTATCTTCCCTTTGCTTTTTTAAGCACACTTTACCTCATCAGGATCAAAGTACTAATTTTTTTTTTGCAAAAAAAAATAGACAATCTGGAAATGTACACAAGTAGAAATTGAATTTGAAATTGAGTTCTTCCCATTTCCAATCCCATAGGCCAGAGGTAACAACTATTAATAGTTCTGTACAGACAAAGCTGCGTTTTTCTTCTGTGTATCTGTTGAGGAAGGGGGGGTGTGGAGGGTGGAATCACATCCCCTCTTCAGCGATCTGCCGAGCACTGCACCTGTGCATTTCACGGTCCTCCAGCTGATCATCACGCACTGTGGCTCCATGCTCATTTTGTGCTTTTCACAGATCCTAATTCATGGACTACAACCCCTGCCTCTCCCAATCATCGGCGACTGCCATGTCCACAATCCACTCCCCTTGCAGAGACCATCAAATGCATATGAACATGGAGTTTCCCACTGGGACCTTACCATTTACTTCCCTTCTCGGTACTAACTCAGAGAAAGTAGCAGGCTTTACTAAAGGGAAGCATGAAACATTGAAAATAGCTAATAATGAATTCTGAAGACTAATCTGGCAATATCAAAGTTACAAATCCCCCTAGCCTTTGATCTAGTCGTCTTCTAAAGATTCTACAGATGTACTCATATATGTGCAAAATAACTAATGCAGAGAAGTATTCATTACAAAATTGTTGGTCACTGCAAAAGACTGAGAACAGCCTGAAAGCCTATTAATAGGAATCTGGCTAAACTGATTCTCCATGCAGTAGTATCCTACAGTTTGTTTGTTTGTTTGTTTGTTTAAGATTTTTATTTATTTATTTGACAAAGAGAGACACAGCGAGAGAGAGAGAGAGAGAGAGAGAGAGAGCGCACAAGCAGGGGAAGTGGGAGAGAGAGAAGCAGGCTTCCCACTGAGCAGGGAGCCTGACGTGGGGCTCTATCCCAGGACCCTGGGATCATGACCTGAGCCGAAGGCAGACACCTAACGACTGAGCCACCCAGGCACCTCTACAGTTTGTTTTTTTTTAAAGAATGAAGAAGAGTTTTACATATTGACCTGAAATGATTTTCAAGTTATACTCCTAAATGTAGAAAAACAAGATGCTGAATAGAATGAATAATATACTATAATAGTAATATAATATGATGTGTTATCATAACATGATATAATAACATATATAATATTCTATATGTAATATAGAATAATATAACATAATATGCTATTACATGAAAACAGAAAGTGTCAAAACAAATGGATAGAATAAGGTTGCATCAGGGTTGGTTGGCAGCATTATACCAACGATCTTAATGTCACATTCCTTGGTGTGGAGTGTGCATTACACTGAAGCCTTATCATTGCGGGAGCTGAGTGAAGTATACACAGGAGCTCTCTGTACTATTTTTGCAGCTTCTTGTGATTCATAAACTAGTTAAAAATATAAAGTTTTTCAAAGCCACTGATGTACACACCCATGTGTATACACCTTTGCGTGAGAACGCATAAAGTATCCAGAGGGAAGGATACGTGACCAACTAAACACATCGGTTGACACCAGGAAAGGTAATTAAGTGGCTGAGAAGCTAAAGAAGGGTATTTGTTTACCCTTTTGTTCTTTATGAATTAAAAATCTTATTTAAAAAATTACAACTTTTCAAATAAGATTTTGAGCTGTGAAGGTACAGGATGAAAATGAAGGAAGAGAAGGAGAATTCACAAGTTGAATGTTAGGTTTCAACTGGCTTCTCAGAAAGTGATCCCCAGCACTGAGAATAACGTTCTGCTCCCTGTTAGATGTCGGAAAAGAAACGCGCACTTTCTCTAGTGTTTGCTTTGCTCTTTCATTAAAATTGATTTCCTGAAATGAGCATTTTTACCACAATTTAGTATAAGGAAGGAGTCCGCAGAAGCAGAATAAACGTTAGAGAAATCTGCAGTCGATCGTCAGGAAAATCTAAAAATAAATTTTCTTCCTTTCCAGGACCAGGAACATTGATTTTTAAAAATTTTTCTTTTGATTTTGTCACATTATTGCAGTGAAAGCACTGATGATTATTTTAAAACTCTTTTCTAGTTTTTAAACAGAGTAAATTTCTATTCATTTCCTTTATTATATAGACTAACACATTTCAAAAGCAAAGCCTCTGTAAGTAGTTAGCAACAGGAGACACTCTTGAAATGGGCAACTTAATCTCAAGAATTTAGCGGAGGAGACCTTCTTCATATGGAAATATTTTTCAAATCAAAAATTATCATAGAGGCTAATTTTTCCTGTTTCCAGCTGAACCTTAAAAAAACCAACTTTCATTTCATGCCTCGACTATCTTTAATAACTTAGAGAAAGTAGGTATTCCCAGGATAATTCCCACAACTGAGTCTATACATTGAAGCTAATTCATTCAAACGACTGAAAGCAGCGTACGCTGATTGTTATTCTCTAAAGCAAATTAAAAGAAAGCCACTGGTAGTAGAGAGCATTTCTTAAGAAAAACAAAACTGCTGCTCAAGAAGCCAGAAGTGGTACAGGACAGCCAACTTGAAAGCTAACGTTTGCTTTTCCAGATTTTAAAGACACCCCCAACTAAAACCCTGTATGGAAATTATTGGGCACTTGCATGAATTTCTTGCGAAATTCATTCATTCATTCATTCATTCATTCATTCATGACCAAGTACATTAGCCCAAGGAAGGGTTTCTTCCGTTCACACAAACTCCAAACGGTACCGTTAAGGACAAAGTGACAACACAGATGGAATTTGACCTGCGGGTTAAGCACTCTGCCTCATGCTTCATAGAAGGTTACCGCAAATTAATGCTCACAACTTCCCTGAGGGGTTGGTACCATTTTTTTAAATTGTGATGGAATATGTATAACATTGACTCTATCACTTTTAACATTTTTAACTGTACAGGTCAGTGGCATGGTGTATGTTTACTCTGTTGTACAACCATCACCACGGTCCATCTCCAGAATTTCAACTTCCCAGACTGAAACTCCATACCCATTAAACATTAACTGTCTGTGTCTCTATAAATTTCACTCTTCTGGGTACCTCACATAAGTGAAATCATAAAATATTTGTCCTTTTCTGTCTGGCGCGTTTCACTTATCATATTTTCAAGGTTTCCCCATGTCGTAGCCTATATTAGAATTTCCTTTTCGACAATGAGTAACATTCCATTGTATGGATAGAGCCCATTCTGTTGATCCATTCATCTGTCGATAGACGCTTGGGTTTTTCCTTCCTTTTGGCGATTGTGACTAATACTGCTATAAACATGGGTGTACAAACATCTTTTCGCCTCCTTTTTATCCTTTCAGTTCTTTTGGGTATATACCAGCTGTCAAAAATCATTTGCGTATATGAGAGTTTATTTCTGGGCTCTCTATTCTATTCCTTTGGGCTGTATGTCTGTCTTTATGCCAACACCACACTGTTTTGATAGCTGTGTCTTTGTAGTAAGTTTTGGAATGAGGAAGTGTGAGAACTCCAACTTCATTCTTCTTTTAACAATTGTTTTGGCTATTTGGGATCCCCTGAGATTGATATGAATTTTGGGATGAGTTTTCCTCCTTCTGAAAAAAAAAAAAAAAATGGCATCGGTCAGGATTGCATTGAATCAGTAGAGTACTTTGGGTAATATTGACATCTTTGCAATATTAAGTCTTTTGATCCACAAATGCAGGATTTCTTTCCATTTATTTAGGTTTTCTTTAATTTCTCTCAGGAATGTCAATGTACAAGTCTTTCACCTCCTTGGTTAAGTTTATTTTTAAGTATTTTATTCCTTTTGGTGCAATCGTAAATGAAATCATTTTCTTAAGTTCTTTTTCAGGGTGTTCATTGTTAGTGCAAAGAAGCACAACTAATTTTTGTGTGTTGACTCTGGGTCCTGCAACTTTGCTGAATTTGTCTATTAATTCTAACAAGGCTATTTTTGTGGACTCTCTAGAGTTTTCTACACACAAGACCATGTTATATGAAAACAGATCATTTACTTCTTTCTTTTCTGTTGGTACTATTTTTATTCTCACTTTATAAATTAGAAACACTGAGTACATCAGATAAGAATAGATTCCACCAGGAGTAACAATATTTACTGGGGCTTGACAAATGAATTGTTTATTTTTCTCACTGAATGAAAAGTCCAAAGTTCAGAACTGAGGCAGAGTCTCCTCAAAACAGTTAAATGACTGAGCTTTTTCTCTTTCCTTCCTAAGATAGCGTGCTGACTTTCCTTTTCAAGCCCGTAAGATAGACACTACACCTTTGGGATTATGTCAGCCATCCAGGCAGGAAGAATGAGGAAGTTTCTCCTTTCAAGGATTCATCTCATATTTGGGATGGATTCTCCCCTCGACCTCACCCATCAGCCAATTTGCCCTGACATCTCTCTAGCCATAACAAGCCTACCTTTAGACCACTTCCTGGCCAAAGGGGCAGAGATTTCTATGACTATTTTGACCAACCATTATTTACATCCTGTGACTGGAATAAGATGTAGGGCCACCTGAGGTCAGGAGAGATATTGACAATATCTAAACAGATCCATGTTCCATTAGCAGGGAGCAAGGAAAAGATGGCTGTTGACAGCCAGTGGAGTTAGTGGAACGGTAACACAGAGGTTACGTGACGAGCCAAGACTCCAATCCAGGCAACCCTGCCTGGAAGCCTGTTTGCTCCTAACCAGATCAACAGGGGAACAGAAGGCCCAGTGGCCAACAAGCCAAATTGAGTCAATGATTGAGTAGGCCTTATAATTTTAGGACACTGAAAGAAATGAGAACATAAAGAGTTAGATATCAGAATGTCCTGAAGGACTTTCTCTAAACAATAGCTCTCCCCATTCATCCTGCTGTGACCTTCTAGGACATGTGGTCAAGGCCAATCCCTATTGGACTCTGTGTGTTTATGAGCCTCTGTTCCCAATGGTTTTGTTGAATTAGGGGGAAAGGTTGAGAACCACTGTGATAAGGAATATCCAAATCGTACGTATGTTCACTTTTATGCCTTTTAATTGATTTTGAGGGAACTGCTTTTGTTTTTTTTTACTTCGTGTTCCAATGACATCTTTTTTTTTAAGATTTTATTTATTTATTTGACAGAGAGAGAGACACGGCAAGAGAGGGAACACAAGCAGGGGGAGTGGGAAAGGGAGAAGCAGGCTGCCCACTGAGCAGGGAGCCCAATAGTAGGGCTCCATCCCAGGACCCTGGGACCATGACCTGAGCCGAAGGCAGATGCTTAACGACTGAGCCACCCAGGTGCCCCTCCCATGATATTTCTTTTACAAAATTCTGAATCCTTGTTGAGTTAAGTGAGAAGGGGATTTGCTCCTACTGAGGCCAAGGTCCTGAGAAAGATACTTTAAAGATGCAAGTTCTGAATATTAACCACTTGAAGCTATTTTTTTGGAAAAAAGATAAAGGAAAAAAATCCATTTCTACACTGAAGATGAAGTCGTGGCTTGGTCTGTGTAATTCAATTCCACAAATATTTACTGTGTGCCCCATCTGAGATACAGTACTATGTACAAAATGAGTAATTCTGCAAAAAAAAAAACTTCAAGGAAGTCTGAAAACCCCTAAAACTTATTGCAAAACTTCAAGATGCTTATTTGAATGATATGTACATTTATAAACAGATCTTTTAAACTTTCAGTGGATTCTCAAGTGTATCAGCACGTGTTCACAACACAAAATGTTGACTCGCTGATCAGAGTGGCCCATACCCATAGGCTGGAGGAGGGATGGCCACAGTGGTTTTTAGGCGGCAAAGAGATGCATCTCAAGGTGGTGGCATTATTTTGTTTCCAGGAGGAACTTCACCAGGGATAAAGGGAAATTCCAGCCAGCGGACAAAAAAGAGAGGATGGTTCAGCAGCATCCCCCCAACCCCAGGAAAAGCATGGCAGGAGTTCTAGTCACAGGAGTCATGAGTTAGCTCGGCCTATCAGACCAGACACACAGTGTTAGTGAAAAAGGAAGTCTCGAGTCGGTGACTGCTGTGGTACCAGGTTCAATAAATACCCATCCAGGAGAACAACAGAAAATTCCAATTCCTACTCACCATGCAAATGACATAACCATCAGAAGAGGGCAGTAGCTAAGGCATTGGAAGTATGATAACCACCAGCAGGTACTCAAGCAAGACTGCCCAGGTTCGAATCGTGACTCTGCCACCTACTGGCAGTTTGACCTTAGGCAAGTTATTTAACTACTCCGAACCTCAGCTCTTCACTTGTAAAATGAGGGCATAACAGTCCTTAGCTCATAGAACTGTTGTGATGGTTAACTGGGCTAATCATTGGAAAGAGCTGAGCACCATGTCTGACAAAACAGAGTAAAAGTAAAAGACCATCCACTGAGTCAGGGCTGAGAGCCGCCAGAAGGTCAAGGAGGGGAGTGGATTTAGGGATCTGGTGAATTAATAGATTAATAGATTAATAGAATTAATAGATTAATAGAATTAATATGGCCCAAGGTAGAAAGGGAAGAAGATAAAACGAGCCTTGAGGAAGGAGACGGATTTGAAGGATAAGGAAAAGGGAAAGAGGGAAAGATAGGAGGAGCATAAGAAAGAGGTAGACCAACACGATGCTTTGGTAAGAGGGAAATTTCAGAATTTTAATCTCTAGAGATGGTACATTGGGAGAAATGGCAGGTCCCAAGGTGTGATAGGGACAAGTAGAGGTGGCCAAATGGACTGGAGAGAAATACTACTGGAGCAAAATTGCTGGGGGTCCAGATGTGCGTGGATGGGGATGGTAGGTGACTGATCTAAGGCATGTTGAAGGTCCCAGAGACTGTAAAGGCAGGGAAACCAAAAGTCAGATGCCAAGGTTCCATGGTCCAGTTGCTTCCCCCCCACACACATGCCCTCTGTGCTTCCCCCATTTCTCAGACACCCAAGCTTCACACATAAGATATGCTCATAGTGTGTGGGCTTTGGAGTCAGTCTCCATCCATCCCGACTCTGCCCGCCACTTACTTGCTGTTAACATTAATTTCTTCACAGCTCTCTTTTCTCACTTGTGAAATGGGACTCAGAATATCTCCCTCATAGAACTAAAGGAACTAAATGAAATAATTTGTGGGAAGCACTTAGCACATGGTTAGGGCTGAGAAAGCAGCCTTTAGTGTCTGGGCGCTGGTCTGATGCCTTCAGCCAGGCCACGTGGCTCTCCTATTGAACACTCATAATCTCACAGCACAGGCAGAGAGACAAGGTGACCCTGAGACCATGATAAAGTGAGACAAAACAAGGTTTCTGTGCAGCCCACAAAATACCAGACATGCCTCTCTCTCTGTGAAAGTGAATGACCACTACTTTACCATTAACAGCCTTTCCCTGACTTAGTCTGCACTCCCTGGAGGTAAGATTTACTGAGATGCCCAATCTTGGGGTTGTCCTTGCTTTCTGACGATGCCCAGTGTCGATGGGCCCTTGCTTCATTAGACCCTTCCCCAAATTACCCAACCAATGCCCAAATCCTGTAAGTTTTTTCCAACACCCTCTGACTGAGATGCCATATGGTTCCCCACGGTGTGTCTTCTTCATGGCTGCAGTGAGAAATAAAGGCAGCCTGGTCAACCACAGGTGTGTTCCTAGGGTTTGAACAAGTTTCTCTGGATGAAGCACATGGATGGTGTTCAAGCAATGATGGTTTTACTTTTTACTTTAAATTCTTCTCCTCTGGAGAGAATGGAACATGCTCACAAAATATAAACATTGTATTTTTTCCTTGGTGTGAAGCTGGAAAATCTGAGATAATCCTAGCTCTGTGGTTCTAAAAGTCTGTGATTTTAAATTTGACCCCCCCCCCCCATGAATGGGACTGATTCACTTACTCTGTATTATTTCATTTACAATTATATTTTAAAAATATATCATTCCTATGCCAGTTTCAGCACAGTTTTTAGATTTTTTTGTAATAAAAATAAGCTTGAGAAAAATGGCCAAAGTCATGTGTTCTCCATTAAACTGATGATGTGGCAGGTTAGTTTCATGAAAAGAAGTTTTGGTGGTATTTTTAATCTCTTCTAGGATTGCTGAGTGCTAGCTAAAAAGGAATCTTGAGGTATTACAGAATACTTTTCTCTTTATCATGCTCACTCGGCTTTTGTTAGTTCAGTATGTCCCAGATTTGAAATGATACAAAGTTTTAGCCTTGTTTGTG
This sequence comes from Enhydra lutris kenyoni, assembly GCF_002288905.1. Lineage (NCBI taxonomy): Eukaryota > Metazoa > Chordata > Mammalia > Carnivora > Mustelidae > Enhydra > Enhydra lutris. The sequence goes on from NW_019154139.1 coordinate 16,809,843, forward strand.
TAAAGAACCATTCTTGATCCAAGTACAGTGAGGCCCTGCAGGAGTATGGGGACATGTTGGTCCCTTGGAGGAGCGAGGGAGCCAGTGACCTTGGCTTTATGAAGGGACATCAGAAATGACTGTTGGTCACTGCTACCACTCCCACCTTATTTCTCCTCTCATCATAGCCCCTAGAAGATGGTTATGGTTCCTTGTAATTATGAAGTTCCAGCAGACTAATACTATATTTTAAGACCCTTGTTCTCTAACTGGCTGCCATTTTATTTTTCTTCACCCTACAATATGAAGTAAAGTCCAAAAACATTTTCTGAGCCCCCACTATATGCAAGGCACAATTTTAGGCACTGTGGAGACTAGAAAGATGAAAAAGACATATCTCTGTCTAAGAGAGCCAGAGAGTGGGCGATGGGGTGGGGTGATACAAGGATACAACCAAACAGGTTCATGCAGAATGTGAAAAATGAGTCTGTGAACTTCTTCTACATGGAGGTGCCTGGTTAGAAGGAACTCAAGGGAGAGAAGCTGCCCTTTAAGAGTTGCCAGATCCTTTTAAAAATGGAAATAGCAACTCATCTTGGTGCAGAGTTTCTCTGTTCTGGGAAGAATTATGTAGGTGGTTTCCCTTGATGCTGTAAATGGGACAAAGGTTGGTACCCATTGTCCTGGGGGAGGTCATAACAGGACTGTGATCAGACTATTTGTTGGAGGATCAAAAATATTAAATCTCTTAAAGAATACTTTTTTAAAGAAGGTATAATCATGACTCTCATTTACATGTAAAACAAACATTTGTCAAAAAATTTATTTAACTCATTAATTAATGAGGGACCCAGAAGAGGCTGCAATCTGTTCAAAAGAACAGTCAAAGTACCACATTTGTGGGGTGCCTGGGTGACTCAGCCAGTTAAGCATCTGCCTTAGGCTCAGGTCATGATCCCAGGGTCCTGGGATAGAGCCCCATGTTGGGCTCCCTGCTCAGCGGCAAGCTTGCTACTCCCTTTCCCTCTATACTCCCCCTGCTTGTGTTCTCTCTCTCTCTCTCTGTCTCAATCTCTCTCTCCCTCTCTTTAAATAAATAGAATCTTAAATTTAAAAAAAATAAAATACCACACTTGCATAGATCAGTCATGAGTGCTAAAGTGAATTTACCAATAAATGCAGCCCTAGAAGTGGGAAGGGAAGACACAGGCTCAACACCAGGGTCTGGGGGCTCATCCCAGCATGTGGCCGAGGCCATCCCTTTGCTCCTGACCCCCATACACAGCCCATATGCTGCAGGAGCTATGACAGACTACATGAGTACAAGCCCAGGACCAGGAATATTGGAGGCCACAAAAGAGGCATGCAGGGTTACGTAGGCAACAAGGGCGTCTTACAGAAGAGGACAAGAATTCAGTTACTGTACCAAGTGGATCATCAGTGGATGCACTAGTAGTACTGAAAAGTGGACCCCCAGACTTCCAGTCCTTTCAGCTCTGTGAGGCATTTGGAAATAGACCCCCATAGTCTGAACATTTCAGAGGAAGCAGAACTCTGAAAAACCTTAATGTTTAAAGAGCAAATAGAGAATTGAGGTTGGCAATTTCTTAGTTACAAGTTTCAGGGGACCAACAGGTACAGAAGCCGGATTGTAAATGGCTGGGAGGTAAATAGGATATTAAAAATAGTAATGGTAATGAGTAGAGATAATGTAAGTATAGGAAGCATAGGAAGGTTATAGTAATCAGTAGATGCCATTTTCTATTAAAGCAATTGAGACTAGTTATTGTGTAGTTAATTTAAAAAAAACCAGCTAGAGCATGGATTCATAAAAAAAAATCCAAAATACCTTAGGCATTATTTGAATTTAAAATTTAAAACATATAATTATATATACAGTCACCAATCAATTGATGCACTATAGTCAGACTTTTACTTGGATATGGGTCTGTGATTAGAGTCCTGTATCATGTTTCCTGAATAAACCACACTCATAAAAAGCATTTGCAGGCAGAATCCTTCTAGAGCTTTACTATTTTCCCCCAATCTTTTACATTAGCTGTGCTCATATTGTATTTTGTAATAATCCTTTTTAGCAATTCCCTTTTAACCAAGTCTTCCAAAATAGCCACAGAGCACCCAAAAGAGGTCTCCACAGAAAAAACTTTCTTTTCACATTTCTATGACCTTGGCTTAGTACTAATGAATATGTGTTTCTAGAGAGCACAACTGGAATAAACAGGTCTTGGACCACTTGCAAATCAGAAGGTGAGAACAAAAGTGTCCAGATAGTCAGCATACCATAGACATGCTGTGGGTGTCTATCTGTATGTTCCAAGAGAGCATGAAGAATGATGTTTAATCAGATGGATGGTTTAAATAAACGGTAGTTAAAAGAGCTTCTATGAAATATAATGCTCATTATACTCTTACTAGGCCCAAGCATCCAAATGTTGCTTTGGCTTATCTCACTTAATCTTCTCAGCAACAAATGAAATAAATGCTGTTATTATCTTTATTTTAGCAAAGAAAACACTGAAGCACAAAGAGTTTCAGTCATTGGTCCAAGGACTCACTAAGTTAGTAAGTGGCAGTAACAGAATTTCAACACAGAATGTCTTATTCCAAAGCTGGTGCCTCTGTCAGCTTCTTTACAATATTCTCTTTTGAGAATTTTCAGAGTGAACGAGAGGAGAAAGGAGAGGGTAGCCTCAAGGGTATAAGATATATCAATTATTTTCCCCGTTGAGAATAGCATCTTGATTTTCCTTCTTTGCACTCAAGTTCACGTACATCCCTTCTTTGCACTCAAGTTCACGTACATCAAATAGAATTTACTTTCTCACCCAAGCTCCAAGAGTGAGCATGTGACCCAGAAATGTCTTATGAGAGTACTTTGTCCTGCTAACCACAGTGATTGACTGAGAGATGGGCACATGACTCAACTCTTGTTAATGGAAATCAACCCTAGAACTGTTCCCAGTAATATCAGAAGAGTATTTTTCCACACCTTAATTCTCTAACCCCAGGATCACTAGCTAAGGACCACAGAGCAGCAGGCACCACTCCTATTGGCAAAATCCTGCCTTAACACGAAGTCAAAGGACAGCAGAACCTAAAGATGGAAAGAAAGACACCAGTAACTAATCAGTCTTTGAGCTTCTGGATTCAGCCGTACCTGAATTCTGCCAGATCAGTTCCTAATGATGTTCAAAACCCAGTTCCTATCCTCAAGGAGCTAGCTGGTGGTTGAACTCAGATCTCACGGATACATTAAACTTACATCAACCAAAGGATGTTTAAACCTGTGCTCCTTTGTTTAAATGTGCCTTGTCTGTCTGTCCTTATTCACCTCACTTTTTTCCTTATGCTTCTCATCATTCCTCCATTACATCTCTGACGCACTACAACTGGCTAATTAGATTTTTTTTCCTGTTTGTAAATATATCTCTTGTGTATAAAAGCGCAAACATCTTAGCTGTGGATCATTTTTGTAAGTGAAATCTTACTTGCAATTCCAGAATAAAAAATTGTAGCTACTCAGGTTGACGGTGAAGCAGGGGCCTGAGGAGACTGACTGACAAGTTGGGCTGTAACAACGCTTTTATCTGACAAGTCCTTAGATTTGTAGTATGTGATGGTAGGTCTTGACAAAGTACAGGATGGAATTTTGACAAGCCTAATGGTTTTTGAAGACTTTGTCAAATCTTGTCATATGTGACGATGCTGCATTAAAACGACAATCTGCACATTCTGCCAGCATCCTCATTTCTTTTTTTTTTTACTTTTTTAAAATTTTTTATCTTTTTTTATTAACATATAATGTATTATTAGCCCCAGGGGTACAGGTCTGTGAATCGCCAGGTTTGCACACTTCACAGCACTCACCATAGCATATACCCTCCCCAATGTCCATAACCCAACCACCCTCTCCCTACACCCCTCCGCCCGGCAACCCTCAGTTTGTTTTATGAGATTAGGAGTCTCTTATGGTTTGTCTCCCTCCCGATCCCATCTTGTTTCATTTATTCCTTTCCTAACCCCCATGCCCCCCACTTTGCCCCTCAACTTCCTCATATCAGGGAGCTCATATGATAATTGTCTTTCTCTGATTGACTTATTTCACTAAGCATAATACCCTCTAGTTAGCATCCTGATTTCTTTGAGAAAAAAAAAAAGCAGAAAACTCATTACATTAAATGAAAAAACAAAAGGTAGAAAGATACTGTCTGACTTCATCTCTCTTTCCCTTTCTCTCTGTTTAAACAATTATGTGGCTTATAAAAGAGAAGATAGACATGCAACTAACGCTGTAATTCAACTGAGCAACAGTTTCAAAAGGATTATATTAGAAAATAGAGAAGGGAATATCTTTGGAGAGCTCAGGTCATATTTTAAACCCCTGTGGCTACAGTAGCAGCAGCAACTTGAAAAACAAAATGAACAGCTGTGATACTTAAGGGCAGATAATTCTAAGCAGTAAATTAGCAAAATCACCATCATCACCATCATCATCACCACCATCATCACCGTCGTCATAACCACCAGCAATCACCATAATCACCATCACCATTAATACCATCATTATCATCACTACTATCCTCACCATCATCACATCACCATCACCATCATCAGCATCACTATCAGCATCGCCATTATCATCACCACCACCATCACCAGCACCAGCACCATCATCACTATCCTTATCACCATACCGCCATCATCATCCTCATCATCATCCTCATCATTGTCTCTAATGTTCTGAGCACTGAGCCTGTGCTAAGTGTGCTGTGTATAACATCTCATTTCATCCTCACCATGGCATCTGAAAGAAACACTACTCTTGTCCACGAACAATTAAGTGACTTGCTCAAGCTCACATAAAGTGGCACAGCTGGGATCAGATCTTGAGTTAATTTGTATCCAGAGTTCCTCAATGCAACCAAAGCTTGTAAGCATGGAAATGTGAGGAACCCAATCATTCTAAGGCAAATCCACAGCCAATGGCTGCGGCACCCTCTCTCATTTGTCCTATCTCTCTCTTACTCGCCGAAGAAGAATGAGTATATACATGAGGTTGCACAAGTCTGAGGTTCATGACACCTGACGTGTGGCATTGTTTAGTTGAAAGACCTTGAGCAAAGAGTCTCACTTTCACAGCAGCTCTGTGAGTTAAAGCTTGGCAGGTTTTTGAACTCATAGAAACAGCAGAATGATGGTTGCCAGGGGCTGGGGTGGGGCAAATAGGAAGAGGTTGGTGAAGGGCTACAAACTTTGAATTACAAGACAAATGAGTTCTGGGGATCTAATGTGCAACATGGTTAACAACTCTGTATTTTATACTTGAAAGTTGCTAAGAGAGTACATCTTAAATGTTACTACCACTTAAAAAATGGTAATTATGTGAGGTGATGGAGGTGCTAACTAACCTTATTATACAAATCATTTCTCAATATACCTATGTATCAAATCACTACAATATATATATATCAAACTTATACAATGTTACATGTCAATGATAGCTCAATAAAGCTGGAGGAAAAAAAGAGAGGCGGGTTTTATTATATTTACACCTATCCTTAAAAAAAAAAGATTGTGACATTTTCGAGGGTCATACAAAGAATCCTTAACTAATGAAATCTCTGTTATAAACCACTGGGTATTGGGCTAGAAAGGACTTTTGGCCTGAGCCCTTATCTTTCTAGTTCTAACTTGTGTAGTCCAGGGTCTAAAGGTGACTTTAGGAATATGATCATAATAGCTAGGATTTGTTGAGCTTTTACTATGTGCTTTTCATACATTATACCATTCATAACTCCTGGCAGCCCTCTACAGTGGGTAACTCGTATTTTCCCCACATTAGAAAAGAGGAAATAGAGGTTCAGAGTTGTTAAGAAACTTACTTAAAATGGCACAGCTACCTGGAAGCAGAACCAGTATTTGAATTCAGCCGATCTTACTTCCAATCCACTCTCTTAACCTGGTACAAATCAGCCATGTCCAATGTACAAAAGGATTGTGTTCTAATTTGTTTTTTGTTTTGTTTTGGTTTGGTTTGGTTATGGCTTTTTAGAATTGGAACATGTTTTTTACATAAAAATAATTTCTAAGGGATAGGGCCCCCGGACAGACCATAGAGGCCTGTTTATGACTGATTTTGCTCAAATTCTAGCTATTTGTAGGAAAAATTGTAGGAACAAGATGTTTCAATGATGGTAATGAAAGCAAATATAAAAGCAAATACAATAAATAAGGAATGTTCGTTTTTTAATCTTAAATATCCATGCTGGGGAACTCAAAAATGACTGGAAAAGGTAAAGGAAATAAATTTTAAAAATTTAAGATTATGAAAATATTTCCTAACCAATTTCAAGCACTTTGGAAGTGATTACTATTGGCCGTTTATTATGAATTTCCTATTTCTTGGTCCTAATGTATAAGCAGTACTAGTCACATGCTTATAAAAAAATATAAAGATCTTTTTCCTTTTTCTTCCTCCCTCCCTTCCTTCCTTTCTTTTCTTTTCTGTTCTTCTCTTTTTCTCTTCTTTACTTTTTTTTTCAGTTTTGCACTCAACTAGGGAGATGTGTGATACATAAAAGAAAATGCATGAACTCTGGAACCAAATGGATAAGGATTTTAAAAACTCAAAGCTCTGCCAAATAGAAAAGAAAGTAAGAAATCTCTGTCCCAATTTGGGGCTTAAATGAATTTGTAAGTGCAAAGCATTATATTTTGGGTTTTCTGGTCATTTCTCTGAACAGAATAGAATATGAAACCTTGAGTATCATATGTAATAGTTTAAGTAATCAGGTGACTAAGTAAAAAGGCTGAAATTAAGGAAAGTTAAAATTTATCGTGAGACACAGAACATGAAGCCGAAGTAAGGAGAAATTAGCCTCTAAACAAAACAAAACAAAACCAACAACTCTTTTACGAGGCTTCAAAGAAATCAGTCTATGAACAAAATGACGATACTGAAGAATGCCTAAAGGAGACCCAGGGAGCTAGTAACTTTCCAAGATGGTCTTTGCTGCCCCCAGGCCACGTGAGCACAGGCTAGGAAGAGATTGTGGAAAGTGAGCCAGTGACTTTTGCTGGTTGTGGTTCAAACAGCTCTTACCTCAAACCAGAAAGCAAATCGTGTCCTAGTGCCTGAAAACATCCATAAAAGGGGCACCTGGGTGGCTCTGCTAGTTAAGTGTCCCACTGACTTTGGCTCAGGTCATGATCTCAGGGTCCTGAGCTTGAGTCCCACATTGGCCTCTGTGCTCAGCGGGGAGTCTGCTTGAAACACTGCAAAGCCTTTCTTGACAACAATTGCTAGAAATATAAAAATTTTCTATTTTTATCAAATAGTTTGTTTCTTTAGCTTATGGTTTGCAAAGTGGGTTTTGTCTGTTGGGATATCTGTTTGACTTTAAGTACAAATCAAGTTCTCATCTTGGTGGTCTTGAGCCATCCAAATGCAGGGACTCCCTTTTTTTAATATAAAAAAATATTTTAAATGCAACGGGACTTTTCTCAGCAAGTCAGTAATATAGTAAAAAAAAAAAAAATCAAGATAACCCTTTAAAATGTCAGTATCTTTTGTAAGACAGGCAATTTTTTAAAACATATTTATTTTTCCCTTTGAAAAATAATAAGCATACAGGTAAATCAACAATTTTTATCTGGTTCCTTTCAGAGGTTTTGCAAACAATGAAGATTTTCTCTTTGACAGCATTCTTTCCATAAAAGAACTATTGTCTGGGCAGATTTCACTGTTTAGGAGCAAAATGACCCATGACCAAAAATTGAGATGAGTACGGGGGGGGTCTTTCAGGTATCCTGAAAGACATGGTTCCCTTGAACCCTGCAACACCCCCTCCAGTTTCCTTATGTCTGCTGCTTAGGGGAGGAGGCTCACATACCCAGTGGCTCAAAGGCTTGAACTGGGACTTGCTTCTGGGACTAAACCACAGACTGAGGGCAGAGAGATCCATGAAGTCATCTGCCAGGCCACAAAAGTTCTCTCATGGCACTTTTTCAAAAGTTGCTGAAAGTTCTGGGAGTAGCAATCTAGATCCCGTTTGTGTCGTATAGGCTCACTAATGGGGTGATGATCTGGGGCAACTGGGTGGCCTCGTTGGTGAAGCATTTGACACTTGATTTTGGCTCAGGTCAGGATCTTATGGGTCATGAGATGGAACCCCACGTCAGGCCTCTCACTCAGTGGGGAGTCTGCTGGAGTCTCTCTCTTCCTCTTCCTCTGTCCCTCCTCCGCCGACTCTCTCTCTCTCTCTCTCTCTCAAATAAATAAGTCTTTAAAAAAAAGGGGAGGGGCACCTGGGTGGCTCAGTTGGTTAAGTGACCAGCTCTTGATTTCCTTTCAGTTCATGATTTTGGGGTCCTGAGATTGGGCCCCACAACAGGCTCTGTGCTCAGCACAGAGTCTACCTGAGATTCTTTGTCCCTTCCTCTACTTGCTTTGTGCTCTCTCTCTCTCTCTCAAATAAAGAATCTTAAAAATATATAATAGGATGATGACCTGACATACAAATGAGTCTTTCCTATCCCAACGTGGTTGGTAATACATGGCACCCCCAGACCAAACTAAGCCTTGTTAAAATCTACATTTCAGTAAGAGGGTGATTTACCCAGTGTTCCTACCCCAGAACTTCACAGATACATAAAATGTATTGAGCACCTGCTATGTGCCAGGGTTTACTTGACATACATGTTTTTAATGCTTTCAGCAACCTCATAAGGATGGTGATAATTTTTAGGATTAAATACCGAGGCTTAAGGAAGGTAAAAATTTTGCACAGATCTTACAGTTAATGATGATAGGGCTGGGAGATGAACCCAATTAGCCTGCTTTGACTGCATGGATTACAATGGTTAATACAGCAGCTGCTACTGATGTGGGGAACAAAGGCAGAAGGAAATGTAGATAAAATTAAATTTCCTTACAACCTGCAGCCCACTGACAAATACTTGAGACAGGCACAGTATAATATTTCTCCAGAAAATTCCCAGCTGTCTTAACGTTAACACTTTGCTAGAGGGAAAAACCACCTTAGCTTGATAATAGCTGGGACCACAGAATCCCGAGAGTCTTCTTTAACATATGAAAGTCATTTTGGAAACTTCCCTTTGTCCTTACCTCTCCCAACTCCATAGTATATAATCAGTTGTTCCTCACAATCTGGAGCAGAAGCTCTTTCTGCCCATAGGTCCTGTCCTTGTGCCTTAAAAAAAAAACACTTTCTTGCACCAAAGACATCTCAAGAACTCTTTCTTGGCCATTGGCTCTGAAACCCAACACTCCAAACCACATACTACTTGTGTCCCACCTACTGCCCTCACCCAGCTCTGTAGTCAGGCTGATGGAGCTCCCAGCAAGGGCATATAGGGACCTGAAGGCTCTTTCTTGAACTATTGAAGGCATCTTAATTGGCATGGGCTTGCAGCAGGCCAGAAACACTAGGAAATTATTACAGCCATGTGCCCAAGTCCCTTGTCCCTCATGAGGTGTTTGGTAAATTACACCAGTGAAGTATCCTGTCCTGGGCCTTTTCTTCGTTGTGAGGTTTTACGGTTTTTGTTTTAGTAATCTCTATGCCCTATGTGGGGCTCAAACTCAAAATCCCAAGATCAAGAATCATATGCTCTACCAACTGAGCCAGCCAGGTGCCCCTCTGGTGATGTTTTTGTTTACTGATTTGATTTCCTTACTGGTTACAAGTCTGTTCAGATTTTATATTTCTTCATGAGTTGGTCTTGGTAAGTTGTATGTTCCTAGGAATCTGTTTGTTTCATTTAGGCTATCAAATTTGTTAGTATACAATTGTCCATAGTACTCTTTTATAATCCTTTTTCTGTAAGATCTGTAGTAATGTCTACTTTTTCTAATTTTAGTTATTTGAGCCTTCTGTTTTCTTTCTAAGTCAATGGAGCTAAAAATTTGTCTATTTTGTGGATCTTTTTGAGGAACCCGCTCTTGGTTCTGTTGATTTTTCTTGTCCTTTTCCTATTCTCTATTTTTTTTTTAATCCCTGCACTAACCTTTTTTATTTTTTTCCTTCTACTAGCTTTGGGTATATGGACTATTTGTTCTTGATGTCTACTGTGCTCTTCCAACTGAGCCAGCCAGGTGTCCCACAACCATTTATTTTTTATTACTAAGCAAATGACTTCTCTTTCTGTTTACTTGAAGACACATCTTTGGTATTTCCCCTGTGGAGGAGAAGGGATCTAATTCCATTATGTCTGGTGGACAGTGTAACTTTCTTGGTGGGATTCAGCAAAGATTCCTCTCTGAGACCTAATTTCATAATGCCTTCAGATAATAGGATCAGCTACAGCCTGGGACCACAGGAGTTACTGCTCAGGGATTTCTTCTCATTTCATTTGCAATCCTTTCCTTGATCAATATGCCATGAAGCCCGTGGCTCTCAATTTCATTTGTCTTGGTCAATGATTTACATTTTTATAGTTGATTTTCTAATGAATTACATTTTTGTTTCTAAGTTTGAAAAAATTCAAGGTATCCTTCTAATAACTACACTTTCACTTGTCTTCTGAAGTGTTTTCCTCAGTAAGTGAAAAAGGAACAGAATGAAAGTTAAACCCAAGGCACCTAGAAATTTCTTTAGCACAGGGAGTGTCATAAGGAGACTTTGAGAACTGGGGCAAGTGCCAGTCTTCCTGGGCAATGTCAGGCATTTGGGAAAGCTGACTATGACTATGACTATGACTATGACTATGTCTGAGTATGAGGTGGGAGCAGGAGGTGGACATGGAAGCAGAGGCTTAAAGTTGACCAAACAACTGCTCAGTAATAATAATTTATCATGGCCAATCACTATCTTAAGAGCATTGTCTGCATTATCCCTCTGAACACTCAAAACAGGAAAAGGTAATTTTACCATCATGCCCATTTTGCAGAGTTTAAAGAACGTACCAGATGTCACACAGCAGCAGAGGTGGGAATTGAACTCGGCAAATCTGACTCCTGATTCCATGGACCTCACTACACCACATCAGTTTGATGTGGAGACTATTCTCAGAGTTTCTCAGTATAAAACACTCATTCCTGAAACCACTTCTTCCGTTAATGGCATGAAGTTAGAATGGGAGAGGAGACAGGTTTCTGTACCATTATCCTTATTTATTTATCCATTTATTCATTCATGTATTTAATTGCAAACTTTTTTATTGAGCACCAACTAATGGACCAGGTATCCTACTCAACTTGATAATACAGCAGGGAACAAAATGGATTAAGATCCCCTCCAGTATCATGGGATTCCATCCTTTGGGTTCAGAATTAACAATAAACATACAAAGAAATAAGGAAACTGTGACAGTGACACATGCTGGGAATAGAATAAATATAATCAATAGAGAGAGAATGGGAGATCTCTTAGATTCGGAGAGCAGTGGTCCTGGGCTGAGACCTGAATGGCAAGAAGAGGCTCACGAGACGATCTGGGATAAGGGAATTCCAAGCAGAAGGAACAGACGCCAGCTTCATGAGCCTGAAACGGGACAATAGGGTCACATTGTTGAAATGAAGTGAGTGAGGGGCAGGGGTGTAGGGAGGCAGGGTCCAAATAAAGTAGAACCTTGCAGGCTATAGGAAAGACTTTGAATTTTCCAGTGAGTGTGATGAGGAAACATCTAAGAGTTTGAACGGGTGAATAAGAGGATCTATTTCACATTTTTAAAAGATTTTCATTCCCTGATTTTTCTGCCTATAGGAGTCCCCAAGTGGTTATTGGAGACGTTCCCAGCAGTGTTAGTGTTTTCTCCAGTGGCCCTTCAAACAGGTAGATGACACTACGTTCCTTTCCCAACTGATTCCTGGAATTCCCAATCAGAGAGAATCTTAGTGGTACAACTCCCCAGTCTGTGACTTACTTTTAAGGGGCCCAGAGATCCCACAAATGGACCCCCAATTGTCAGTCCCTGAGGTTATACCCAAACTCTGGCCTGTATGTACATCAGTGTGTGGAGAGACCCCTCCACATCCACCAGTTTCTCAAAGAGACCCCTAAAACCATGGGAACATTAAATGTCATACATTTGCAATGTGGCAATGCTGAGCCTCAAACCGAGATCTTTTGACCTCAGTAACTGGACCTTCCACTGCAATAGGCATATAGGAAAGAAACTATTAAAGAAGCATTTTCAAGAAACATTAATATCTTGTTGGGATTTTTGACCCCAAAATGATAATAGCTAACATCTATTTTTTTTTTTAATTTTATTTATTTGTCAGAGAGAGAGGGAGAGAGAGTGAGCACAGGCAGACAGAATGGCAGGCAGAGGCAGAGGGAGAAGCAGGCTCCCCGCCAAGCAAGGAGCCCGATGTGGGACTCGATCCCAGGACGCTGGGATCATGACCTGAGCCAAAGGCAGCTGCTTAACCAACTGAGCCACCCAGGCGTCCCAGCTAACATCTTTTTAAAAAAGATTTATCTACTTACTTTAGAGAGTGAGAGGAAAAGAGAGAGAGGGTGGGGGAGGAGGGAGGGACAGAGGGAGAGGGAGAGAGAATCTCAAGCAGATTCCTGCGGAACATGGAGGCCATCGCAGGGCTGATCCCATGACCCATGAGTTCGTGACCTGAGCAGAAATCATGAGTTGGACACTTAACTGACTGAGCCACCCAAGCGCCCCATAGCTAACATTTATTTAAGTACTCACTATGTGCTTATGTTAAAGACATGACAACTGTCCCAAAATGGAGCCACTTATGCTAAGCCCCACACTGCCAAACCAAAAGTTAATTACAGTTTCAGCCCTTTAGGAAATGGAACCTAAAGCCAGTTGATCAGGAATCACTTGACCAGCATTAGCTTGGTGATCTGCCTGATAAGACCTCTGCCATCCCTTTTAAGGAAGGTAACTTTACAATAATCAACCTGCTTTATTGTCTAGTACAACTTCCTTGTTCCAGCTTCCTTCTGCCTATAACAATCCTTGCCTTGATCAGACCTTCAGAACTCCTTTCAACCAACTAGATTGGCTGCTGCTCAATTCATGAACCACTGAATAAAACCAATGAGGTCTTTAAAATGTACTCAGTTGAGGGGTGCCTGGGTGGCTCAGTGGGTTAAGCCGCTGCCTTCGGCTCAGGTCATGATCTCAGGGTCCTGGGATCGAGCCCCACATCGGGCTCTCTGCTCGGCAGGGGGCCTGCTTCCCTCTCTCTCTGTCTCTGCCTGCCTCTCTGTCTACTTGTGATCTCTCTCTCTGTCAAATAAATAAATAAATAAATAATCTTTAAAAAAATTTTAAATAAAATAAAATAAAATTTTCTCAGCTGAATTGTGGGGTTTGTTTTGTTTTGTTTTGTTTTGTCTTTGTAACAGTAGGTACCATTTAATCCTCTCAGCAACATTATGAGGTAGGAACTCTCAAGAGTCCTATTTTACAAGGAGGCAACTAAGACACAGAGAGGTTAGGCAAGCTGTCCAAAGTCACACAGCTAGACAGTGGCAGCATTCAAACCAGAAAACTGCATGCTTAACATCACACAGCCTCTCGCTCTTTGTTACCTTGCAGACAAGGTAGAGGAAAGCCCTGGTCAGGAAGTTGATGGGTTCTTAGGAATTAAAAACAGAAGTTACCAGAACACGAAGATCCAAAACAAGTGAGAGCAAAACTCCATCGTCCTCATGAAAGCCCTTCTCTCAAAAAATACAAAAACAGAAGAGAATCAAAAGTTTAAAAGTGAAAAAAAAGAATTAAGGTACCTAGAATACAAAACCACTAGGCAACAAGGAATTTTACAAGCTGAAGATGACACGTATTTATTGTCTGTGAAACTTTTATTGCATTTCCTGGACAATTATGTCATGAAATTACTTCCAAATGGGCCATTCAAATTGATTAGCATTTTAAAAAACTTCCCTAAAATGGGACAGAACAGCTTAAAGTGATTGCTATTGCTTTGTCCTTATTTTTCCTGCTGAGAGTGGCATATTTTGCTCACAGACTTCTGTCTTTCTCTTGGTTGTACTTGGATTTCTCAAACGCTCTGAATGTGACCCCAGGAAGGTCTATGTCACTCTCAGTGTTGCTTTGGATGGCTAGATGTGTTTCCCTTTCTTCTCCTAGATTCCGAGGAACTTGAGTTACTCTGTGTTCTTTTAGAGAGAAGAATCTTCACATTATTTTGAATCCAGTTTTGACATGAGGTGGTCTCTACATTTATAATGGTGGCTTTGTAGCCTCAGTATCTATGCTGTTTAATTTGTTCTCTACATGCATGATGAAAGCCTTAGCAAGACATTTTTCATAGTCAACTGCAAATTTTTTCGGGTTGTACCTATGAGCTTATATTAGAATGTGTCATGCTGCAGCAAAATAGAAAGCAAACTATAATTTGAAATGTTCCGTGTATGCAGCATAGAAAATAACTCAATGTCCTCAGTCAAAGTGGCTTTAGTAACAGGGGGAACCAAACATCTCGAAGAATGAGAAATTCTGAGTTCCTCCCACAATAATGCCCCATGATTTGGGAAAGCTAGTTAATAGTACACTCCATTTCTCCACTTGAGGAGATTGCTTTTACTGGAATGATTAAAGCTTTTTTCCCAGACCTCTGATCACTCTCTCAATGAGATTATTTTCTATCATTTTAGTGGAAATTTTATATCATGGATACATCAGCTAATTCTACAACATGATACTCTTAATCTGTCTCTTAAAAGGGGCTCTCTGCTCCATTCACATATTCACATATACTATATTTGTTCTTCAGCATGAAAAGTATTCAATATTTCAGGGGAAAGAACTTGGACTGAAGTAATAAGTGGTCTAGCCAAGTTTCATCATTGAAAGGAAAAAAAAATAATCATTGTATCTTATGTATTTCTTTCTTCTGGTCCCTTAGGGTACACAGATTGGAGAGGGAGAGGGTTCCCCATCTCTCCCCAATTCTTTAGTTGAATCCATTTATTTGAGCCAAGAGTCTCTTGCCTACAGCTGAGAATGTTCCTGGCAGTTGATTTTTGGCTTGTGTCTGCTCATTTCTAGAAAGGTTCTCTTTATCTGCCAACATCCCCAACAAAAGCTGTTCTCTGTGAGGTGTCCTCAGACCATCCCCTATGATCTTCACTAGAAGCTTTTATCATTTCTTCCTCCCTATCTAGAAACACTTTGTAACCACCACTGGTACAGCACGCAAAACATTGCAGTAATTTCATTGGAGGAGAAACTTTTTTCTTATTTATCTTTACATCCCCAGTGCCTAGATTTATGGCATATGCATTGGTGCCAAGTATACTGGCCTATTTATTGAATGTATTATAAAGAATCCAGTGAAGTTTTAGGAAGTTTGTTCAAAGTCCCTAAATATATGATTACGATGAGGAGAAATGAATGGGGTCTTGTGGCAAAGACTGGTTCTAGTATTTACCTTCCCTTTTCCTCCTTTGCAATAGAGCCCCTGACATGGGGTGGGGCCCATGGCAATGCAGAAGAAAGATTGGATTTCTCAGCCTCCTTTGCAGCTAAGTGAGGCCACGTGATTCAATTCTGGCTGGACAGATGTAAGTCAAAGTGTCATGTGGCAGCCTTCAGGAGTCTCCCTTAAAGAGAACTGACATGTACCACTTACTTTTTCTTCTTTGCCCCTTTTTACTTGTTATGGTCTGGAATTTAGATGTGATGGCTGGAGCCCAGCAGCCCTCTTCTATACATCACACAAAAATGAATGAAATCCTGCCATTTGTGATAGCATGGATGAACCTAGAGGATATTACGTGAAATGAAATAAGCCAGACAAAGACAAATATGGTATATTCCACTTGTTCGTGGAATCTTAAAAGAAAAAAAATCAAACTCATAGCAAAAAGAGAACAGAATGATGGTTGCCAGGGGCTGGGAGGTGGGAGAAATGGGGAGATGTTGGTCCAACAGTACAAACTTATAAGACAAAGAAGTTCTGAGGATCTAATGTACAACACAGGGAGTACAGTTAATAATAATGTATTATATACTTGAAATCTACTAGGAAAGTAGATCTCAAGTATTCTTTTTTTTTTTTTTTAATTTATTTGACAGACGGAGATCACAAGTAGGCAGAGAGGCAGGCAGAGAGAGAGGAAGGAAAGCAGGATCCCTGCTGAGCAGAGAGCCCTATGCGGGGCCCGATCCCAGGACCCTGGGATCTGACCTGAGCCGAAAGCAGAGGCTTTAACCCACTGAGCCACCCAGGTGCCCCAGATCTCAAGTATTCTTACAAAAAGAAAAGAAGTAACTGTAAGATAATGGATGCATTAATTAACTTGATTGTGGTGGCGATTTCACAATGTATCAACCATTGAGTTGTATACTTTAAATATATGACATTTTATTTGTCAATTTTGCCTCATTAAAGCTAAGGAGGAAAAAAAAATCAGACACAGCCTGGCTCTCTGAGCACCTGATAGAGTAAAGCTACCATCCCAGCCCTCGCCTACCAATTCTAGATTTGTAAGGAAAGACAAACTCTATATTGTTTGAAGCCTGGTTCCTCAAAGTCCCTGTTACTCCCAGCTGAACCTAATCCTGATCTTGTGTTGCTTTTCCTTGCTTCCTGGTTGACGAGTTATGTAATAGCTCATATTTAATTAAAAAAAAAAAAAAAAACTTGCCCAAGAGCTTTGGATGAGTCATATCTGAAATCTCTAGACTGGAAAATTAAATTTGTTAATATCATCAGTTCTGCACACACAGACACACACACATACACGCACACACATTTTGGGCATCAACTAGTAGCTTTTGTTATTGAGTGCTTACTGTCTGCCGGTAAGGAAGGAGGAGCTATGCTCTACATTATATGCAGTATTTTACTGAATCCTCATAAAAACCTTTTGATGTAGGGACTTTTATTATCTTCACCTTATCAGTGAGGTAGCTGCAGATCAGAGAAGCTAAGTAAACCACCAGTAGCCAAGGCTGGCCCAAAGCCAGGGCAGTCTTCCCTCCAAGCCCATGAGTTAATCGATGCTGGAGACTTTGTGTTAATCGCTGCTGGAGACTTGTTGCAGGAGAGGTTCCGGGGAACCCTTCCTCAGCCTACCAGCGAGCTTCACTTTGCAAATCTAGTGAGTGCCAGTGCTACAAATGGCAAGTTATCCAGGAGTGGAATTGTGCTACCAGCAAAGTGACCACTGGATACACCCCAGGAAGAGATCCCGAGAACACTGGAAAATAAGGCACTCCCGAGCTGACTTCCCTGTAGAGAGCCAGGGGCCAGAGAAACTCGCCTCTTCAGGAGTCCATTGGTGATGGGGGTGGTGTGAATATAGGCATGGAATTGAATGGGGTCTTGCTGCACAGGCCAAGCCGTGAACCCGAAGTCTGAAGTCACACATCATGACACAGGCATGTGGAAATCATCAAATCTGATTCACATGTAAAGACCAGAGGGTCAAACTTCTGAAATTCATATTTAGCAAGAAAAGCATTCAGAAAAAAAAATGTATACATTTTGATACTCGGATCTCAATGATAACTCCCCAAACATACTGAAAGGGTAATTCATTTCCTTTCATCATCCAAGGCATGCATGCTTCTTCATGTTCATTCATCCAAGAAACACGCATTGAGGGACTGCTATGTGTCGGGGCTGTGTTCTGCAGGGACTAGGGCACACAGTGGGACACAGCTCTCCAGGATGGCTCAGTCAGGTGAGAAAACACACCAGGAAACAGAACTGTACAGTATGGGGTGCCACGTACTTTAATAGAGGTAGGTACACAGCTGTGTGGATTTGAAATGAGAAGGATCCCACCCAAGCGAAGGTTTCCCCGGGGTTTGAAGGAATGACTAGGGTATAACCAAGAGAATGGGGATGAGGAGGGCAGGGCATGTTTCTAAGGAAGGGAGGAGCAAGTGCAAGGGCTCAAGAAAACCTGTCACCTTCCAGGAAGTATGTAAGACTAGAGCCCAGAGATAAGGAAAGCCCAGCAAGAAGAGGGTGGTTTTTAAAGTGGTCAGTTAAATGATAAGCTATAGCAAATTGATATTTATATACATAAAGAGCCAGCTTTCACAGTCCTTCTCTTGGCTTTCATGGCAGTTGAAGAAAGGTTGTGGTTTTTAAATTTCACTCCTCCAAGGGGCAATGAGGTAAACCATTGTCAGCTACTAGCATCCCCCTTCCTTCCTCACAGGACTCATTTCCTAGTTCTTCACAGATGTCCACTCCCACCCCACCTGACTCTGGAGACGCTGATTCATCTCCAGGGTCGGGGCGGATCCTTGTTAGTCTAGGTCAGAGGTCAGTCCGTGGCCCTATTACCTGTTTTTGTAAATAAGGTTTGTTTGAAAACAACCACACCCATTATTTCTTCCAGCTGCTTTGGTGATAGGACAGTAAAGTTGAGAGGTGTGGCAAAGACTGTGTGGATCCCAAAACTGAAACCTTTCCTGCCTGGTCCTCTTTGGAAAACACTTGCGGACTTTAGGTCTAGGCCAATCCCAGCACTGAATTCCCCTGGCAGATGTTATTGGTCCAGAGGTGGGCTTCTTGCTTCAACTGGCCAATCAGATTAAAGAGAAGAATTTACCTTTCGTGCCTGTTGCAATGATTCTTTCATTTCCGTCAGGTGATGCCTCAGTTGCTGCTAACAGCCACCTTATAACCGTGAGCGCTTCTAGAAATGGCAGAACTAAGAGATAGAAAGATGTGGGTCTCTGATAACATTGTGCTGTCATTAAATCAAGCAACCATGAAGCCTGCCTTATCTGGACCGAGCGTCCTATGAGATAATACATTTCCTTACTATATCTAAGTCATTTTGGGAAAGGCTGTCTCTTCCTTGCAAGTAAAAGCATCTATTATTGCTATGTAAGTAATGACATCTTGTCCAAAGGCCGGACTCACTGCAGGCTGAAGTACCTAAAACATGGTCACAAAACCAGAATAAAACGAAGGACATAGTGTTAAGAATAGGCAGCGTCATAAGCCTGTATGCATTGCCTGCAGGAAGACCCTAGAGGCAACCACACAACCTGACCCACAGTGATTGAAGTTCTTTGAAAAATAAAGTTCCTAATTCAGTACACTCAAGACAGCTCTCAAAGAAGAGCAGATGAGATACAGTAAATTGAGAACTGGAGAGGTACCACCAGAAGAAATTCATTGATGACACTATCTTAGACGATCGCAACTCATGCTTATGAAAAGTGGTCTTGACACAACACCAAGAGAATTAGCTACATCCACTGCACTTGCTTTCGCAAGGAAAAAAAGAAGGGAGGTTCTTTTTTCACAAGATTTTCTGACTCTCCTCAAAAAAGGTTTTCTTTTAATAACAAACTGACAAATGAGTGCTGGGGGAAACACCCCTTGTTCCTGAGACACCGGATGGAAGGAATCTGCAAGAGGAGGCCGGCTTCACAATGCATTTTCATGGTTCCCGGGACCAACGGGGCTGGACTTCTCTAACGTCAATTATTAATTGTGTAATATCCCAGAAAGCAGGATGCAGGTGCAGAAACACTTTTTGGATGCAAGGAGCAGTGCAGTGTAGTGAGCAAAGCACAGGCTTTGGAGTCAGATCCAAATCCCAGTTCCCCCTCCACCCTCCAAGCTAGCTTTGTAGGTCTCTGTTTCCCAACACATAAGACAAAAATAATCACACACACACACACACACACAAAACCTAGCACAACATCTGGCATGCATTAGACCTCCATTTGTGCAAGATATCTCTATCTATTATAGTTTCTGCTATTATGATTCTCATTCTGTCCCAAGCAAAATGTTACATTTGATTAGCCAAGTTGCTATAGAACAATTCAAACCAGAGATGGACTATCCCACCTGCCTTGTTTAAATCCTCAATGACCTCCTGCTGGTCTGCAAATTGGCCCCCATCCGTGGAGGGCAAGGAGAGATGGGAGAAAGAGAGAGACCACTCCAGGGGGCAGATAAGCAAGAAAAGTTACTTATGAGGCTTGTTGGGGCAGCCAGGAAAGAGCAAATCCCTGTACCTGCCCACTAGCATTTATATATATATATATATATATATATATATATATATATATATATATTAGTAAAAGACCACAAAAAGCAAACTGCTTTCAGTTTACTGAATCAGAAATATACCTTTGCCATTCTATCTAGGGGCTATCACTGGAGCATTAATCACCTCTCCGTTCAAGAAGACTTCATATCCAGCTCTCCACTGACATCAGGTTGCTAGTTCTTAGTGGCAGGAAGTGGCAGCTCTCTTGTCTGTTTTGGAAAGAGAAAAGCATGTATGCAAGAGATTGAGAAATACATTCCACTAATATTCAAGGGCCTGAAATGTCTAGGGCGTGTTTTAATATCCTTTGCAAGATTAAGAAAAAGTAACTGCAGCAGACCCTCTTAATTACTAAGAAACAGGTACAATACTTAGTGAGCCTCTTTGGGTTTTGAAGGACATATATACTAATTTTTGGACGAGATGAAAGAATATGCGTTTTGAGTGTGACTAAAAGCAAAAGAAGGCTTTGTAACAGGCCCTGCTCACTGTGTTAGAGCTCTGTCACTTGGGCTGATGACCCAGCTGACTCCATGGCTCCTGGGCCATATAGAAGAAGAAGCTCTGTGGGGGTTTTATAAAGCCCATCTAGCTTAATCACTTCATAGGCTTCAGGTTGTAGAATAAAATCATGTCATACAGTAGATGATGACAGTTCTCCTTTTGGTAAACAGCTGGCTTATCACCAGGACCTAGAAGAGGAGGAACACTTGTCCATGGACCCCTACGTTGCCCTGTAACATAGCCATCTGCAGCGAAGTGGGTATTGTGTGGGCCCCCCACGCTATAGAGTTGGGTGTACACAGCACTCTTCTATCATCAGCTTCAAGTGGAAAATGGGAAATGGCTAGAGCAGTCATTAAATACCTACACAGAAGTTGCATGGGAAATGGCTCAGATCCCCATGGCACCTGAATTTGCAACTTTGCTTTCTGTCTCTCGGCGATCATAGAGGGTCTCATTCTCTGGGATGTGTTGACTGAAGAAGAAAAAAAGGGTCCTAATTTACATATCATTCTACATGATATGCTGAATCTACCCAAAGTAGGCATTTGAAGCAATTTAGCCATATCCCAGGGAGGCCCTGAAACATAGTAAAGAAGATAAGTCCTTCCAATGGCAAAATTTTTAGCGCTGCTCATGTTTTTGTTTTTGTTTTGTGTTTACTTTACTTGTGATGGAGATGTCCAAATATACAGACATCCACAAATTCATGGGCAATAGTTATCAATTTGGCTGAATGGTAAAAATGAAGATGGAACACGACTGGAAAATCCATAGCAGGGAGTTCTAGGAAACAAGCCTATGACTGTATCTCTTCAAATGGGCACTGAGTGTGAAGATATTCGTGTCTGCTGTAATTGCTCATAACTAGAAACATTAACAGAAGGTTTTGGATGTCTGGGGCAGGATGGCTTGTTCTGGGGATGTCAGTCATCCTCTTTCCCCAGTTACCTCCAACCTCGCACGGTGAGCTTTGTGAAAAAAAGCATCCAGACAGGCAGGCATGGAGATTGTGCACAGACTCAGCGACATAAACATCTATTCAACAGTGCTGTTCTGGTCTAGGCACTGATGAATTCCCACACTGCCAGAAGCAGAGACCCACCCTGAGCCCCCAGTATGGCACACCGACGGTGAGCCACCATCGGTTTGCAGGGTGGGAATGTTGGATGATTTCCATCATGGAAAGAATAGCATTTCTTCTCACTAGACTAGACCCTTACTGTGGATAAGGATTAGCCTTTCCTGTTCTGAATCCTGCTTCTCAGACACTGCTGGTAGACACAGAGTGTCTTATTCACTGTCACCATACTCCACATGGATCAGTTCAGAGTGGCTGCAACACTACGGTTCCTCAACGGCTTATGCTGACGGAAGGCGTCTATCTTACCACATCTTCCATCAAGATTAGGTACAGTGCCAGCTATTTGGGGGGAATGTCCTTGACGCTGCAGGGCATGTTCTGACTCAATGGCGTATCCATGCGGCTGTTTCTCCCCTAGCTGGTCGGCAGAGGTCTGGGAATCAAGAAATGGAATGTGAGCCACTCCTTCCACGGCTCCTCTTAATCATGCACCAGCAAGATGTTGCCTCTTGTTTCTACAGTTTTGGGCTCTGCTTAGACCTCTGTCTTGAGATTTTCGTTTTCAGGGAAGAAATCCTTTCACCTGGGGCCACATACTGTTTCCATTATGGCAAGAGCTGAACCTGCCACCTAGCTATTTTAGGTACTCATAACACTAAACCATGAGGCATGAGGCTGGGACAATTGATCTCATTAAGGGGGAATTCAGTAGCTACTGCAGATATAGGGAGGGATATGTTAGCAACAAAGGACAATAAGTAATAAGTAATAAGAGGTACACATCTTACCGCCCTGCCATGTTTTGTGATAAAAATTCATTGTAAACTACAATCCAGTTCAGTCAGGACTGCAAATGGGGAGATACCTCAGGGGTGAGGGTTTAGATCGTCTGACCCAGAAGAGAGCATGAGCAGCTAAGTTGCTTTCTGAGCCCAGCGAGAGTAAGAAGTGGCTGTTGGAGGAAGAACATCATATATGCCAAATATGACCAAATAAATGATTGCAGAAAGTATGCCTTGTTTAAGAGATGTCAACAATATGTATTTCAGTATTTACTTTACAAGCTCTCAAACGGGTGTGTGCCTCTCAGCTCACAGAGAAATGAGCATCACCCAAATATGGATAAATGGACTTTGTCTACTCTCTTTCAAGTAGAAGGTGAATATGATTTGGTTGTAGTGGGAATGACATCCCGCTAGATGGATTTTGCTATTCTCTTTGTTTGTAAGTTAGGTATGATTAAAAGAAGCATGTAGGGTTGTCAGGATGACAGGAATGGACTGTCCGGTGGCAGTAGGTCAACGTGGCTGAGCTGCAAACTACATTTCCCAGAATCCTTTTCCCTGCATGGTTAGAGGTCAAAAGGGATAGTCGCACCAGGCTTGGAAGCAGCGGTCACTCCACCAAAGCTCTGTCACGGAGCTCCCACGGTGGACGGGGGTCAGTGGCCGGCAGAGGTCAGTGTATCTTCAGCCCCCCGCCCCACATCTAAACCATCCTCCTGCCTGCAGTTCTGGGGGGCCAGGGCAGCTCTAGGCTCACCAGCGGATTCCTGCCCGCAAAGCCATACACACCGGGCTGCTCAGCAGCAAAAGCTTCGCACAGTCCACTCCGTGAATCCTCTCTCTTGATCCCATCCGGTGACTGGACATGCTTCCCTCCCCAGCTCCCCCTACAAGCTCCGTGTTGCTTCACAGGTCACACATTTATGACCAGACCCTCCACCTCCGAGGTGCTTTACACCAACAGAGTTGTTTCGAGATGTACCTCCGGCTCAGTTTTACAGCCCTGACCCCTGGTAGTTCCTCTCTACTTCTTGTCATTGCTCACGCCTTCCCTGCCCAGGCCTGGGAGCCACATGACCAAGAACCCAGAAATTGCTGCTGAAGTTGTTTTCTGTTTAGGCTGTGAATTAAGGGACAGCTAAATACCTCAAAAAATGCCCATTACTCTTTTCCAAAGTCTGCCTTCTCTTCAGCTTCCTACCCATCATACTCACTCCCAAATTCTAGTTCCCCTCAGTGATCAGGTGGAAGAAATTTAACCAATGCCAGTTTGCTTTCCCACATGCTTCCGGAAGATTCCTCACTGGGTTCTAAGGCCGAGGTAAATGCTTCACAGACACTCTCAATGAAATGACTGTAGTTTATAATATTTAAATATTAAGCATATCAAGTTATTTCTTCTCGAAGAAGATAGAGATCATTCTTTTCCTTTCGAAAGTATCCATATTTCCTATTTTATATAAACTCAGACAAGCCATGTAATTTGCAAATATAGAAACCAGAGTTTCTATCAGACCAGGCTCTAGGTGCAAATAGGATAAAGTTAATAACAAAACAATAACAAAAATTTCCTTGTCTTTGATTAGTTGTTGGAATTAATTGTTGGAATTTGGTTAATTGTTGGAACCCGAAGCGTATCCTCCTGAAAGAATGACAAGTCTGCTACCTCCTTGACACCAGGTCTCTGACACTTTCTTTGTTACCATGTGAGCGATCCCTGGGGTTTCTCCACGCTTTGTATTGACTGACCTTTCACGGTCCTGAAGCCTGCCCTGCCCCACTGCCCTGAGATTCCATCTTCTTTTCAGTGCGGCTATTAGCCTGATGACTGGTGGCCTGGGCCAGCCCCCCGTGGTGGCATCTCGGAAAAGCAGAGGTGTCCTCTCTGGTGCTTCATCAGCCCCCAAACAAAGGTCTTTTACTCCGATTCCTGCAGAACTCCCAACTGGTTGATGAGCTCTGTCCTTTGACTCGTGTTAATTTTACCGCATGTGTCCTTCTTAGCGTCTTGGTACAAAATCCCCCCGGGACGAATTTGGAAAACTATTTTCTTCTTGATAATCCAATCTCTGCCCCTGTCTCTTCTCACCAATACCTAAATAGAGTCCCTGGATGGAATCACTACTTCCTGACAGTGTTTTCAGAGTGGATTTTCTTCTGTGGTGAGTTTGTTGTTGTAGAAGGGCAGATGCCCTCAATTTACTCTAGATTCTCAGAACCAGCTGTCCAAAAGGGGCTATCTTTATTCTGTCCCCTCCAAAAAAGTCTTTTTAATCCTTCAAAGATTTGTCCTCATTTTCCTAGCACACCCTGACATATCCTGAAATGGCAGTGTGCTAATAATGGGCCTAGATTGTGTCCCTTCTGGTGTCCTACATACATATGCTCATCAAACTGAAAGTCCTAATACTCCTGGCATATTACCATGGATTTAGAGCAACTGGTACTGTGTTCCTGAGTACTTTACAGCATACTTGATGGCCTATAAAGAGAAAAGACTGTACCTGGATGCTTATAGGAAAGGTATATACAGACAGTACAATTATAATGTCATACATCGAAAATACTGACCCTTGGATTTCATTTTTCCTAGCTGACAGGACAGAAAAATACCAAAACAGATATTTTCCTTATATAAATAAAATATGCCTGTTACATAGTGACGTATACCACTATGAAATAAATGGCACCCAGGACATGTTGGGAAAATAACCTTCTTCCCTTTGCTTTACTATTTATTACCATTGGGAATGCGGACGTTCAAGTTTTCCTCTATGGTCCGAAAAAAAGATTGTTGCCCAGCTTTACAAATAGGGCTTTCTTCTTCTTTCTGAGGTCTACAAAAAAGTTCCTTCTTTCAAGACTCATTGAAATAGTCAATCAGTTACTATTAAAATTCTCCTCCATTCATTGAGTTGAGAAAGCGCAACGTCGTAAGAACCACAATCTCCCGGTTCCCCTCGGATTCTCTAAATGCTAGGGAACTGTGGGTGCAAGTAGATTAAAAGTGGCATTATCTTAAAAGTTTCAGTAAATAATGGACCTTAAATGAAGCGTCCAGACAGAGTCCTCGTGGCTCAGATGAGTCAGCCGGAGCTGGGAAGCCGCTTTGGCACAGCGGGTGGGTGAGAGCTCCAAGGTTTGTGTCTCCTTTGTCCTGTCCAGGTGTTCTGTGAGTGGAAGAAGGACCTTTTTGTCCTTCTTTCTTTCAGGGCCTTCCTCCCCCGCCCTCCCGTGGAACCACGGGTCAGACCCTCCAAATTGAGGGGGGAAAAAAAAAACCCACTTTTCTATGGGATCATAGAATTTTCTACACAATAGGAATACACTCACGGAAGGGGTCAAGCCAAAACTGAAAAACCCAAATGAAGGGCTTCAGAAATATAAACTAGAAGTTGGGAGGCTTTGTCACCTGCTGCCGCCCGTCCATCTAATAATAGAGTAATTGCTAATTCATGATGGTGAGCCGAGAGGGGGACGATTACGCATGTGCCTGCACAAGCCTAAGAAGCGGCACTTTGTTTCCTGTGGCCGACACCCAACAAAGGCAGCAGTGAGAAGGGGGTCTGGTTACCCGGGTAGCCATGGTGCGGAAGCTGGCCATCCTGGCACGGCTCCGACTGGTTGCCTTTGTCCTCACAGACTGCCAGGGCCCTCCCTGTTGAAAGGATGAATATGTGGGCCCTCACACAACATCGGGGCTGAAATGAGTTGGATACATGGGGCCTCTTGGAGCACCTGCTCCCATTCTCAAATTCCAGCCCTGTTGGGAACTATTATCTGTCTCCCTTCTCTCACTCTCCCCCTTCGTAATTATGTTTAATCCCGCAGACACCTGCCTTGGCTTTGGGGGACTACTGATAAAAAGAGATGAAAAGACCTTTTTTCCCCTCACCCCCATTTGTGCCCAGATCTACCACATAAACACAACAGGCCCTGGCTAATTAAACATGCCCAAAGGGAAGGTGTGAGGAAAGCCTCATGAATAAGATGGAGTGCACACTCTCCTTCAGTTCTGTGGGGTCCTTTTCACCTGGCTCCAAAGTCAGAAAGATATCTAGGCCATATTTTAAACCCCTTCCATCTCAGAAGCTTCTGAGGGTAGTTTTTTTTGTTTTTTTTTTTTTTAAGATTTTATTTATTTATGTGACAGAAAGAGAGATCGAAAGTAGGCAGAGAGGCAGGCAGAGAGAGAGGAGGAAGCAGGCTCCCTATTGAGCAGAGTCTGATGCAGGACTCGATTCCAGGACCCTGAGATCATGACCTGAGCTGAAGGCAGAGTCTTAACCCACTGAGCCACCCAGGCGCCCCCTGAGGATAGTTCTACGGAGATCTAGTGTGATGATTGTATTTTCAGTACAGTTTTATTTGAAAAACATTATATTCCTTGCAGTCCTGACTGGGAAGTAAGACAAGTCCATGATAGGCTAGATCATTTGTTATTGAAACGTTGTCACGAAGGTGTCGTATCTCAACATAGGAAGGTTTCCTTTTAACATGGCTTCCGTCTTTCCTTTATCACCTAGATTTAAAATTAATTTTACTACAATTGCTTTCCAATCACTTTTATGTTACAAATTACTTTTACTTTGAAAATGGAGCCTTAAATCTTAGTCTGGCATCCTCTGAAAAATGCGTGTTTGAAACATTTAGCAGCATTGTAGAGAACTGCATGGCTTGTTCCGGATTTTTGTCAGCATGTGGTACAGGAACAAATACTGATTTCACTTTTAAACAGTTAAGAAATGAAAGGATCCTGGGTCATATGTGCTTTGGGGAAATTTAACTCAAAAATTTGAGGGGAAAGGAATTTGGAGAGACTGGTCAGGGATGCAAAAACATGGTAAATAATTTAAAATAAGATCTTAATATATACAATAATTAACAATAAAAATTTCCTTTCTCTTTCCACCTGAAGGGTTACTGTAATCAATAGAACCAGACAGAAGTCTGAAGCATGACCCAAAGTGCAGGGGACGTGGTTCTCTTTTGTATTAGAAGACTTACTGGTGGGGCACCTGGGTGGCTCAGTGGGTTGAGGCCTCTGCCTTCAGCTCGGGTCATGGTCTCGGGGTCCTGGGATCGGGCCCCGTGTGGGGCTCTCTGCTCGGCGGGGAGCCTGCTTCTCCCTCTCTCTCTGCCTACTTGTGATCTGTCTGTCCAATAGATAAATAAAATCTTTTAAAAAATAAATAAAATAAAATAAAATAAAAGTCTTACTGGTAACTGGTAGAAGTGGGCTTTTTTTTTTTTTTTTTTTTTAAAGTCTCCAAGTCTCCAAGTGTGTGGATAGACACCGGTAGAGCAGAGGATTAGTTTGGATCTTCCTCTTGTGTGGATGAAAGAACATATTTTTTTCTTGTTTAGGACCAAAGGTAAAGGAGAACAATCTAAATATGGAAACAAATTTTTGAGGGGAAAAAAATTGTATGGGCTAAAACATTGTATGGGCTAAAACTTACATGGGCATGCTTAAAAAACAGACATGCTCTTGAAGTCCCCTGGTGTATAATCAGTAATGTCAGGTAATTTTTTGAGTTCAAACACAGATTGAAGAAAAACTTACAAACATATGTAGTTTATGCATTGAGCTTTCCCTTTCATTCGGCCAAAATCTTAAAGTCTACATACATCGACAAAAATTACATAAACGGTCAAAATCTACATAAATCAGCTGTAATATTGCTTCTGCTTTCCCGAAGGCATGCAGTTTCCATTCTGTACAAAGGAGTTCAGGAATATGTAATTCAACATCACATGCAATTTTGGATTATCTTGGGAGGGAAACACCTGGAACGTGTTGACAAATAAGAGTATTTTATTGGAAGAGACAAAACCTCAGACATGGGTTTGTATTAAGGACTTGGACAATGATTTGAAACAGTGTATGTCCCTTGATGATATCTTTAAAACTGAGTGTGAGAAAAAAAAAATAGAACCTCTGTGTATATTTATTTTTGTCTAAAAATAAAAAATGAATAATGTGTGAAAAGGGAAATGTACACAATATATGGATGATTGACTCTGGAACCCCCTTTCCACCCATTTGCTGAGTGCCCAGAGTAGGAGGTGAGGTATCGGGGAGAAGCATCTATCCCCATGGAGGGGCTGCCTGTGGTGTCTGCATGCATGTGCTGGCTTTCCAGTTTGTGTGATGTAGTGTAATTTGCATGCTTCTAGTTAACTGAGATCTTCTAGTATCCTGTTTTAACTGAACGAAATCCTTATAAAATGGGCAAGTGGCTTAAAAAGAGTCCTGAGGAGTAAGTCTGGGTTAAAAATAATACAGATCATGTAATTGCAGCAAAGAAGGGATGGCAGAACTGACCCTTATCTACCTCATATGAGCTCTTCATCAACTGCTTCGGGAGGCAAAAAGAATGATATAATCAGATCTGATGAGAAATCAGGGCCCTAGAATTAATTTTGTACAGAAGATTATTTGAAATAGAGATATGTGCCCATGGTTAATGGTGAGCCTTTTCGTAACTGTGTATTCTGCCTTGAGAGTATAGCTAAGAATAGTGAAGCTATCAGACTTAGCAAGATATTTTAAAATATCCTTCATTTCACTTTTATCTCATCTCTTAAAGGTTGGTAATTTTGTGTGCATATAGTAGTGCATAAATGTATTAGTATATTGTTAGGTGTATATGCTAAATATGTGCATTATTACATTATGGGGTCTAAGAGGCTTGCCTTGAAGGGTTGGTTCTATTCTACGCTCAGTGTGTGTTGCCTGAGTCATATTCCCTCCTTGAAGATCAATTGCTTCAACTAGAAAGTGTTGCTCAGTTATCATGTCCAAGTTCATTGTTTGGGTTGGTGAAGACTTAATGATGCCTAGCCTCAGGAATATTTTGCCAGGGTTTTAACGGGAAGTGAAAAAGTCCCATATGCCCTTTTCCAGAATCCTTAACCAATAGCCTCTCTCTTAGACTTTGCTTCTTAAAAACAAATCCACTGGTTGAGAACTCACCGCTCAAGGAAGCCCAAAGTTATCTCTGGGTCCTGGCTGGGGAAAAAAAAAAAAATTGCACATGTAGGATTTCCAAAGTAGCGTTGCAACCAAAAACATATGTACATTTAGGAAATCTGCCTGAACTTTGAGTGACCTGAAATCTACCAGCACACATTATAGGCTGGGACATCTGGTGGTCAATAAACTTATTTATTTATTTATTTATTTTACATGAAGCAGCTGCACTTAAACAGATGACCACAGGCTGGGCAATCAGAGTGTGAATAGCTGAATGAGTAAATCATATTAGGCTTCTTAGGCACTTGTTTAAGGGCTACATGTGCCTTTTTAATTTTCCTTTATTAAGGTTGGCCCCAAACCTAGCAATGTGAGCAGTAAGGTTATTAGTGACTTATTTGCGTCATTAAAATTTATGGCACATTTTATATCCACCATCTGGGGCAATGTCTCCCCACCTCACTTTTAAAATGTAACTTAAAACCATGCCTGGCAATGATAATTCCTGGAAAAAAAAAAAAAAAAACACTCTATAGGTGGAATTCTTTTTTTCTTGTTTTCTAATGCCAGGATAATCCTGCCAGGAACTCAGTACACAAACACCATAACAGCAAGGTCAGTATTTCTAGTCCAGCCACACTCAATCACTGCTGAAACACAAAGTCTTATGTTCAAGTTTTTTGCTGTAAGTTTCTTGTTTATATGTAAAGGAGAAAAAAAAGGGGGAGTTGTTATTTTAAGAGTTGTAAACTGTGTGGAAAAATGGAAAAACCTTGAAGTGGCTTTGGCAGAATACTGCATATCTTGACCTCTTGGTTTAATTTAGGAATATTTGGGTTTAGGATGCTGCAGATATACCAATAATAAAATGGATTTAAAGTAGAAGACTGAGATATTTAAGAGTTTGTGGATTTCTAGGGCTTGCCTGATCCACAAAAATAGTTGAAATTTTGAGAAAAATATTAGCTGTGGGATGTGGGGAGGGTCCACTTCCGAGCTTAACCTCCTGTCTCTTATTCAAGTGTCTGGGATGGAAACCTATGAGATTAGAATGGAAGATTCTTGAATATAAAATTCTTGAATATAAAATCTACACTTCACAGTGGAGCCCATTAGATGGAAAGAAGGATATTTGGGATAACACTTGTGGATCCACATTTACTTGGGGTTTAAATTCTGTCTATTGAATAATATTTCTTTTGTTTGAAACACACACACACACACACACACACACAGATGCTACTAGAATTCTTCAACTAGATAATCATTTTCTTTGGATTCCAAAATTTTCATCAAACTATTAAAGTACTACAGTAAAGAACTGACCAGTGTTGTGGTATCATAGTGACCCGTATATTCTTGTCCCATTTGTGCCACTTATTAGCTGTGTAGTCTCTGTGTTTGTGTTTCCTTATCTGTGAATAGGGAAAAGGAATATCTTCTATAGAACTTGTAATAATCAAATCAGATCATGAATGTAATTATGTAAAATGTAATAATGCAAAAAACATTATTAAAAAGCAAGTCATGTGTTGTTATTTTTTTGGGGTAAGTTAATAAAATATTTGAATAGGAAAGGGCCTTATAAGTTTACCACTCCCCTCTCCAGACAGTACTTAAAAAAAAAAATTCTAACAGATGAGATATTTTGTTAGTGTTAAAAAAAATCCAGAAATGGGATTCAAACCTTCTTTGGAGATTCATTGAAAGGTGTAGTAGCCCTTATTGCCAAATTTCACTTTTTCTTCTTCTTCTTCTTTTTTTTTAAGATCTGTTAATTATTTGAGAGAGAGAGCATGTGAATGAGGGCAGGGAGGGGGAGAGAGGTAGAGAGAATCTTAAACAGACTCCCCACTGAGCATGGAGCCCAATTTGTGGCTCTATCTCATGACCCTGAGATCATGACCTGACCTGAAATCAAGAGTCTGGTGCTTAACTGACTGAGCCACCCATGCACCCCTTTCTTACTTCTAACCTTAATTTCAGATCCTTTATTAGGAGCTTATTTTATCTTTTCATAAAATAAAGTCTCTTCACTAGAAAAGGGATGAGCAAACCCTTCTGATCCTAAGCAACTTTAACCAAGTCTCACCTCAATTTTCTATTTTCCAAATAAAATCATAAATTTAAAATTAAAAATTTCCTCAAAATGCTTTTTAAAATTCAATTAATAAAATTGCTAAACTGAAAAAAATCAACTTCTGAATATATATCCAGATAAAAATATGTTTCATAAGTTAGGATTAAATAAAAACATTTTCTAGAAAATTATTGAAGCTGAGATGATTCATTGGTAGCAGGCTTGATGTACCAAAAAAAAAAAAAAATTCTTAAGGAAAGTTATTTGATAAAAGGAAAATGATATCCAGATAAAAATTTGGGCATATGCAATAAATTGAAGTACACTAGAAACAGTAAATATGTGGGTAAATGTAAAGGAATTGGTTTTGGATTAGTGTCTTTTTCAAAGTGTCTTTTCAAAGACACTAATCCAAAGTAAAATGAATAACAATGGAATTTATAAGATATGTAGAAATAAGATGTCACAACAATCTCATAAAGAATGGAAGACAGTAATTGTTCTGATTTAAATGTGAAATGATATAAAATAATATTACTTGAAGATAGATGGTAAAAAAAATAAAAGTTTATATTGTACATGTCTAGAACAACTATTGAAGAGAATGAGACAAACTATAATACTGTTTATAGACAAGGAATGGAGAAAAAGTAGACTCTAAAAATGCTCTATCCAGCTGAAAGTATGGAAGAGGAACACAAGCTTACAGAGTAAGTGGGACAAATAAGAAACAGCATATGCTACATTTAACTCAACTATATTTGTAATTACATTAAATGTAAGTGTCCTAAATCACATAATTAAAAGGTAGGGATAGATGAATAATAAGGAAAGACCTTACTCTTTGCCACCTAAACCCAGTTTAAAAAAAAAAAAAACAGACTACAAGAAAAATGAAGAGGCTGCTGTAGTAAATTAACACAAACTTGGTAGCTTAAAACAATAGAAATTCACTTTCTTGTAGTTCCGGAGGTCACATGTTTGAGGTCAGTATCCCTAAACCAAATTCAGTGTCAGCCTGGGTGCCATCCCTCCAGAAGGTCTAGAGGAGAATCCGTTCTCTGCCTTGTTTAGCTTTTGTAACTTACTTTATTTGTTGATTTGTGGCTGCATCTCTCTCATCCTTGCCTCTGAGTTATAATGCCTTCACCTTTTCTCTGTGTCAAATCACCTTTTGTCTCTCTCTTATAAGGACAACTGTGATTGCATTTAGGACTGGCACAGGTAATCAAGGATGATCTCTCTCACTTTCAAGATTCTTATCTTAATTACATCTACAAAGTCTTTGTCATATGAGGTGACATTTTTTTGATTCCAGAGGTTAGTTCATGGCATCTATGGAGGCTTGGCTTGGGATACCATGTAATTACAAATAAAAATAAAACTGCAAAGGTCATATTAACATCAGAAAAAATAGAAAAAATAAAAAGGAAAATCACTAAGGTTAATAAAGGACATTACTGAATGATAAGTCAGTATCAAAAAGAGGAGTCAATATCAAGAATTTATAATAACTCAAAATGTGTATGCCTCTAATAAAACTGCCTTAAAATATACAGAACAAAATCTAACAAAAATGAAAAAAAGAAATAGAAAAATATACAAATATTATAAGATTTCAACAAAATTACCTCAGTAACTGATAGAATAAGTAGGCAGAAAATCAGCAAGAATAGGAACTTTGAAAACACTATCAACAAACTGACCTATTTAACATTTATAAAATACCCAACAATAACTGA
Organism: Enhydra lutris kenyoni; assembly: GCF_002288905.1. NCBI lineage: Eukaryota > Metazoa > Chordata > Mammalia > Carnivora > Mustelidae > Enhydra > Enhydra lutris. Next base: position 16,843,017 of record NW_019154139.1, read on the forward strand.
ATACCAATTCATTTTAATACAATGGAATATTTACCAAGTTATATCATTTTGTTGGAAATAAAATTAAATTCAGTAAATTAGAAAAGATTGAAATTGTACAAATATGTTTTCTGACCCCAGAGAAATCTAAAGAGCAAAACTATAAAGATGTCAAAAACAATCCATAGGCCACACACACACACAGACACACACACAGGTGTGCACAGGAAAGAGAAAATACTTTGAACTAAAAGACAGTTAAACATATTCAAATTTGTGGAATGTCACTCAACCTGTGATTAGAGGGAAAATGTTAAGATCAAATGATTACCTGAGAAAACAAGAAAGATTTTGAATAATTTTATAATGTAATACCTTTAGAAATTAGCAAGGGAAGAGCAATTAAATTCAAATTAAGCAGAAGGAAAGCAGTAATAAAAGTAAGAGTAAAATATCAATGAAATGGAATATGAAAAACAATAGAGAAAAATCAAAGCAAGCAATGTTGGTTCTGTGAAAATATCAGTTGAAATACAGTTGAAAGCCTTTTTAGAGACTAATCAGGAACAAAATGAAGAAGACAAAAATATCTAATATCAGGAATGAAAGGAATAATTACAGAAAATGCAAATACAAAAAGTGTGATGCTGGAGTTTTAGAAACAATCTTTTGCCAATAAAATCCACAATTTAGAAAGACAAAGTAATTGAAAAACATATACTAAAAGAGTTTACTTAAGAAGAAATACATTTCTCAAACAGCCCTGTATCAACTTTATAAACTGGAATTTGTGATTTAACTTTTCATAAAGAAAATTTTAGGCCTATATAATTTCATGTTGAATTCTCTATGATATTTAAGGAATAAAGAATTATAATTCTAACACAAATTTTTCCAGAATATAGAAGATAATGGTACATTTCCAAACATTTTATGACGCTAGAATTACCTAGATAACAAAACGAGACCAAGACATTACAAGAAAACTATAGACAAATACCTGAAAAGTAAAAAGGTTTAAAAAATCCTTAACAAAAGGCTATCAAATTATAATTAGCCATATATAAAATAATAAATAACCTTTTATGTCCAAAAAGATTTATCCCAGAAATATAAAGTTAGCTTAACATGTGAAAATCAATCAATTTAATTCATCCAAAACACAGACTAAAAAAGGAAAAAAAAATACTTTTATCAATAGAGCCAAAAAAAGTATTTAAAAAAATTCAACATACATTTGTAACTTTAAAAAGTAACAACTCTCAGCAGATAAGAAATAGAAGAGAAATTTCTTAACTTGATAAGATACATCTGTGAAAAATCTAGAGCTAACATTATATTTAACAGTAAAAGACAGGATATTCCACACACCACTTTCCTTCAGCACTGTTTCGAAAATACTACCTAGTTCTATGGAGCAAGAAAAAGAAATAAGAGGCACCCAATTTGGAGAGGAGAAATAAAAAATTTTGTTTGTGGCAATATTATTCTCTATTTAGAAAAATGCTAAGGTATCTACAAAAACTTCCTGGAGGTGATTTTAGCAAGGTGATAGAATACCAGTTCAACACGCAAAAGTTAATCATATGTCTACATGCTAGCATGTCCAATTGGAAGTTGAAATGAAAACGAAGACATTCAAATATATCAAAAACATGATGTATTTAGGGTCAAATTTACCAAAACACACAGAAGATATAGTCCCTGAAAACTCCAGGAAGCACACAGAAGACCTATACACTGAAAACTACAGAGGAAAAATTAAGAAAATCTGAATAAATGGAATTATGTACTTCATTCACTGAGAGTTCCAAAATTGTTATAATTTAGATTCTATAAATTACTATTATTTTCTTTTCATTAATTCTGATTGGTGTTTGCTGAATTTGTAATTTTGTGTCTTTCCTTAAGGCTGGTAAATTTCCAGCCATTATTCCTTCTAATGTATGTTTTTCCTCCACCATTTCTCTCCTTTCCTCTGATAATCCGATTACATTCTTGGTAGATCTCTTGAGTCATCTCACAAGTTCCTGAGGGGTTACTCATTTTTGACCTTTTTTTCCCTTTATTTTCTTCATTGCTACTGAACAGTCTTCAAACTTATCGATTCTTTCTATGTCATCTATTTTCTGCTGTTAATCACATCCACTGAATTTTTTATTTTACATATTATATTTCTCAGTTCTACAATTTTCATTAGATCCTTTTTTAGTAGTTTTTATTTTTCTGCTGAGATTTCCTCAGTAGGAGCAGATTTTCTTTTACAATCTTGAGCATACAATAATAGCTGTTTATATGCTAATTCCAACATCTGGAAATAGAGTCAGTCTCTATCCATTGTCTTTTCTAGATAGAAGAGCTTATGTTTTCCTATTTTTTTCAAAGATTTTATGTGTGAGAGAGAGAGAGAGAACATGAACAGGGGTGGAAGGGCAGAAGGAGAGGGAGAGGCAGACTCCTTGCTCAGCAGAGAGCCCGATGCAGGGCTGTATCCCAGGATCCTGGGATCATGACCTGAGCCAAATGCAGCAGCTTAACTGACTGAGCCGCCCACGTGTCCCTGTTTTCCCATTTCTTATTATGTTGAGTCATTTTGGATTGTATCCTGGACTTTAAAAATGACACCTCACAAAATTCTGGGCTAGTTATGTTCCTCTAAAGAGTCCTGTGTTTGTTTTTGTGGGCTGTTAAGTGGGCTTAACTCAAACTGAAAATTCTGTTTTGTTTTCCTTGCAGTTCAGTTGTTTTGGTCTTTCCAGGGATGCTTGGTGTTTGCGTAATGCATATATTTGAATCATATATGTGTCATACAAGGGTGAGACAGAGACTTAGGGAGACTATATATATATAGAATCCAGGGCTCCCTTCTCCGACCCTTCCTTTTCTGGAATTCCACTTTCCAAGGCATTCGGTTGCCCCAAATTCTCTTCTGAATTATCAACCTAGTAGTGTTGAGGTTTTTCTACTAAAGTTACAGCTGTCCCACTTTGAATACTGGGGACTACTCTCAGGGTAAAATCTCTAAAATAGGAAACTCAGTATCATTGCTGAGTTAGTTTTCTAGTATTGTTATACAAAATTACCTTAAGCATGGTGGTTTAAAAAATAAACTTATTCTTTCACAGCTTTAGAGGCTAGAAGTCCAAAATTTAGGGCTAGCAGGGCCTTGCTCTCTATGAAGGCTTTAGGGGAGGATCCTTTTTTTGCCTTTTCCTAGCTTTTGGTGGTTGTCAGAAATTCTTGATGCTCCTTGATGTGTAGAAACATCATTCCAATTTCTATCTCCATCATCACATGCCATTCTCCCTGTGTGTCTTCATGTCCAAATATCCCTCTTCATTCAAGGAAATTAGTCATGAAGTATGACTTCATCTAAACTCGATTGCCTCTGCACAAACCCTATTTCTAGATAAGGTGACATTTGTGAGTATGGAAATCAGAACTTGCACATATCTTTTGAGAGATATAATTCTACCCACTACAATTCTCTTCTCCCAAATGGTCCTTTTCAAAGAGAGTCTTTGTCTCTCTAGTGTTCACTCTCTGGCATCTTCATGCAGTTGCTTTCTATTTTTTTCCAGAATTTATAGTTGTTCTCTTGGGCAGGATTGATTTTATAGGAGCTATTGTACCATACTTGAGGTAGAACTTCCTTCCCTCAAAGCTGTGTCTGTTTGTCTGTCTCAATCTATCTATCTTTTTCTCTATCTCAGTTCTTGTGTGCGTGTGCGTGTGCATTTCCCCTCTTACAATCATACAAATACAAAAGCCCTTGAGGCTTTAGATAGAAGATTTGTGATATTACTGAATTTAAGCCCAAATAATTCTTAGCTTCTTATTATATACTTTCTCCTCAATCACAATTTTGTTTCATTCTTCATTTCTTTAAGAAAAAATATATTAAACAGTGGCCAAAAAATTAAGTGAAAACATAGGAGACTTTCCTGTTTCTTGTATTTTTTGTGTCACTTTTATCTCAAATTTTGAAGGGGAGGATAGGCTATAACTAAAAACACACATATTTCTTAATGACTACATGCTCTGACCGCATGCCGCTTCCCCCTAAAATCTCCAAACTTCGAAAGTTTTATGTTTGGTTTAGAAGACAGAAAGAAAACTGGACAAAAACCTTCTCTGTCTATAAATATTCTTGAGTTTCATGGAACTACCTATGTGAACCTCAGTTTCTACATCTGCATGGGATAACGTTATCATGAGGATGTAGTACCTCATTCGAGTTAGAGGGTGTGTCACATCCAAGCAAAAATAGACCCTCTTCAATGGAATTTGACTTTGTTGTCCTTCATGTCTTTTTCATACTTTCACTTTCCCTTAATACATTTTGATGGGACTTAAGAAATGACAACATTACATACAACAGAATAACTCATTGAGGTAATTGGAATTCATGCCATACATGACTTGGACCATCCATTGGTTTTGATTGTTTTTTCCCCCTGAAAGCTGTGTTCACAATTGCCCTTCAATTCTTTTGCTTCCTGTAGTGAGCCGGTGCCAGGGACACGATTCTACACAGTTGTTCCCCAAAAAGTTTATTCTCCTTCGCTCTAAAAGACCAAGGATTTTGTGAAGTTGCCTCCTGTATAAACTTTGCCTTATTGAAAGCATAGCAAGTCTTTTGTTAATTTGAGTATTCAAGCTTTGTAAGTATAGGTTCACTCAATTTTTTTTTATCCCTGGGCACTCAACTTTGCTGTGCCTACAATGTGGATAATAACATGTGCCTTATTCATGCTTCTGAGAAATGCAAGGAAAGTTAATTAGAAAATGTCAAGAAAGCTCTCCAAGCTCCTTAGAGGAAAGAGCGTCATGTGACTACAGTGTATCATTAGTGTAAAAATAAGACCATTCCCAGTCCCTTAGCTCTTAAAGGGTCTTTACACATTGCTAGTGCATTTAAGAAATAAAATTATAGACTCACTGAACTGGAAAGAATGTCAAGTAGTCATATGGCCCATTCCCTGCTTCAAGAGAGACCACAGTTCTACCATCCCACATGACTTCCTAACCTATTTTTTAAGACTTCTAAGGAAAAACTTCTAAAGTTCCCAAACTCCATTTGAGAATTTGTTTCTACTGCTTAGTATCTCTCACCTACATAAATTATTTTTTAACCTACTTTTTAGGAAATGTAATGTAATCTAGTATTACTCAAGATACAGACTGGAATTTCTTAGTCAAGAAATACCTCAGCTATTTTACACAGCTAAGTAAAATAAGTACAGGATGTAAGAGAGAGGGCAGAGATGGGGTTTGACCCTGAAATGAGGTCAACATTTGAATTATAAAACTTTTATTTAGTAGAATATTCTTATAAAATTTTAAGAATCTACTTGAGGGACGCCTGGGTGGCTCAGTTGGTTAAGCAGCTGCCTTCGGCTCAGGTCATGATCCCAGCGTCCTGGGATCGAGTCCCACATCGGGCTCCTTGCTCGTCAGGGAGCCTGCTTCTCCCTCTGCCTCTGCCTGCCATTCTGTCTGCCTGTGCTCGCTCTCTCTCCTT